>NW_027331919.1:5502749-5863774 GCF_048418815.1 Hemitrygon akajei | reverse complement strand
GAACTCGTTCATGGGGCAACAGTCCTGGGAGTTTAGAGGAACAAACCTGTAAGAGGTCGCAGACTGTTGAAAGAAGCATATCGCTGTGATCTTGGGTGATTTTAGCAGGAATTGACTGTGAGTCCCATACTGTGAAAGGACCAGTGGGATAGTTTGTCAAGCGTTTGCAAGAAAGTTGCCCGAATCAGGACGTTTAAAGTCCCATCGAGGGAGTGCAATACTTGATCTCCTACTGCGGAATGGGACAAGGCAAGGGACAGAAGTTTGTGTACGGGACGACTTTGCATCTAGTGATGGTGATGCCATTAGGTAAATGGTCATTATGGAAATGGATAAGTGTGACGTTGAGTTTAGTTTCCGAATTTGAGAAAGACCAGCTTTATTGGGGTCAGGAGTGAACTGCCAAGTGTGGATCCGGTCAGGCTGTTTTCTGCTGTTCATCGCAAGTTGGAGCGGAAGCGCTGTTCAGCCTCAGTGTAGAGGGGAAAGGACCAGACAGTGAATAGATGGAGGCGTTGAAGGAGAGAGCGACTTCAGTGAACAAGATTGGGGTGCCGAGAAACTGACCAACAAAGTAGATGGGAGTTGGGACTGGGCTTGACGTTTCCGAGTTCCCTAATTCATTTCTGGTCGCCCCGTTACAGGAAGAGTGTGGGTGTCTTTGGAGAGGATACAGAAGGGATTCACTAGGATGCTGCCACGAATCGAGAGCACAGTCTATAAGCAGAGATCAGAAAGTTTTTGCTTCTTTGCTATGGAGCGGCGAAGGCTGAGAGGCGTCAGAACAGAATGCGGAATGAGAAATGCATGACCATGCTCATGGGGCTATATTACAGGCCAGCCAACAATCCACGCGAATAGAGTTAAATGATGTGATTGTGAAGGGAGGATCTGAAGCCAATGTCGGAAACGCGAGTGTGTGATTTGACGAGGAAGAGGGAGCTTAACTCTGTGTTTGTACAAGGGAACTTATACAGATTAAAGAGGAGCAGGTGCTTTCTGTCTTGAGGCAAATCAGAGCAGATAAATCCCCGGAACCTGACAGGGTTTTCCCTCGGACCTTGAGGGAGACTAGTGTTGAAATTGCAGGGGCCCTGGCAGAAATATTTGAAATGTCAATATCCACGGGTCAGGTGCCGGAGGATTGGAGGATAGCTCATGTAGTTCCATTGTTTAAAAAAGGCTCAAAAAGTAAACCAGGAAATTATAGGCCGGTAAGTTTGACATCGGTAGTAGGTAAATTATTGGAAGGAATACTAAGAGATAGGATCTACAAGTATTTGAATAGACAGGTGCATATTAGAAACAGTCAGCATGGCTTTGTGCGTGGTAGGTCATGCTTAACCAATCTATTAGAGTTTTTCGAGGAATTTACCGGGAAAGTGGATGAAGGGAAGGCAGTGGATGTTGTATACATGGACTTCAGTAAGGCCGTTGACAAATCCCGCATGAGAGGTTAGTTAGGAAGATTCAATCGCTAGGTATACATGGAGAGGTAGTAAATTAGATCAGACATTGGCTCAATGGAAGAAGCCAGAGAGTGGTAGTGGAGGATTGCGACTCTGAGTGGAGGCCTGTGACTAGTGGTGTGCCACAGGGATAAGTGCTTGTTCCATTGTTATTTGTCATTTATATCAATGATCTGGATGATAATGTGGCAAATTGGATCAGCACATTTGCTTATGATACAACGATTGGAGGTATAGTGGACAGTGAAGAAGGTTTTCAAAGCTTGCAGAGGGATTGAAGCCAGTTAGACGAGAGGGCTGAAAGATGGCAGATGGAGTTTAATGCTGATAAGTGTGGGGTGCTACATTTTGGTGGGACTACTCAAAATAGTACATACATGGTAAATTGGAGTGCATTGAGGAATGCGGTTGAACAGAGTGATCTAAGAATAATGGTGCATAGTTCCCTGAAGGTGGAATCTCATGTGGATAGGGTGGTGAAGAAAGCTTTTGCTACGCTGGCCTTTATAAATCAGAGCACTGAGTATCGGAGTTGGAATGTAATGTTAAAATTGTACAAGGCAATGGTGAGGTTAAATTTGGAGTATTGTGCACAGTTCTGTTCACCGAATTATAGGAAAGATGTCAAGAAAATAGAGAGAGTACACAGGAGATTTACTAGAATGTTTCCTGAGTTTCACCACCTAAGTCACAGAGAAAGGTTGAACAAGTTAGGTCTTTATACTTTGAAGCGTATAATGTTGAGGGGGGACTTGATAAAGGCATTTAAAATTATGAGGGGGATAGATAGAGTTGATGCGGATAGGCTTTTTCCATTGAGAGTAGGGGAGATTCAAACAAGGGGACATGAGTTGAAAGTTAGGGGGCAAAAGTGTAGGGGCAACAAGAGCGGAAATTTCTATACTTAGAGAGTAGTAGCTGTGTGGAACGAGCTTCCAGTAGAAATGGTATAGGCATTTAAAGAAATGACAATATGGACAGGAAAGAAATGGAGGGTTATGGGCTGAGTGCAGGTCGGTGGGACTAGGTGAGAGTAAGCGTTAGGCACGGACTAGAAGGGCCGAGATGGCCTGTTTCCCTGCTGTAATTGTTATATAGTTTTATGGTTATATCTTTCGTTACAAAACGTATTAAAGTGTTAGGAGTTTGAGGGAGTGTGGTCTGTCATTGAAGACTCGCGAATTTCTCCGGATGTACTGTGGAGAGCGTTCTGACTTGTCGCATCGCCGCCTGGTGTGGAGGCTGCAACGCAGAGGGTCACCAGAGGCTGCCGAGGGTTCTAGGCTCAGCCAACCCCTTCACGGGCACAAACCACCCCTCCATCGAGGACATGTTCAAGAAGGAATGGCTCGGGAAGACCACATCCATCAGCGAGGACCCCTCCCGCCGGGAAATACCCTGTGCTCATCGGTACCATCGGGGAGGAGGTACAGGAGCCTGAAAACTCAACAATTTACAAACAGTTGCTTCCCCTCCGCCATCAGATTGAGAACTTTCCCTGAACACTTAAACACTCCCTCCGTATTCACCTTTTTGCAGTATTTATTAACTTCCCCGATTTACGTTAATTTTACATCTTTGCACCGCACTGAAGTCACGTTGTAGTTGCAGGAAAGGTCGGTGAGGCCCCGCTTAGAGTACGGTGTTCAGTTCTGGTCGCCCTCCTGTAGGAAAGACGCCACTGAGATGGAAGGAGTGCGGGGGGAGATTTACGAGGATGTTGCCGGGACTCGAGGGTCAGAGTTATGGAGAAGAGACAAGAAGGATGGGACTTTGTTCTTTGGAGCGTGGGTATGAAGCCAGGGGAGGCACTGATAGGGTGAATACCCAGCCTTTATTCCCCTTGGTTGGGGCATCGAGAGCTAGTATGCACAGCATTGAGGTGAGAGTGGGTGGAGAGAACCGAGAGAGGAGTGGCAGGGATTGGGGTAAGAGACAGAGATACATGGGGAGAAGCGGAATGAGTTGGTGAGAAGAAGGGCAGAGTGAAAAGAGGAGTGAGTAGAAAGGAGGAGTAAATGGGGAGAGCGGGCGAGTTTGGGGCAGGGAGGGGAGAAGAGTGGTCTAGGTGGGGAGAGGGAGAGTAGGGGGTGAATGGAGATGCGAGTAGAGGAGGAGACTGGGGTAGAAAGGAGGGGAAGATAGGGTGGGAGGGGATGAAAGGATGGGGGAGTGAGGGTGTAGATTGAATGGGGAGAAGTGGGGTGAAGTCACTTGATTGAAGTCGGCCGGAAAGGCAGTTGACAGAGACCTCGGACCTCTTCAGGAATATCCGGGTACAAATATGCCGTCTTCTCGCAGATGAATCTGAAATTACCTTTGCAACTGTAACGGTAATTCGATCCGCACTGACTGCAGGTGGGCGTTTCATAGTTTAACTCGTACAGAAGATCAGAGGCCACATTCCTGTTACAAAGGGTTAGACAATTTCAACAGAGACAAAACAGATCAAGCAGGCAACCGGAGACCGTCGCCAAACTCATCCCACTAAACTGCGCCTCTCTCCACAGCCCGTTGTCAGACTCTAAACTTATCCTATGATCCTGCGCTCTCCCCTCAGCCCCGGGTCCATCGCCGTCCGAATCCCATTACACCGCTCTCCCCTACAATCCCGAATCAGCTCCCAAATTAATCCCGCTGCATCACTCTCTCCCGCCAACCCTGAGTCAGTGAATAAACTAATCCCACTGTCCCACTCTCCCCACAATCCTGTCTTTCTCCAAACTGATCTCACTGACTCGCTCTCTCCCCACAGATCTGTGTCAGAGCTCAGACTAATCCCACTGCCCGATTTTCTCCCCACGACATTGTTTCAGTCTTCAAACTAATCCCAGTGACCCACTTCCACACCACAGAGCTGCAACAGTCCAAACCTCACCTGTCTGCGCATTTTCCAATCCAGTATGTTACGTATCGTTGGACAGCGTTGGAAACAAACTTCTGTGAAATTAAATCCCTTCAGTTAATGTTTAGAACCAGACTCTAACAATGCATATCCATGTGAAGGGAAGGTACAGAGAGGGAATCACACAGCGTCTGAGCTCCGAACTGAGGTCTGAGTTTAACTCTGTGTCTGACCCCGGGAGTGTGTGATGGGACGGTGTGGAGGGAGATTCACTCTGTGTCTGACCCCGGGAGTGGGCGATGAGACGGTGTGGAGGGATCTTGATTCTCTGTCTGACCCCGTGATTGTGTGATGGGACGGTGTGGAAGAAGCTTCATTCTGTGTCTCACACCTGGAGTGTGTGATTGGACGGTGTGGAGGGAGATTCACTCTGTGTCTGACTCAACGAGTGTGTGGTGGGACGGTGTGGAAGGAGCTTTACTCTGTGTCTGACTCAACGAGTGTGTGGTGGGACGGTGTGGAAGGAGCTTCATTCTGTGTCTCACACCTGGAGTGTGTGGTGGTATTGTGTGAAGGGAGATTCAGTGTCTGTCTCACCCCGCGGCCTCTAGATTATTGATATCTCTTCTCGCGGTAAGACATACCTTTTCCTCGCTTGAATTTATTTCGAGGAGCCTTGAATCAAGTTCTGAACAATTTTGCCTCGCTCCATCATAAGATGCTCCAAACGTCGATATGAAATAACAACTGTCTTCATTTTTGATCCATTCCTGGGGACATGTTGTCTCTGCAACTCAGGAACAATAAACCGTGAATCTCCCTCCATAAATCCCGATGCATCAACTGGGATCAGAAAAAGTTAAAATCCCTCCACACCGTCCCATCACACACTCTTGGAGTCAGACACAGAGTGAATCTCCCTCCACACCGTCCCATCACACACTCCCGGGGTCAGACACAGAGTGAATCTCCCTCCACACTGTCCCATCACACACTCCCGGGATCAGACACAGAGTGAATCTCCCTCCACACTGTCCCATCACACACTCCCGGGGTCGATGTGAAACTCCATCTGCACCGTCCTATCACACTCTTCTGGGATAGAACGCAGACCGAAACTCACTCCACACAGTCAAGTCACTCATTCTAGTCGTCCGTCTACATCATCTCTTCACACAGTCAGAGTCAAACGCAAATTGAAATAATTCAGTATCCGACCTGCCGCATCACGGACTCCCGAGATCAGACAGTAGGGGACGCTATTTCCACATTGTCCATTCACACTTTCCAGGGTCAGACACAGGATGAAGCTACCTTGAATTGTCTAACTTCCGGTAATTACCTCCCCCTCCCTTCCCTTATCCCATGTTCACTATGCCTCCCCCTCCAGTTACCTATCAGCTCACTCCTGCCTCCGCCTGGCGGTGGGAGATCGGTCTGTGTCTGCCCCGGGAGTGTGTGATGGGACGGTGTGGAGGGAAATTCACTGTTGTCTGAGCCCAGGAGGGTGTGATGGGACGGTGCGGAAGGGTCTTCACTCTGTATTTTAACCCAGAAGTGTGTGGTGGGACGGCGTGGAGGGAATTTCACTCTGTGTCTGACACTGGAAAAGTGTGATGGGACGGTGTGGAAGGAGATTCACACTGTGTCTTACCCCGGGTGTGTGTGGGATGGTGCGGAAGGGGTTTTACTCTGTGCCTGACCCAGGGAGTGTGTTTTGGGACGGTGCGGAGGGAGCTTCACACTTCTCTGAGCCCAGTACTGGGTGATGGGACGGTGTGGAAGGAGCTTAACTGTGTATCGAACCGCAGGAGTGTGTGATGGGACGGTGTGGAGGGATATTCACTCTGTGTCTGACCCCGTGAGTGTGTGATGGGACGGTGTGGAGGGAGATTCACTCTGTGTCTGACCCCGGGAATGTGTGATGGGACGGTGTGGAGGGAGATTCACTCTGTGTCTGACCCCGGGAGTGTGTGATGGGACCGGGTGTGGAGAGAGATTCACTCTTTGTCTGACCCCGGGAATGTGTGATGGGACGGTGTGGAGGGAGATTCACTCTGTGTCTGACCCCGGGAGTGTGTGAAGGGACGGTGTGGAGGGAGATTCACTCTGTGTCTGACCCCGGGAGTGCGTGATGGGACGGTGTGGAGGGAGATTCACTCTGTGTCTGACCTCGGGAGTGTGTGATGGGACGGTGTGGAGGGAGATTCACTCTGTGTCTGACCCCGGGAGTGCGTGATGGGACGGTGTGGAGGGAGATTCACTCTGTGTCTGACCTCGGGAGTGTGTGATGGGACGGTGTGGAGGGAGATTCACTCTGTGTCTGACCTCGGGAGTGTGTGATGGGACGGTGTGGAGGGAGATTCACTCTGTGTCTGACCCCGGGAGTGCGTGATGGGACGGTGTGGAGGGAGATTCACTCTGTGTCTGACCCGGGATGGGAAGAAAATTCGTAGCGTGACGTAGCGCGCTAAAGTTTTAAATGAAAGACCGCCATATACAGCGGCAATACTCGGAGTGGACTGAGGCAGATTGGGTCGGCTTTGGCTCAATCAGGCTTCGGCAAGAACAGGCAGAGGCGAGGTTTGAACGGGACACAACTGCGCAAGCGCGTGAAAGTCGTCCTTTGAGGCAGCGGGAGAATTTAAGTACAGAGCAGAGGCTGACTCAGGGCGAGCACTGTTGTCCCTGCTGATTACACATGCAAAAGGTGCATGGAGTTGCATCTCCTGACAAACCGTGTTAGGGAACTGGAGCCGGATGAACTTCTGATCATTCGGGAAGCAGAAGCAGAAATAGACAGGAGTTTCAGGGAGATAGTGACCCCTAGGAATCAGGAGACAGGCAGTTGGGTGAGTGTCAGGAGCGGGAAGGGGAATAGACAGGAAGAGCAGTGCATCCCTTTGGCCGTTCCCATCAACAATAAGTATACATTTTGGATACTGTTGGTGGGACGACCTACCGGGATCTAGTTGCAGTGGTTGCGATTCTGGCACCGAGACTGGACTCTCAGCTCAGAAGGGAAGGAGGGAAAAGAGGAGAGCAGTAGTGATAGGGGATTCGATAGTTAGTGGGACAGATAGGAGGTTCTGTAAAAGAGATCGAGAATCCCGGATGGCCTGTTGCCTCCGTGCTGCCAGGGTCCGCGGTATCTCGGATGGAGTTCTCAGTATTCTCAAGAGGGAGTGTGAGCAGCCAAATGTCGTGGTCCATGTAGGGACCAATGACGTGTGTAGGAAGAGTGAGGAGATCCTGAAAGGTGAGTTTAGGGAGCTAGGTGCCAAGTTAAAGGACAGGATCTCCAGGATAGCAATCTCAGGATTGCTACCAGTGCCATGTGCAGATGGGTTTAGAAATAGTAAGATAGTGCAGATCAACACTTGGTTGAAGACATGGTGCAGGAGGGAGGGCTTCAAATTTATAGGTAAATGGGCAGTTTTCCAGGGAAGGTGGGACCTGTTCCGGCGGGACGGTTTACATCTTGCGGGTAGGTTTGCTAGAGAGGATCCAGCGGATTTATACTAATACAATCGGGGAGTGGGAACCACAGTGTAGGAACAGATGTATGGGAGAAGGAAGAAAAAGAAGACAATAAAGCTCTTTGTACTGTCAGAGATAAACAGAACGGAAGAGGTGTAGAATTTCTTAAATACATTTATTTTAATGCTGGGAGCATTGTAAGAAAATTGGATGAGCTTAGAGCATGTATTGTTACCTGGAAATATGATGTTGTAGCTATTAGTGAAACATGGTTGCAGGAGATATGTGATTGGCAACTAAATATTCCTGGATTTCGTTGCTTCAGGTGTGATAGAATCGGAGGGACAAGAGTGTTGCGTTGCTTGTGAGGGAAAATATAACAGCGTTGCGCTGGCAGTATAGATGAGAGGGATCGTCTAGGGAGACTATTTGGGTGGAATTGAGGAATGTGAAAGGGATTAGTAACACTTACAGGGGTGTATTAGTTGCCACTTAATGGAGAGCTGGAAATGTAGGAGAACATTTGTAAGGAGATAGCAGATATTTGTAGTAAGCACGAAGTTGTGATAGTGGGGGTTTTTAATTTTCCACACCTAAACTGGAAAGCCCATTCTGTAAATGGCTGGATGGGGTTGGAGTTTGTAAAATGTGTGCAGGATAGTTTTTTACAGCAATACATAGAGGTACAGAAGAGAGAAGGGGTAGTGTTAGATCTTCTGTTAGTGAATGAAATAGGTCAGGTGAGGGGGGTATGTGTTTGGGAGTACTTCAGTTGCAGTGATCACAATGACATTAGTTTCAATATAATTATGGAGAAGGATAGGACTGGACCCAGGGTCGAGATTTTTGATTGGAGAAAGACTATCTTTGAGGAGATGCGAAAGGATTAAAACAAGAGAGTGGGACAATTTCTTTTATAGGAAGGATTGTGTAGAGAAATGGCGGTCATTTAACGGTAAAATTTTGAGGGTAAAGAATTTTTACGTTTCTGTTAGGTTGAAAGGAAAGGTTAAAAGTTTGAGAGAGGCATGGTTTTCTATTGATATTGGAAACTTGGTTAAGAAAAAGAGAGATATCTACAATAAATATAGGCAGCATGGCGTAAATGAGGTGCTCTGGGAATATAAAGAAGATAAGAAGAATCTTAAGAATGAAATTAGAAAACCTGAAAGAAGGTACGAGGTTACTTTGGCAAGTAAGATGAAAATAAATCCAAAGGGTTTCTACAGTTGTCGTAATAGCAAAAGGATAGTGAGGGATAAAATTGTTCCTTTAGTGAATCAGAGTGGACAGCTATGTGTGGAGGCTAAAGAGATTTGGGAGATTTTGAATAATTTGTTTTCTTCGTTATTCTCTAAGGAGAAGGATATTGAATTGTGTAAGGTAAGGGAAACAAATAGGGAAGTTATGGAAACTGTGACGATTAAAGTGGAGGAAGTACTGGCGCTTTTAAGGAATGTAAAAGTGGATGAATATCCGGGTGCTGATAGGATATTCCCTAGGATCTTGAGGGAAGTTAGTGTGGAAATAGCTGGGGGTCTGACAGAAATATTTCAAATGTCATTAGAAACGGGAATGGTGCCGGAGGATTGACGTATTGCCTATGCGGTTCTTTTGTTTTAAAAGGGTTCTAAGAGAAAATCTAGCAAATATAGGTCTGACAGTTTGATGTCAGTGGTGGGTAAATTAATGGGAAGTATTCTTAGAGATGGTATATATAATTATCTCGATAGAGAGTGTCTGATTAGGAACAGTCAGCATGGATTTGTGCTGTTTGACAAATCTTACTGATTTTTTGAAGAGGTTACGAGGAAAGTTGACAAGGGTAAAGCAGTGGATGTTGTCTATATGGATTTCAGTATGGCCTTTGACAAGGTTCCGCACGGATGTTTAGTTAGGAAGGATCAATCGTTTGGTATGAATATTGAAGCAGTAAAATTGATTCAACAGTAGCTGGATGGGAGATTCCAGAGAGTAGTGGTAGATAACTGTTTGTCAGGTTGGAGGCCGGTGACTAGTGGTGTGCCTCAGGGATCAGTACTGGGTCCAATGTTGCTTGTCATATACTTTAATGATCGGGATGAGGGGGTGATAAATTGGATTGGTAAATATGCAGATGATACTAAGGTAGTTGGCGTTGTGGATAATGAAGTAGGTTTTCAAAGCTTGCAGAGAGATTTAGGCCATTTAGAAGAGTGGGCTGAAGAATGGCAGATGGAGTTTAATGCTGATAAGTGCGAGGTGCTAAATTTTGGCAGGAATAATCCAAGTAGGACATACATGGTAAATGGTAGGGCATTGAAGAATGCAGTAGAACAGAGTGATCTAGGAATAATGGTGCATAGTTCGCTGAAAGAGGAATTTCATGTGGGTAGGATGGTGAAGAAAGCTTTTGGTATGCTGGCCTTTTTAAATCAGAGCACTGAGTATAGGAGTTGGGATGTAATGTTAAAATTGTACAAGGCAATGGTAAGGGTGAATTTGGAGAATTGTGTACAGTTCTGGTTACCAAATTATAAGAAGGATGTCAACAAAATAGAGAGAGTACAGGGAAGATTTACTAGAATGTTACGTGGGATTCAGCACCTAAGTTGCAGGGGATGGTTGAACAAGTTATGTCTTTATTATTTGGAGCGTAGAAGGTTGAGGAGGAACTTGACAGAGGTATTTAAAATTATGAGGGGGAGAGATTGTGTTGATGTGGATCGGCTTTTTCCAATTGAGAGTAGTGGAGATTCAAACAAGAGGACATGTGTTGAGAGCTCAGGGGCAAAAGTTTAGGGGTAACACGAGGGGGAATTTCTTTACTCAGAGATTGGTAGCTGTGTAGAACGAGCTTCCAGTCGAAGTGGTAGAGACAGGTTCGGTATTGTAATTTAAAGTAAAATTGGATACGTATATGGGCAGGAAAGGGATGGAGGGTTATGGGTTGAGTGCAGGTCGGTGGGACAAGGTGAGAGTAAGCGGTCGGCACGGACCAGAAGGCCCTAGATGGCCTGTTTCCGTGCTGTAATTGTTATATGGTTATATGACCAGACGCAGACAGAGTCTCTCTCTCCACGGACTCATCACACACCCTAGGTTCAGACATGGAGTGAAGCTCCCTGCACACTCCCAGGATCAGACACTGAGAGAAGTTCCAGTCGACAACCATCTGTAACACACTCTCGGGGTCAAACACAGAGATTAGCTCCCTGTACAAAGCCTCGACTCACACTGCCTGGGTGAGACAAGAATGAATCTCTCTCTCCCTAGCCTCATCACACATTTCAGCTTTCAGATGTGTGATGAAGTTTGCAGCACACCGTCCCGTCACTCTGATCCCGGGTCAGATGCTCAGTATTACTCTTTCCACACCGTCTCATCACACACTCCTGCGGTCAGACAACAGAATTTAGATCC
The DNA here is from genome assembly GCF_048418815.1 of Hemitrygon akajei. Classification (NCBI taxonomy): domain Eukaryota; kingdom Metazoa; phylum Chordata; class Chondrichthyes; order Myliobatiformes; family Dasyatidae; genus Hemitrygon; species Hemitrygon akajei. Next base: position 5,852,578 of record NW_027331919.1, on the reverse strand, counting down.
TTCCACAAAGTCCAAAAACACAGCCTTGGTCAGGCTCAGTGTGAATCGCACTCTCCACGGCCGCCACACACACTCCAGCGGTCAGACACAGAAAGGAACTCCCTCAGCACACTCGACAAACGTCAGAGGGAGAGTGATTCTCCCTCCACAGCTTCTCAACACAACACAGAGCAAAGTGTCAGACACAGAGAGTAGTTGCCTGCACACGGTCCCATCACACAATTCCGAGTTTAATACAATGTGAATCTCCCTCCTTACGTCCCATTACACACTTCCTGGCGAGCCACAGAGTTAGGCTATCTCTGCACCCACTCATCGCGCTACCCTGTGTTCTCACAGAAAGCAAGGATTCTCCAACAAGGTTCCATGGCACAGCCACGTGGTCAGACTCCCTCCACAACATCCGATCACACAAGCGGGTGACAAATAGAATGACCATCCCGTCACACAGTCCCGGATTCTCAGTGAAACTCTCTGTCCACGGTGCCATAACACACTTCAAGGGTCAGAGATGGGGTGAATCTCTCTGGGCACTGTCCCATCACACAATCCCGCTGTCAGACACAGAGTGAAGGTGGATCCATACCGTCCCATCAGACATTCCCGGAGTGAGACATCGAGTGAAGCTGTAATGTTACGTCTCACAACCCCGTGGTCAGACCCAGAGTGAATCCACCTTCTGAACGTCCCATCACAATTTCCTGGATACATTGATAGAGTGAAACTTCCTCCACGCATTCCAATCACACACTCACCGGGTCAAACACAGAGAGAATTACCCTCCATACCATCTCTTCACACACTCCCGATGTCAAGCACAGAATGACGCATCCTCTCTCCATGCCTGCCCTGAGATGAGGAGCGGGTGAAAGAGGGGGATGATGCCTCACCTCTTCTGCTGGTCAAAAATTTACAGAACTGGTGACGGAGATCGCTGTGTATTTGTTTATAAACGGATAGATTAGACTTGAGCGCAGAAAGCCTGGATTGAAGGGTTGAGTTTAACTCATGGTAGTTTCGGTGGCAGGTTTCCTCAGACTGACGAATCTGTGATACTGAGAGAGATGGTGAAGGATGTTTAGCGTTTACAGTGACACGTGAGTCAGCGCCGAACGGGTCACAGAGAGTGTTGTGTCAGTGTCCCGGTGAAGGGTGTCACAGTGAAGGATAATCTGGCGGCACAGTGAGAGGCGTCGGCGCCACCGTGAGGGGCGTGTATGTGTCACGCTGCAGGGTATATCAATGCCCTGATGAAGATTTTCTTGACGTTGCAGTGGGGGTCTGCGTCAGTATCGTGCGGGGCATGTCAAAATTGTTGCGAGGGACGTGTCCGTGTCACTGTGATAGGTGTTTCTGTGCCCCGGCGAAAGGCGTGCCAGATCACAATGAAGTGTATCTCGACGTCAAGGCGAGGGAAATGTCAGAGTGAGGGGTTTGTGGGATCACGGTGGGTGGAGCATCTGAGTCATGGTGTACTGTTCTCACGTATGTATGTGTTTCACGTTGAGAGACATGTCATGGCCAAGCAGTGTTTGAGAGTGTAACGCTGAGCTGTGTGACGGTGTCACGGAGAGTACTATGTCGGTGTCATTGTGAATTTAGGGGTTCAGGGGTTCACGTTCAGGGGTTTTCATTTGTCCGTGTGAGGTGCGGGTAATTTCCTCAGTGAGCGGTACATCGGCGTAATGTTGACGGCGATACTGTCCCGGTAAAGGGTGTTACAGTGACGTGTGAGTCTTTGTCACAATGCGGTGCAGAGCGGATCACGTTGAGGAGCGTGAAGGTGTCACGGTGTACGGTACCTCATTGTCACGGTGAAGAGTGTGTCGCTGTCACTGTGAGGCGTGTTTCGGTTTTGCTTTGAGGAGTTAATCAGTGAGACAGTCAGGGGCATGTCGATGTTACCACGAGGGTTCTGTTGTGGTCAGTGTAACTGCCATGTGTGATTCACGGCGATGGTCGTGTCAGTGTTGTGGTTAACAGTGTATCCATGTCTCATAGAATATAGAACATAGAGCATAGAATAGTACAGAACATTACAGGCCCTTCTACCCACAATGTTGAGCCGACCCTCAAACCCTGCCTCCCATATAATCCCCCACCTCGTTGAAGGTCGTGACAGTGCTGCGGTGAAAGGATTATTGTTGTTCTGGTGAACAGCGTGTCGGTGTGAGGACGCGTCTTGATTGTGTTACGGTAAAGGCCGTGTTTGAATCACGGTAAGGGATGTGTCGGTGTCACTGTGGTGTTTTACAGTAACAATTCATTTCACTCTGTTTATTTGTGGTCTGACTCCACCCGGAGCCCGTTCCACTCACCATAGATCGAGAGACGGACCACGATCACGATGAAGGCGGACGTAACTAGGCAGAGTAGGCAGATCAGACGGTACGGTATATTTCCGATCTTCACTTTCGACTGCTGTTCATGCGCAGCTGTGGAGAGACCACAAGACCATGAGATCATAAGATATAGTAGCAGAAGGAGGTCATTCGGGCAATCGCGTCTACCCCGCCATCCAATCATGGGCCACAGTGGGAGAAGACATGTTTGCTATTGGTACCCTGGGAAACAGGTACCAGCTATCCACCCAATCTATGTCTCTCATAATCTTGTCAATATCTATCATCCCTTCTCATCCTACTGCGCTCCAAAGAGAAAATTCCCACCTCTGCTAACCTTGCCTCATAAAACCTGTTTTCCAATCCAGCCGACATCATGGTAATTCTCCTCTGCAACCTCTCCATAGCTTCCACACCCTTCCTATAATGAGGTGAACAGAATTGAACTGAGTACTCTAAGTCCGGTCTCACCAGAGATTTGTAGAGTTGCAACATGACCTCTCTGCTCTTGAACTCAATCCCACTATTAATGAAGTCCAGAATCCCATAGTCCATCTTAACTACCCTATCAACCTGTGCAGAGACCTTGAGGGATGTATGGATTTGAAACCTAAGATCCCACTGTTCATCGACACTCTTATGTAGCCGACCATTAACCCCGTACTCAGCATTCTGGTTTGTCCTTCCAGAATGCATCACCTCACACTTATTCGGATTGAACTCCATCTGCCACTTTTCTGCCCAGCTCTGCATCCTGTCTATATCTTCTTGTAACCTTCAACAACCTAGAGCTCCATCCACAGCTCCTCCAATCTGCGTGCCATCCGCAAACGTACTCACCCATCCTTCTGCCTCATCATCAAGGTCATTTATAAAAATCATAAAGAGCAGGGGCCTCAGGATAGATCCTTCCGGCACTCCACTAGTCACCGACCTCCAGGCAGAACACATCCCTTCCACTACCACCCTCTGCTTTCTTCCTGTAAGACAATTTTTTATCCAAGCAACCAAGGTTCTACTGATCCCATGCGTCATGACTTTCTGGATGAGTCTCTCGTGGGGACCTTGTCAAATTCCTGACTAAATACATGTAGACCACATCTACCGCCCTACGAGCATCAATTTATTTCGTTACCTCTTCAATAAAACTCAATTAGGCTCGTGAGACAGGACCAGCCCTTTACAAGGAAACACGTGACCAGCAGTAGAAGCTCCCTTTCACGTGGTGATATATTTTCTGTTCTCTGACCGTGCATGGAAGGTCAGGGTGAGTTATCCGGTGTGGACACAAGGTATTTAGTGTATGAATTCACGTGCTTGGAAAATTAGACAATCAAGGTGCTCGTCTGTAGAGAGCGTTACAGAGGAGGAGTGTGAAAGAGAGACGGCAGAGAGTGTGGGAAAGGGGAGAGTGGTGAAAGAGAAGTAGATAGAGGGGAAATGGCAACAGAGAGATCTGGAGCCGTAGAAAGGAAGAGTTGTGTAAAAGAAAGAGAATGGTTGGGGAAGGGGAGAGAGCGTGAGATTGAGGGTGAGAGAAAGGAAAAAGTGGACGAAAAAGCAAGAAAAGCGGATGAGAGATTAGCATGTGAGAGATGGCGGAGAAAAGGGAGGCAGTGGAGAGAAAGCAGAGCGAGTGATGAGAGTGGGGATAGAACGGGGAGCGTGTTGTGCACATTTTACAAAGTTCACGTTCCTCACTGAAATTGCCTCTGCCCTTCCTTGCACAGCTCTCCTTCCTCAGCGCCCCTAGTTTAACCGCTTCTCACGGTACTCCCACCACACAAAAAATCTCATGGCGTTCTCTGCAGCGACCACACCCAGAAAAACTCCTCATCCCGTTCCACAGGCCTCCCACTATACCGCCCCGTCTGTTTCTCTGCCTCCACTGCGACCCTTCCCAGAGTGCTCCATCCTCACAGACCCTCCCATTAAGCTCGTAGCTCATCGAGTCTCGCACACTTTACCTTTGACTTTGTCTCACAGGGAATCATTAGGGTTAACAGTGCGCTTGCGATGAGATTTCTCAACAGGAAAGACACATCAGTCAGCAGAGTGAAACCAACAAAGTGAAACTGACCTCTATCCGTCCGGACCCGGGGAACAGAGAGGGTCTTGAAATGAAGTTCCACATACGATACATCATGTTCATCTGGGGGCAGAACAGTGAGAGTCAGAAACAGGGAAAGGCTGTTTCCTTTCCATCACCGTCCCATCACACACTCCCGGGGTCTGACACAGAGTGATTCTCCCTCCACCACGTCACATCACACACTCCCGGTGTCAGACACAGAGTGAAGCTCCCTCCACACAGTCCCATCACACACTCCCGGTGTTAGACACAGAGTGAATCTACCTCCACACCGACCCATCACACACTACCGGGGTCAGACACAGAGTGAATCTACCTCCACACCGTGCAATCAAGCAATCCCGGGGTCTGAGACAGAGTGAAGTTCCCTCCACGCGTTCTCATCCCACACTCCCGGGATCAGAGACAGAGTGAAGCTCCCTCCACAAACCCCCATCACACACTCCCTGGGTTAGAAAGAGATTGAATCTCCCTCACTCCTTCTCTGCAACACTCACCTCCCGATGGAGACGGTGAGTCCTTTTCGGTGAACTTCACATTCATGAAAGCCCCTCTGTCCTTCATCCTGTCGAGGATCCTCTGCGTCTCTGAGCTCAGCGAGGGGAAGGAACCGTTGTCAGAGGAAGCCCGTGTTGACAAGGGGATCAGTCCGACACAAACAATCTCCAGTTGAGCAGCTGATAAAGAGAGGAGCCGAGAGCAGGGGGAGAAATTGCTTTGGGAAAAGGACATTCAGGGTGTGAGAGGATGTGGTCTGGACCGCAGAGAGTGACGGGGGGAAGAGTAGTGAGAATGGGGAGAAACAGAGGGAGGAGGGAGTGAGGGGAAGTTTAGGGTATGGCGGAAAGAGAGTCGTGATTTACAGGGGTCAGAAAGGGGTATCACTGAATGAAGGGGAGGGCAAGGACTGGGAGAGAATGGGGAGAGGGGGTAGAGAGGAAGGATTGTTGGAGAGATTCAATTTCGCTCCTCTCTCCAGCTCTCTCCTTTTTAATCCGGTCCCACTTGCTCCCCTGCCCTCCTCACCAAACTTCCCTTTTTGTCCTCCCACCCTCTCTACTCCCATCTCTCCCGCTCACAGTGAACGTTACCGGACTGAAATGTGCCCGGGCCGTGTTTGGGTTCCCTGGAAAGTCGAGGTCCACTGGACCGTGGGGTGTGTGTGTGTGTGTGTGTGTGTGTGTGTGTGTGTGTGTGTGTGTGTGTGTGTGTGTGTGTGTGTGTGTGTGTGTGTGTGTGTGTGTGTGTGTGTGTGTGTGTGTATGTGTGAAAGACAGAGAGAGAGCGAGAGAGAGAGAGAGAGAGAGAGAGAGAGGTAGCGCCCTCGGCACAAACACTCCCGGTGTCAGACATTCGTGCAGCCTCCTCCGCCACGGCCCATCACACATCCCGGGGACAGACACAGAGTGTATCAGCCGCCTCACTGTCCGGTAGCACAGTAACGGATTCAGAAACAGAGTGATTCTCCCTCTTCACTCCCTCTATCTCTCTCATCAATCACCAGCACTTCACCGTTCCTGTAGTCTCCAACAGTGTGTCTGTCTCAGAGATAATAAGTGTGTGTGAGACCAGAGGTAGAATTGAGGAGGGAAGGAGAGGGGAGTGAAGGCTGTGGAGGGCTGGTGAGTTGGCAGTCACTGGGTGAAAGTCGTGTGAAACCACACGACCTGCCTGTACTCGCAGAGACGTAAGAGAAGCTGAGGACCGAGAGATCGATATCCGGTGGAAATGAGCAGATGTCACACCAATGTGTTTGACAACGGGAGTGTGTGATGGGACTGTGCAGAGGGAGATTCTCTCTCTGTCTGATCCCGGGTGTGTGTGGTGGGCGGTGCAGAGGGAGATTCACTCTGTGTCTGACCCCGGGAGTGTGTGATGGGACGGAGTGGAGGGAGATTCACTCTGTGTCTGACCCCGGGAGTGTGTGATGGGACGGTGGGGAGGGAGATTCACTCTGTGTCTGACCCTGGGAGTGTGCGATGGGACGGTGTGGAGGGAGATTCACTCTGTGTCTGACCCCGGGAGTGTGTGATGGGACGGAGTGGAGGGAGATTCACTCTGTGTCTGACCACGGGAGTGTGTGATGGGACGGTGGGGAGGGAGATTCACTCTGTGTCTGACCCCGGGAGTGTGTGATGGGACGGAGTGGAGGGAGATTCACTCTGTGTCTGACCCCGGGAGTGTGTGATGGGACGGTGGGGAGGGAGATTCACTCTGTGTCTGACCCTGGGAGTGTGCGATGGGACGGTGTGGAGGGAGATTCACTCTGTGTCTGACCCCGGGAGTGTGTGATGGGACGGAGTGGAGGGAGATTCACTCTGTGTCTGACCACGGGAGTGTGTGATGGGACGGTGGGGAGGGAGATTCACACTGTGTCTGACCTCGGGAGTGTGTGATGGGACGGTGTGGATGGAGATTCACTGTGTGTCTGACCCCGGGAGTGTGTGATGGGACGCTGTGGATGGAGATTCACTCTGTGTCTGACACCGGGAGTGTGTGATGGGACGGTGTGGATGGAGATTCACTCTGTGTCTGACCCCGGGAGTGTGTGATGGGACGATGTGGATGGAGATTCACTCTGTGCCTCACACCGGGATTGTGTGATGGAACGGTGTTGAAGGAGATTCACTCTGTGTCTGACCCCGGGAGTGTGTGATGGGACGATGTGTAGGGAGATTCACTCTGTGTCTGACCCCCGGAGTGTGTGATGGGACGGTGTGGAGGGAGATTCACTCTGTGTCTGACCCTTGGAATGTGTGATGGGACGGTGTGGAAGCAACTTTACTCTGTTTAGCGCAGTTAGTATCAGCTGGGGCTGAGTTTTGGAAGCTTGACGCTGTGTCTGATCACAATAATGTGTTTTAGCAGAGTGTTTTGGGAACTTCACTCTATGTCTGCCAACAGGACTATTTGATGGGACATTGCAGAAGGAGCTTCTCTCTGACTCTAAACCGCCGAGTCTGTGTGATCAGACGGTTCGGACGGAACTTCACTTTACAACTGACGCCTGAAATGTCTTATGGGCCTGTGTGAAAGGATCCCAGTTTCTGTGTCTGTCTACCGGCCTATGTAATGGACCGTGTGGAGAGAGATTCACTGTTCATTGGCCCTATTTTTCAGAGCAGACGATGGGGCGAAGCAACATTGTTCTAACTCTGTTTCAAAGCATCTTGAAATACATTCAAAAGGCAAAGAGAGATGTTTAATATATCCACACGAGAGTGAAGCTCCCTCCATTCCATCCGATTTTATACTTCGGGGTCAGACACAAAGAGAAGCTCCCTCCACTCCCTCTCACCACACACACATACCCGGGGTCAGTCATAGACTGAATCTCCGTCCACACCGTCCCATCTAAAAATACCGGGATCAGATACAGAGTGAAGCTCCCTGCAAACCGTTCATCACACACTCCCGATGTCAGACACAGAGTGAAGATCCCCTCCACACGGTCACAACACACACTCCCGATGTCAGACACAGAGTGAAGCTCCCTCCACACCGTCCCATCACACACTCCCGTGGTCAGACACAGAGTGAATCTCCCTCCACACCGTCCCATCACACACTCCCGGGGTCAGACACAGAGTGAATCTCCCTCCACACCGTCCCATCACACACTCCCGGGGTCAGACACAGAGTGAATCTCCCTCCAAACCGTCCCATCACACACTCCCGGGGTCAGACACAGAGTGAATTTCCCTCCACACCGTTCCATCACACACTCCCGGGGTCAGACACAGAGTGAATTTCCCTCCACACCGTTCCATCACACGCTTGCGGGGTTAGACCCTGAATGAACCTCCACTGCGCATTGTCCCACCACCATCTCACGGGGTCAGTATCAGATTGAATGTCCGTCAACTCCGCCCCCGCGCACAGCCCCTCGGTCAGACAAAGAGTGAACTCTCGTCCACACCGGCTTATCTCACACTCACGGGATCAGACACAGAGTGAATCTGCCGCCTTACCGTCCGATCACACAGTAATGGATTCAGAAAGAAAGCGAATCCCACCCCTTCAGTCCCTAGCTCCCCTCTCACCAATCATCTGCACTTCAGCGTCCCTGCAGTCTCGAACAGTGTGTCTGTCTCAGAGGTAATAGGTATTAGTGAGGCCAGAAGTAGAGCTGAGGAGGAAGGGGGAGGGGAGTGAGGGCTGTAGAGGGGTGGTGAGTTTGCAGTCACTGGGAGAACGGCGTGTGAAACCACACGGCCGGCCTGTACTCGCAGAGACGTAGAGCTGCTGAGAACCGAGCGATCGATATCCGGTGGAAATAACACCAACGGTGAGCTCGGAGCTTGGCCCTGTGTCTGACCCCGGAGGTGTGTAATGGAACGGTGTGGAGGGAGACGCAGTCTGTGCCTTAGACCGGGAGAGTGTGATGGGACGGTGTGGAGGAGATTCACTCTGTGTCTGACCCCGGAGGTGTGTAATGGAACGGTGTGGAGGGAGATTCACTCTGTGTCTTAGACCGGGAGAGTGTGATGGGACGCTGTGGGGGGAAATTCCCTCTGTGACTGACCCCGGGAGTGTGTGATGCGTCGATGTGGAGGGGAATCACTCTGTCTCAGACCCCGGGAGTGTGTGATGGGACGATGTGGAGGGAGCTTCACTCTGTGTCTGACCCCAGAATTATGAAATTCGATGAAGTGGAGGGAGCTTCAGTCTGGTGTGTATGTATCTTCTGTGTGGCTCACACATACCTCTTCCTCTTTTGGATTTATTTCAAGACGCTTTGAGACAGAGATAAAACAATGCTGCTTCGCCCCATCGTCCGTTCTGGAAAATGGGACCAATGCACAGTGAATCTCTCTCCCCACAGACCATTACATACGCCGGTAGACAGACACAGAAACAGGGATCCTTTCACACAGGCCCATCACACATTGCAGTCGTCAGTTGTAATCTGAAGATCCGTCCGAACTGAAACTCCATACACACCGTCCCGTCACACACATACGGGATCAGACACAGAGTGAAGCTCCCCCTACACCGTCCCATCACTCAACCCCGTGGTCAGATGCAGGGTGAAGCTCCCTCCACCCCATGCCATTACAGTCCTGAGGTCAGACACAGAGTGAAACTCCCTCCACACCGTTAGATCATACATTTGAGGGATTAGGCACTGAATGAATCTCCCCTGCGCACGGTCCCACCACAAACGCCCGGGGTCAGGATCAGATTGAAGGTCGTCCACTCCGCCCCAGCGCACCCTCCCTCGGTCAGACAAAGAGTGAACTCTCGTCCACACCGCGCTGTTACACACTCACGGGGTCAGACACAGAGTAAATCTGCCGCCTCACAGTCCGATAACACAGTAACGGATTCAGAAAAAGCGCGAATTTCCCTCTTCACTCTCTCTCTCCCCTCTCATCACTCACCAGCAATTCAGCGTTTCTGTAATCTCAAACTGTGTGTTTCTGTGTGTGAGACCATTGGTGGAACAGAGGAGGGGGGCGGGGAGTGAGGGCTGTGGAGGGGTGGTGAGTTTGCAGCAACTGGGAGAAAGAGGTGTGAAACCACTCGACCGGTCTGTACACAAAGAGACGTAGAGAAGCTGAGAACCGAGAGATCAATATCCGGTGGAAATGAGCAGAAATAACACTAACGGTGGGCCAGGAGCTTGACACTGTGTCTGACCCCGGAGGTGTGTGATTTGACGGCGTGGAGGGAATTAAACTCTATATCTGACCCCGGGATTGTGCGATGGGACGGTGTGGAAGGAGATTCACTCTCTATCTGACCCCGTGAATATGTAATGGGACAGTGTGGAGGGACATTAACTCAGTGTCTGACCCCCGGTGTGTATGATGAGACGGTGTGGAAGGAGATTCACTCTGTGTCCGACCCCGGGTTTGAAATCGCATTTGAGTGTTAGTTAGTGAGTTTATATTTTGAATCTTCAAGGAGGGGATTTCTCAGGTGAGAGAGGCGCAGAACTGTTATTGATTTGTGTTCCGTTTGTTTATTGGAGTACATTGTCCAGTTCTCGTTGCTTCACTATGGGAAGGATGTGGAAGCACTGGAAAGGGTACGAAGTAGATTTACCTTGATACTGCCTTGTTTAGAGTGTATTTATTATGATCAGAGATTAAGGGAGCTGGGGCTTTATTCTTTGAAAGGAAGGAAGATGTCATGTTCCGGTCCGTAAAGTCCGTGTTCCAGTTCACGGTCCGCTCCGTGGAAACCGGACTCCAAGTCTTATGGCTGTCCGTTGTTTCAGTTGGGCTTAATCACAGGCACTTGATCCTCATGTTGTGGCTGCAATGAAAGTGCCCTCGGTTCGAGTGTGGTGGCTGGTTCGTCTCGTCGGTATGCTGTCCTCGGCTTCTATGGGGTATGTCAGGCCGTCCTTGCCTTTACCCTACGGTGCGATCAGTCCCTTCCTGTCCTTGTTTCCGTGGGGTACGTCAGGCCGTCCTTGCCGTTACCCTACAGTGGGATCTGTCCCTCCCTGTGCTTTCCGTTACCCTACGGTGGGATCAGTCCCTCCCTGCCCTTGTTTCCGTGGGGTAAGTCAGGCCGTCCTTGCCGTTACCCTACGGTGGGATCTGTCCCTTCCTGTCCTTGCCGTTACCCTACGGTGGGATCTGTCCCTTCCTGTCCTTGCCGTTACCCTACAGTGGGATCTGTCCCTTCCTGTGCTTTCCGTTACCCTACGGTGGGATCTGTCCCTCCCTGTCCTTGCTGTTACCCTACGGTGGGATCTGTCCCTTCCTGTGCTTTCCGTTACCCTACGGTGGGATCTGTCCCTTCCTGTCCTTGCTGTTACCCTACGGTGGGATCTGTCCCTTCCTGTCCTTGCTGTTACCCTACGGTGGGATCTGTCCCTTCCTGTCCTTGCTGTTACCCTACGGTGGGATCTGTCCCTTCCTGTCCTTGCTGTTACCCTACGGTGGGATCTGTCCCTTCCTGTCCTTGCCGTTACCCTACGGTGGGATCTGTCCCTCCCTGTCCTTGCCGTTACCCTACGGTGGGATCTGTCCCTCCCTGTCCTTGCCGTTACCCTACGGTGGGATCTGTCCCTCCCTGTCCTTGCCGTTATCCTACGGTGGGATCTGTCCCTCCCTGTCCTTGCTGTTACCCTACGGTGGGATCTGTCCCTTCCTGTCCTTGTTTCCGTGTGGTAAGTCAGGCCGTCCTTGCCGTTACCCTACAGTGGGATCTGTCCCTTCCTGTGCTTTCCGTTACACTACGGTGGGATCTGTCCCTTCCTGTGCTTTCCGTTACCCTACGGTGGGATCTGTCCCTTCCTGTCCTTGTTTCCGTGTGGTAAGTCAGGCCGTCCTTGCCGTTACCCTACGGTGGGATCTGTCCCTTCCTGTCCTTGCCGTTATCCTACGGTGGGATCTGTCCCTCCCTGTCCTTGCTGTTACCCTACAGTGGGATCTGTCCCTTCCTGTGCTTTCCGTTACCCTACGGTGGGATCTGTCCCTCCCTGTCCTTCCAGTTACCCTACGGTGGGATCTGTCCCTCCCTGCCCTTGTTTCCGTGTGGTAAGTCAGGCCGTCCTTGCCGTTACCCTACAGTGGGATCTGTCACTCCCTGTCCTTGCCGTTACCCTACGGTGGGATCTGTCCCTTCCTGTCCTTGCCGTTATCCTACGGTGGGATCAGTCCCTTCCAGTCCTTGTTTCCGTGTGGTAAGTCAGGCCGTCCTTGCCGTTACCCTACGGTGGGATCTGACCCTTCCTGTGCTTTCCGTTACCCTACGGTGGGATCCGTCCCTTCCTGTCCTTGCCGTTACCCTACGGTGGGATCTGTCCCTTCCTGTCCTTGCCGTTACCCTACAGTGGGATCTGTCCCTTCCTGTGCTTTCCGTTACCCTACGGTGGGATCTGTCCCTCCCTGTCCTTGCTGTTACCCTACGGTGGGATCTGTCCCTTCCTGTGCTTTCCGTTACCCTACGGTGGGATCTGTCCCTCCCTATCCTTGCTGTTACCCTACGGTGGGATCTGTCCCTTCCTGTCCTTGTTTCCGTTACCCTACGGTGGGATCTGTCCCTCCCTGTCCTTGCTGTTACCCTACGGTGGGATCTGTCCCTTCCTGTGCTTTCCGTTACCCTACGGTGGGATCTGTCCCTTCCTGTCCTTGCTGTTACCCTACGGTGGGATCTGTCCCTTCCTGTGCTTTCCGTTACCCTATGGTGGGATCTGTCCCTTCCTGTCCTTGCTGTTACCCTACGGTGGGATCTGTCCCTTCCTGTCCTTGCCGTTACCCTATGGTGGGATCTGTCCCTTCCTGTCCTTGCTGTTACCCTACGGTGGGATCTGTCCCTTCCTGTCCTTGCCGTTACCCTACGGTGGGATCTGTCCCTTCCTGTCCTTGTTTCCGTTGGGTAAGTCAGGCCGTCCTTGCCGTTATCCTACAGTGGGATCTGTCCCTCCCTGTCCTTTCCGTTACCCTACGGTGGGATCAGTCCAATCCTGTCCTTGCCGTTACCCTACGGTGGGATCTGACCCTTCCTGTGCTTTCCGTTACCCTACGGTGGGATCCGTCCCTCCCTGTCCTTCCAGTTACCCTACGGTGGGATCTGTCCCTTCCTGTCCTTGTTTCCGTCGGGTAAGTCAGGCCGTCCTTGCCGTTACCCTACGGTGGGATCTGTCCCTTCCTGTCCTTGCCGTTACCCTACGGTGGGATCTGTCCCTTCCTGTCCTTGCCGTTACCCTACGGTGGGATCTGTCCCTCCCTGTCCTTGCCGTTACCCTACGGTGGGATCTGTCCCTTCCTGTCCTTGCCGTTACCCTACGGTGGGATCTGTCCCTCCCTGTCCTTGCCGTTACCCTACGGTGGGATCAGTCCTTCCTGTCCTTGCCTCCGTTGGGTAAGTCAGGCCGTCCTTGCCGTTACCCTACGGTGGGATCTGTCCCTTCCTGTCCTTGCCGTTACCCTACGGTGGGATCTGTCCCTTCCTGTCCTTGCCGTTACCCTACGGTGGGATCTGACCCTTCCTGTCCTTGCCGTTACCCTACGGTGGGATCCGTCCTTCCTGTCCTTGCCGTTACCCTACGGTGGGATCTGTCCCTTCCTGTCCTTGCCGTTACCCTACGGTGGGATCCGTCCTTCCTGTCCTTGCCGTTACCCTACGGTGGGATCTGTCCCTCCCTGTCCTTGCCGTTACCCTACGGTGGGATCTGTCCCTTCCTGTCCTTGCCGTTACCCTACGGTGGGATCAGTCCTTCCTGTCCTTGCCTCCGTTGGGTAAGTCAGGCCGTCCTTGCCGTTACCCTACGGTGGGATCTGTCCCTTCCTGTCCTTGCCGTTACCCTACGGTGGGATCTGTCCCTTCCTGTCCTTGCCGTTACCCTACGGTGGGATCTGACCCTTCCTGTCCTTGCCGTTACCCTACGGTGGGATCCGTCCTTCCTGTCCTTGCCTCCGTTGGGTAAGCCAGGCCGTCCTTGCCGTTACCCTATGGTGGGATCTGTCCCTTCCTGTCCTTGCCGTTACCCTACGGTGGGATCTGTCCCTCCCTGCCCTTGTTTCCGTGGGGTAAGTCAGGCCGTCCTTGCCTTTACCCTACGGTGGGATCAGTCCAATCCTGTCCTTGCCGTTACCCTACGGTGGGATCTGTCCCTTCCTGTCCTTGCCGTTACCCTATGGTGGGATCTGTCCCTTCCTGTGCTTGCCGTTACCCTACGGTGGGATCTGTCCCTTCCTGTCCTTGCCGTTACCCTATGGTGGGATCTGTCCCTTCCTGTGCTTGCCGTTACCCTACGGTGGGATCTGTCCCTTCCTGTCCTTGCCTCCGTTGGGTAAGCCAGGCCGTCCTTGCCTTTACCCTACGGTGGGATCAGTCCAATCCTGTCCTTGCCGTTACCCTACGGTGGGATCTGTCCCTTCCTGTCCTTGCCGTCACCCTACGGTGGGATCAGTCCTTCCTGTCCTTGCCTCCGTTGGGTAAGCCAGGCCGTCCTTGCCTTTACCCTACGGTGGGATCAGTCCAATCCTGTCCTTGTTTCCGTGGGGTAAGTCAGGCCGTCCTTGCCGTTACCCTACGGTGGGATCTGTCCCTTCCTGTCCTTGCCTCCGTTGGGTAAGCCAGGCCGTCCTTGCCTTTACCCTACGGTGGGATCAGTCCAATCCTGTCCTTGTTTCCGTGGGGTAAGTCAGGCCGTCCTTGCCGTTACCCTACGGTGGGATCTGTCCCTTCCTGTCCTTGCCGTTACCCTACGGTGGGATCTGTCCCTATCTGTCCTTGCCGTTACCCTACGGTGGGATCTGTCCCTCCCTGTCCTTGTTTCCGTGGGGTAAGTCAGGCCGTCCTTGCCGTTACCCTACGGTGGGATCAGTCCAACCCTGTCCTTGCCGTTACCCTACGGTGGGATCTGTCCCTCCCTGTCCTTGCCGTTACCCTACGGTGGGATCTGTCCCTCCCTGTCCTTGCCGTTACCCTACGGTGGGATCTGTCCCGCCCTGTCCTTGCCGTTACCCTACGGTGGGATCTGTCCCTCCCTGTCCTTGCCGTTACCCTACGGTGGGATCAGTCCCTTCCTGTCCTTGCCTCCGTTGGGTAAGCCAGGCCGTCCTTGCCGTTACCCTACGGTGGGATCTGTCCCTTCCTGTCCTTGCCGTTACCCTACGGTGGGATCTGTCCCTTCCAGTCTTTGCCGTTACCCTACGGTGGGATCTGCCCCTTCCTGTCCTTGCCGTTACCCTACGGTGGGATCAGTCCAACCCTGCCCTTGCCATTACCCTACAGTGGGATCTTTCCCTCCCTGTCCTTGCCTCCGTTGGGTAAGCCAGGCCGAATTTGCTGTTACCCTGAGGCTGGACTGTTCCCTTCCTTCCCTCTGAAGCCTGGCCTGAAGTCCTGCCTGCGACCTACACCTGCAATGCTGCCGGCAACCCACGCCTGAAGCCTTGCCGGCTACCCACGTGTGAACCTTTGCCGGCAACCCAGGCCTGAAGCCTTGCCGGCTACCCACTTGTGAACCTTTGCCGGCAACCCAGGCCTGAACGTTTGCCGGCTACCCACGTGTGAACCTTTGCCGGCAACCCAGGCCTGAACGTTTGCCGGCTACCCACGCCTGAACGTTTGCCGGCTACCCACGTGTGAAGGCTTGCCGGCAACCCAGGCCTGCATCTTCGCCTGAATCGCCGGTGCGGAGAGAGAATCACTCTGTGTCTGACTACGGAAGAGTGTGACGGGACGGTGTGGAGGGCGATTCACTCTATGACTGACACTAGGGGATCTGGAGGGAGATTTACTCTGGGTCTGACCCGGAAAGGTGTGTTTGGACATTGTGTCGGGAGTTACACTCTGTATCTGAAACGTGATTGTGTGATTGTGCGTGTGTGAAGTTTGACGGAGATTCACTTGTGTCTGAACCCGGAGCTGTGTGATGAGACGATGTAGAGAGAGTTCGCCCATTGTGTGTGACGGGACTTTGTGGAGGAGCTTCAGTCTCTGTCGGACCACGCAGGTGTGTGTGATGGGACGGTGTGGAGGGAGATTCACTCTGTGTCTGACCCCGGGAGCGTGTGATGGGACGGTGAGGAAGCAGTTTTACTCTGTGCCTAACGCTGTTTGTATGTGCTGGGATTGTGTTTTGGGATCTTGAATTTGTGTCTGATCCCAGGAACGTGTTTCGGGAAACTGTGTTGGAGTCTTCTCTGTGTGTCTGACAGCAGGACTATTTGATGGTACAGTGCAGAGCCAGCTTCACTCTGTCTCTATCCCGGACAAGTCTATGTGATCGGACATTTCGGAGGGATCTTCACCTTACAACTGACACCGGGAAACTGTGATGGGCCGGTGTGAAAGATCCCCATTCAGTTTCCGACGACCTGCGGATGGAATTAAAGGTTTGGAGACGGATTTACTGCTCATTGGTCCTATTTTCCAGAACAGACGATGGAGCGAAGCAGCATTGTTCTAATTCTGTTTCAAAGCGTCTGGAAATACATTCACAACACAGACGAGGTGTGTGTGAGACACACAAAAGATACATACACACAAGACAGAAACTCCCTCCAGTCCATACCATTCCCTAATTCCGCGGTCAGACGCACAGAGGAGCTCCCTCCACACCGTCCCATCAAACACTCCCGGGGTCAGACACAGAGTGAATCTCCGTCCTCACCGTCCCGTCACATACTCCCGGGGTCAGACACAGAGTGAATCTCCCTCCTCACAGTCCCTTCACACACTCCCAGGGTCAGACACAGAGTGAATCTCCCTCCACACCGTCCCATCACACACTCCCGGGGTCAGACACAGAGTGAATCTCCCTCCACACCTTTCCATCACACGCTTGTGGGGTTAGACCCTGAATGAGCCTCCACTGCGCATTGTCCCACCACCATCTCCCGGGGTCAGTATCAGATTGAAGGTCCGTCAACTCCGCCCCAGCGCAAAGCCCCTCGGTCAGACAAAGAGTGAACTCTCGTCCACACCGGCTTATCTCACACTCACGGGATCAGACACAGAGTGAATCTGCCGCCTTACCGTCCGATCACACGGTAATGTATTCAGAAAGAAAGCGAACCCCCCCCCCCCACTCCCTCTCTCCCCTCTCACCAATCATCTGCAGTCTCGAACAGTGTGTCTGTCTCAGAGGTAATAGGTATGAGTGAGGCCAGAACTAGAACTGAGGAGGAAGGGTGAGGGGAGTGAGGGCTGTGGGGGGGGGGGGGGTGAGTTTACAGTCACTAGGAGAAAGGGTGTGAAACCACACGGCCGGCCTGTACTCGCAGAGACGTAGAGCAGCTGAGAACCGAGAGATCTATATCCGGTGGAAATGAGCGGAAATAACACCACCGGTGTGCTCGGAGCTTCGCCCTGTGTCTGACCCCGGGAGTGTGTAATGGAACGGTGTGGAGGGAGATTCACTGTGTTTCTGACCCCGGAGGTGTGTAATGGAACGGTGTGGAGGGAGATTCACTCTGTGTCTGACACCGGGAGTGTATGATTAGACGGTGTGGATGGAAATTCACTCTGTGTCTGACCCCGGGGTTGTGTGATGGGACGGTGCGGAGGGAGATTCACTCTGTGTCTGACCCCGGGAGTTTGTAATGGAACGGTAATTCCCCCATAATGCCTGATCGCACACTCCTGGGGTCAAACACAGAGTGAATCACCCTCCACACCGTCCCATCACACACTCCCGGGGTCAGACACAGGGTGAATCCCCCTCCACACCGCCCCATCACACACTCCCGTGGTCAGACACAGATTGAATCTTCCTCCACACCGTCCCATTACACACTCCCGGGGTCAGAGACAGAGAGAATCGCCCTCCACACCGTCCCATTGCACACTCCCGGGGTCAGACACAGAGTGAATCCCCCTCCACACCGTCCGATCACACACTCCCGTGGTCAGACATAGAGTGAAACTTCCTCCACACCGTCCCATCACACACTCCCGGGGTCAAACACAGAGGGAATCTCCCTCCGCACCGTCCCATCACACACTCCCGTGGTCAGACACAGAGTGAAGCTCCCTGCAGATCGAACCATCACACGCTCCCATGGTTATACACATATTGAGGCTCTCTCCAAACCGTCCCATCACACTCCCGGGGTCAGACACGTGTTGCTGCATTCTATTCACAGTCACGACACATTCTAACGGGGTCAGATGCGGAGTTATTCTACCTCCGGTGTGGAGGTACAAACAATGTGCTTTCAGACACATGGTGAAGCTCCATCCACGAAGTCCCATCACACGCTCCCGATGTCAGTCTCAGGGTGTAATTCCCCCCATACTGCCTGATCGCACACTCCTGGGGTCAAACACAAAGTGTAGCTCCCTCCACACCGTCCCATCAGACACTCCCGGGGTCAGACACAGAGAGAATCTCCCTCCACACCGTCCCATCACACAATCCCGGTGTCAGACACAGAGTGTAGCTACCTCCACACGGTACCATCAGACACTCCCGGGGTCAAACACAGAGTGTAGCTACCTCCACACCGTCCCATCAGACACTCCCGGGGTCAAACACAGAGTGAATCTCCCTCCACACCGTCCAATCACAGATTCCCGGAATCAGACACAGTGTGAATCTCCCTCTACACCGTCCCATCACACACTCCCGGGATCAGACACAGAGTGAATCTCCCTCCACACCGTCCCATCACACACTCCCGGGGTCAGACACAGAGTGCATCTCCCTCCACACCGTCCCATCACAGTCTCTCGTAGTCAGACACAGAGTGAATCTCCCTCCACACCGTAACATAACAAACTCACGGGGTCAGACACAGAGTGAATCTCCCTCCGCACCGTCCCATCACACACTCCCGGGATAAGACACAGAGTGAATCTCCCTCCACACCGTCCCATCACACACTCCCGGGGTCAGACTCAGAGTGAATCTCCCTCCACACCATCCCATCACACACCTGCGGGGTCAGACACAGAGTGAATCTCCCTCCACACCGTCTCATCACACACTCCCTAAGTCAGACACAGTGTGAATCTCCCTCCACACCATCCCATCACACACTCCCGGAGACAGACACGGAGTGAATCTCCCTCCGCACCGTCCCATCACAATCTCCCGGGGTCAGACACAGAGTGAAGCTCCCTCCTCACCGACCCATCACTCTCTCCCGGGGTCAGACACAGAATGAATCTCCCTCCACACCGTCTGATCACACACTCCCGGGGTCAGACACAGTGTGAATCACCCTCCACACCGCGCCATCACACACTTCTGGATTCAGACACAGAGTGAATCTCCCTCCACGCCGTCCCATCACACACTCCCGGAGTCAGACACAGAGTGAATCTCCCTCCACACCGTCCCATCACACAATCCCGGTGTCAGACACAGAGTGTAGCTACCTCCACACGGTCCCATCAGACACTCCCGGGGTCAAACACAGAGTGTAGCTACCTCCACACCGTCCCATCAGACACTCCCGGGGTCAAACACAGAGTGAATCTCCCTCCACACCGTCCCATCACAGACTCCCGGAATCAGACACAGTGTGAATCTCCCTCTACACCGTCCCATCACACACTCCCGGGATCAGACACAGAGTGAATCTCCCTCCACACCGTCCCATCACACACTCCCGGGGTCAGACACAGAGTGCATCTCCCTCCACACCGTCCCATCACAGTCTCTCGTAGTCAGACACAGAGTGAATCTCCCTCCACACCGTAACATAACAAACTCACGGGGTCAGACACAGAGTGAATCTCCCTCCGCACCGTCCCATCACACACTCCCGGGATAAGACACAGAGTGAATCTCCCTCCACACCGTCCCATCACACACTCCCGGGGTCAGACTCAGAGTGAATCTCCCTCCACACCATCCCATCACACACCTGCGGGGTCAGACACAGAGTGAATCTCCCTCCACACCGTCTCATCACACACTCCCTAAGTCAGACACAGTGTGAATCTCCCTCCACACCATCCCATCACACACTCCCGGAGACAGACACGGAGTGAATCTCCCTCCGCACCGTCCCATCACACTCTCCCGGGGTCAGACACAGAGTGAAGCTCCCTCCTCACCGACCCATCACTCTCTCCCGGGGTCAGACACAGAATGAATCTCCCTCCACACCGTCCGATCACACACTCCCGGGATAAGACACAGTGTGAATCTCCCTCCACACCGACCCATCACACACTCCCGGGGTCAGACTCAGAGTGAATCTCCCTCCACACCATCCCATCACACACCTGCGGGGTCAGACACAGAGTGAATCTCCCTCCACACCGTCTCATCACACACTCCCTAAGTCAGACACAGTGTGAATCTCCCTCCACACCATCCCATCACACACTCCCGGAGACAGACACGGAGTGAATCTCCCTCCGCACCGTCCCATCACACTCTCCCGGGGTCAGACACAAAGTGAAGCTCCCTCCTCACCGACCCATCACTCTCTCCCGGGGTCAGACACAGAATGAATCTCCCTCCACACCGTCCGATCACACACTCCCGGGGTCAGACACAGTGTGAATCACCCTCCACACCGCGCCATCACACACTTCTGGAGTCAGACACAGAGTGAATCTCCCTCCACGCCGTCCCATCACACACTCCCGGAGTCAGACACAGAGTGAATCTCCCTCCACACCGTCCCATCACACAATCCCGGTGTCAGACACAGAGTGTAGCTACCTCCACACGGTCCCATCAGACACTCCCGGGGTCAAACACAGAGTGTAGCTACCTCCACACCGTCCCATCAGACACTCCCGGGGTCAAACACAGAGTGAATCTCCCTCCACACCGTCCCATCACAGACTCCCGGAATCAGACACAGTGTGAATCTCCCTCTACACCGTCCCATCACACACTCCCGGGATCAGACACAGAGTGAATCTCCCTCCACACCGTCCCATCACACACTCCCGGGGTCAGACACAGAGTGCATCTCCCTCCACACCGTCCCATCACAGTCTCTCGTAGTCAGACACAGAGTGAATCTCCCTCCACACCGTAACATAACAAACTCACGGGGTCAGACACAGAGTGAATCTCCCTCCGCACCGTCCCATCACACACTCCCGGGATAAGACACAGAGTGAATCTCCCTCCACACCGTCCCATCACACACTCCCGGGGTCAGACTCAGAGTGAATCTCCCTCCACACCATCCCATCACACACCTCCGGGGTCAGACACAGTGTGAATCTCCCTCCACACCATCCCATCACACACTCCCGGAGACAGACACGGAGTGAATCTCCCTCCGCACCGTCCCATCACACTCTCCCGGGGTCAGACACAGAGTGAAGCTCCCTCCTCACCGACCCATCACTCTCTCCCGGGGTCAGACACAGAATGAATCTCCCTCCACACCGTCCCGTCACACACCTCCGGGGTCAGACACAGTGTGAATCACCCTCCACACCGCGCCATCACACACTTCTGGAGTCAGCCACAGAGTGAATCTCCCTCCACGCCGTCCCATCACACACTCCCGGAGTCAGACACAGAGTGAATCTCCCTCCACACCGTCCCATCACACACTCCCGGGCTCAGACACAGAGTGAATCTCCCTCCACACCGTCCCCTCACACAGTCCCGGGGTCAGACACAGAGTGAATCTCGCTCCGCACCGTCCCATCACACACTCCCGGGGTCAGATACAGAGTGAATCTCCCTCCACACCGTTCCCTCACACACTCCCGGAGTCAGACACAGAGTGAATCTGCCTCCCCACTGTCCTATCACACACACCCTGGATCAGGTACAGATTATAGCTTCTTATTTCTCTGCAATATGATGAGTAGCAGGAGATGGTGGCTTTGAGGATGATGTGTTAAATCACCTTTTCTGATGGTCAGCAGTTGACAGATTTGGCCCTTCTCTGCTGTCAGGGTCCTGTACTTAATTTCGATGTCAGTGATATTTTGACCGAGATTAGTTTTTGTTTGATTCAGATCGGTGAGATGGGTGTTCAGGACGGAGTTTTCATTTTCGATGTCGAATAATTTGCTTTCCAGGTTTGAGAGGGTCTCGTTGTGGGCGGAGACATTCTTGAGACAGGTGCTCCGGGAGACAACCAGGCTGGAATTCTCGGCTATGCTGGATTCAGGGGTTGAGTTTAACTCATTTTCCTGGTCGACATTGCCGCTGGGTCCTGTTCATCTCCTGATATTATTCCCAAAGTTCCTTGTGGTCTCGGTCGCAGGTGATCAGAGAGTGACGAATCTGTGATACTGAGAGTGATAGTAAGTCGTGTGTCGGTGTTACAGTGAGTGGCGTGTGGGTATCACGGTTCATGGTGTGTCGGTGTCACAGTAAGTGACGTGTAGTTGTCAAGGTGAGTGGCGTGTCAGTGTTAGGTTGAGTAGTGTGTTGGTGTCACACTGAGGCGCTGTCGACTTCACCGTGATAGACTAGACCGTGTCACGTTGATTGTCCTGTCTTCACTGATTGTCCTTGCCCTTAACTAGAATAGACTTTTGTTGAGCACTGTGAAAAATCTCTTTGAAAGTCTACCCCTGTTTCTCAACAGTCCCACTATATTGTCTGTGTTCCCAGTCTACACTTCCCAAATCCTCCCTCATTCCATTGTGGTGTCACAGAGCGGGCTGTGTCGGTGTCATGGGTAGAGGATCGGCGGTGTCACGGTGAGGTGCTTGTCGGCGTCAAGGTGAGCTGACGGTCCGTGTCACGATGAGAGTTGTGTAAGAGTCACGATGAAGGCTGTGTCAGTGCCACTATGAGGGTTGTGTTTTTGTTACGGTGAGGGGAATGTCAGTGTCTCATTGAGGCGGGTGTCGGTGTCACGTTGAATGGAATGCAGTTTTCACGATACGGAGCCCGTCACTTTCAGGGAGTTGGTTTCACAGTGAGGTTTGTTTCAGTGTCACGGGTCGGATCGTGACCGTGCCCCGTGTTTGCGCGTATCGGTGTCACAGTGACGGGGCTTCCGGTGTTACGATTTGGAGCATGTCGTTTCACCATGTTGTTATCACAGTGATGGAATCACGGCGTCACGGTGAGGTGAAATTCAGCGTCACGGACAGGTGCGAGTCGGCATCACGGTGTGGGCATAATGGAGTCATGGTGGGAGTTGTGTCCCTCTCAATGAGAGGGTAGTGTCAGTTTCGCCACGAGGGCGTGTCGGTGTCACGGCGAGGTGCGTTTTGGTGTCACGGTGCATAGTGTGTCAGTGCCTCGCTGAGCGGCGAGTGCGTGTCATTGTGGTGTTTTAAGCTCACGTTTCATTGCACTCTGTTGGTTTACAGTCTAACTGCACTCGGAGCCCGGTCGACTCACCATAGATCGAGAGCCCGGCCGCGATCGCGATGAGGACGGACGTAACTAGGCAGAGTATGCAGGTCTTCCCGGTACGGTTTATTTCTGATTTTATCTTTCGGCTGCTCTGTCTGCGGACCTGTAGAAAGACCATTCAGCGTGTGCGTGAATTCAGCTGTGACCCTCACTGAGACTCCCTCCCACCCAACATCCCTGCTCTCTCCCTCCACCACGATCACCCTCTCCCTATCTCAATCTCATCTACTTTCAGCCGTCATCGCCGAGAGACCAAATTCCTAGACTTGAGAAAGGCTGACAGGTGTCTGACGGATTCCAGAGATCAGTCAGATCTCCCCTGAGCCTCCTCCGCTACAGAGGAAGCAACCCAGGTGTCCGACCTCTCGTTGTAATACATGGCATCGAATCCCGGCAGAGTCCTGTTAAACCTCTCCGGAGGCTCCCCAACACCCCGACATCCTTCCGATAATGGGGTGACCAGAACTGTATACGATGCGCCTGATTCAGCCGAACTAGTAGTTTTAATAAAGTTGCAACATAATCCCTGATATTTGTACTCAATGCCCCGAATCATAAAGGCACGAATTACATAACCATCCCATCAAACTGTGCAACCACGTTCAGCGAGCTGTGAACATGGACTCCAAGATCCTCAAAGTAAAGACATGTTCGGCAGAGCATTGTGCTTCGAAGGGCTTGTTTTGTGCTGTAGGATTTCCACATGTCTATGTCTCAACACCGTTCAGGGGCTTGGCTTTGCTAATGTGTCATTTCTTTCATTTGACCTATGAAGTTGCCTATCACGGTGCAACATTTTATGGTTGTCCGGGTTAAACTCCAGCTGCCCGATCTCCAAACCATATCTGTAACTGATCTACATCCTTCTGAATTCTTCCAGAACATCCAGAACATTTATAAACAATTAAGGGCCGAGAGGTAATGTTGCAACTATATAGGACGCTGGTCAAATCCCACTTGGAGTACTGTGCTCAGTTCCGGTCTCCTTCACTACTGGAAAGACGTGGAAACCACAGAAAGGGTGCAGAGGAGATTTACAAGGCTGTTATCTGGATTTTTGGTTTCAATATAATTATGCAGAAGGACAGGTCTGAACCCAGGATAGGGATTTTTGATTGGAGAAAGTCTAACTTTGAGGAGATGCGAAAGGATTTAGAAGGAGTGAATTGGAACAATTTGTTTTTTGGAAAGGATGCAATAGAGAAATGGAGGTCATTTAAAGGTGACATTTTAGGGTAGAGAATCTTTATGTTCCTGTTAGGTTGAAAGGAAAGGATAAAAGTTTGAGAGAACCATGGATTCAAGAAATTAGAAAAGCTAAAAGAGATGCGAACTTAATTGGAAGTTGCGCAGACTGAAGGGTTTCTTCTCCGATAAAGGGTTGCAAACCGATTGAGGGTCTGAGCATCTACACTCCATCTGCCGAACAGGCGGTATCTCCAAGTGGTCACCCATTTTGATTCCACTTCCCATTCCCATTCAGATATGTCCATTCCTGAGATCCTCCACTGTCACGATAAGGCCACACTTAGGTGTGAGGAACAACAGATTATAATCCTTTTGGTTAGCTTCCAACCTGATGGCATGAACATTGCTTTCTCAAACCTCTCCTTCACCATTTTCCACCCCTTTGTCCCTCTCACTTAATATCTCCTTGCCCGCCAAAGCCTCCCTATGGTCCTGCTCCCCTTGACCCATTTTCTTTCCTCCATAGCCTTCTGTCTCTTTCAGTAATCAAATTCCTAGCACTTTGTTTCATCCATCCACCTCCAAGTTTCACCTGTCGTCTGGCGTTTCTCTTTCCTCTCACATCCCTTTTCAAATCTACTCCTCTGCTTTTTTTCCCCTCCAGTCCTGCTGAAGGGCTTTGGCCCGAAACGTCGATTGTGTACTTTACCATAGATACTGCCTGGCCTGAGAGGTTTCTCCAACATTTGGATTAATCAACCCCCCCCCCACTCCCCCGTTTTGTTAGGTATTCAGTTATATGGGGCAGTAATGTACAGCATACAAGACTGCATTAACCTTTGATCCAGCTAATCGCATTCAGCCGACTCAAGGCGTTGGGTAAATCTCCAGTTGTATTCTATGCACAGGGGAGGAAGTTAAAATATGGGTGTCTTAGGAATGCATTCCTGTGAATGACCGGGACAAGCTGTTACATTATCACACCGGTCAGTGTTAAGGCTCCAGAGACAACAACATTATCATCATGGTCAACGATGGTCAAATTCATGTGCACCCTCATACTCAGCAGCAGTATGCACGTATCTCGAAAATGCGCGTGAGTCACAAAATCTGCGCACTTCCCCAAGTAAGGACGCACATTCGGCGACCCAGATGAAGAATCATTTCAAACACAAAATGGCTGCCTTGACATTCAAAGCCCCACGCATCCCAAAGGTCGTGAGCACATCACCAAATCTGCCGATCAATCCAAATCCTTATGAACTCCCAGATACACCCACAGAAACGTGGCGACTCCATATTCGCCGACAAACTCCCAAATATGTTATCCGCAAATACGAGCGCATCCCCATAACCAGAACAAACACCAAAATCCGTGTGCATCCATGTGCACCCCGAGACCCTGTGCAACCCATTTTCGCTGACACGCAATACCCAACACCAGGTGCAGCCCGCACCCTAAACCCGCTGACACCCCCACATGCCCATGAGATTTTTCCGAAGTAGATACATTCGAAACAGTTGAGAAAATGGCAGCCTCGACGTTAACAATCCGCGCTCAACACATTCGTGTGCAAATCTTGATCCGCCAACACACCCAAATCTATGTGTATCCCCAAATACGTGTGCACGGCCATGTTTGAGACTAAATTTCGAATGATGTCTAAGTTCCTTCCTTAAATCTCACGGACGGTTCTTTTTTCCCATTCTCTTAAATTGCAGCAATTTCTAAATTTACCTTTAAATGTAAATTAAAATATGTTACAGTATTGATTAAGAATTAGACCAATAGTCTGTGAAGTTGCCCAGCGCTCCGGATTATCGGAATTTACTTTAGCAGAGGCTTTGCATCGATAAATCAAAACTGCCCGCGATGAATCCACAAAACATGTGCATATCACCAAATCAGTGCGCTCTCCAAACACACTGACACACCACATATATAATAGATAATTTCAAAGCAGAATTCATGTCCAACAGTTCAGAAAATGGCTGTTTCAACATTTAAAATTTACACCACCCGAAAATATGATTGCAACTGTTCAATGGTAAACAATCAGCCCCCGGAATATACAAACATCACAACATCTAATTACGTCCCCCGTAATTGACTGCAGACCCCTAAATTGGCGGGTATCCTCAAATCCTTGTGCATATTTGCCTCCAAACCCTAAATCTACGCACACCCAAAATCAGTGCTCACCTCATATATTAGAGGACTCAACTTTAAATCCGTGCGCATTCCCAAATCCAAGTTTACACCATAGCACTTATTCTCCGACAGTGCCCGATATCTGCACGACCCAATTCAGTGCGCATCCCAAAACCGCTAACATCCTGACATGCAGTTTAGAATCCTTTCAACAATTCATTCCTCGACATTAAAATCCGCACACTGCCCAAAATTCATATACAACTTCAGATCCGCCAAATCTTTATCTCACCCCAAATCCGTGTTTACATGTACACAGTTCCAAATCCATGTACAACTCAAATGTGGGCACCATATCAACTAGGAGGGCATCCTAAAATTCATGTGAATATCATACCCGCGGAGAAACCCACTTGCACATTAGATTATTCCAGATGAATTATCATTTAAAATAATTCATGTCATTTTTTAAATTAAATTCATTATGAAATGAAATGAGATAAAATGAAACAACTTTGAGATTCGGCACACCTCCAAACCGCAGACACCCCAAATACGTGAGAAATCCGTGTGCATCTCCAAATGCAAATGCATCCCCACAACTTCAAAACCATGGACACACACCCCCTAATTAGTTTATGTCAAAAGAAAAATTTCAGACATTCACAAGATGACAAAATCTGTGTACAACGAGCCCCACAAATGAATGTGGGGGTTTCAGCGTGTTTGGGCTGCGCATGGATTTGGTGATGCGCACCGATTTGACGATGCACATGGTGATGTTCGCTGATTTGGGTTGCCTTTTCGATCATGGTGAGTTGACGGATCAAAATTTGCGTGCGGATTATTAATGCCGAGGCTGCCATTTTCTCAATTGTTTTTTATTGATTGTTGCTCCGGGAAAAATCTGTTATACAACTGGCGGAGTCCGCTGGTTTAGGGTGCGCACTGAACTTGCGATTGCGCAGTTTTATTTTTTGTCGTCGAATGTGGGTTGAACATTGTCTTCTGGTTCATGTGGATCTGGGGTTATGCCTAGATTTAGGAGCGTTCTATAATAAAGGGTTGCAAACTGATTTAGGGGAGTGCTCTGATATAAGGGTGCGCACCTTTTTAGCAAATTTAGTCGTAGTCTCCACGTTTTTGTGAGTGCATATCAATTTGGGCTTCACTGCTCCTCTGACCCAGGGACTGTGTGATGGGACGGTATGGAGTGCGCTTCACTGCTCCTCTGACCTAGGGACTGTGTGATGGGACGGTATGGAGTGCGCTTCACTGCTTCTCTGACCCAGGGTCTGTGTGATGGGACGATATGGAGTGCGCGTCACTGCTCCTCTGACCCAGGGACAGTGTGATGGGACGGTGTGGAGTGCGCTTCACTGCTCCTTTGACCCAGGGACTGTGTGATGGGACGGTATGGAGTGCGCATCACTGCTCCTCTGACCCAGGGACTGTGTGATGGGACGGTATGGAGTGCGCTTCACTGCTCCTCTGACCCAGGGACTGTGTGATGGGACGATATGGAGTGCGCTTCACTGCTCCTCTGACCCAGGGACTGTGTGATGGGACGGTGTGGAGTGCGCTTCACTGCTCCTCTGACCCAGGGACTGTGTGATGGGACGATATGGAGTGCGCGTCACTGCTCCACTGACCCAGGGAAAGTGTGATGGGACGGTGTGGAGTGCGCTTCACTGCTCCTTTGACCCAGGGACTGTGTGATGGGATGGTATGGAGTGCGCATCACTGCTCCTCTGACCCAGGGACTGTGTGATGGGACGGTGTTGAGTGCGCTTCACTGCTCCTCTGACCCAGTGTCTGTGTGATGGGATGGTATGGAGTGCGCTTCACTGCCGCTCTGACCCAGGTACTGTGTGATGGGACGGTATGGAGTGCGCTTCACTGCTCCTCTGACCCAGGGACTTTGTGATGGGACGGTATGGAGTGCGCTTCACTGCTCCTCTGACCCAGGTACTGTGTGATGGGACGGTATGGAGTGCGCTTCACTGCCGCTCTGACCCAGTTGGAACTGGAACTGGATGCACTCGGGATCATTCGGGAAGCTGAGGGGGTGACAGGGAGAACATATTTACGACCACGGTACAGGAAACGTGGTGACAGACAGAAAGGTGAAAGGGGTTAAACAGCCAGTGCCAGTGCAAAGACACCTTGTGGCCAATCCGCTCAATAACAGGTAGACCACTTTGGGTACTTCTGGATTGGAGGAGAGAGATGCAAATGACCAAGCAGGGAAAAGTCTCACCGGTCAGGTCTCGGTCACTGACTATGGTTCAGAACGGATTTGGGTGAGATGTGGTGAGCTGTTTCGATGGTGTTTCTTTGTTAGGGAAACAAAAAGGTGGTACGGTGGACGAGAACGAAATTTTTCGGTGGTAGTGGTCATGATAAGCACCATTATATAGGTAGGAAGAGGGAGCTCGTTCTGCAAACTTATGTGTGTGCTTGTGAGGCCAAAATTATAAAGATCATTTAGTTTAAGAAGTGGCTAAAGAATTAGGTCGTCAGATACGTTTATCATCGGTCTCTCTTCTACGGAAATGCGACCTCTACAGACGGGACGGTTTCATATCAATTCAATTCAATTCCATTTAATTTTAAATCCATCACATAGGAATGACCATGAATACAGCCAGGATCTAGCTGCTAAACAGAACACCAACAGTCCCACACGGCACAAAGCACACATATTGTGTATATTATAGAAAGATAGCAAGCATATGGATGATATCAGTAAAATACTTTCACGCATTATGTACACACGCGCACACACACACACACACACTCTCACACACACACACACACACACACACACGCACACACACACACACACACACACACACACACACACGGAATGCCACGGTAATCTACAATTTTTCACAACAGAGATTGTACTCTGCCGAGCGAACACTGGGGGGCAGCACAGACTCCTGCCTGGAGGCAGCGCCACACCGCCGCCACCTTGCTCAGCTGCTTCATTTTCTCTCATCAGCAACTCTCTCAGTTTACACCTG
The DNA here is from genome assembly GCF_048418815.1 of Hemitrygon akajei. Lineage (NCBI taxonomy): Eukaryota > Metazoa > Chordata > Chondrichthyes > Myliobatiformes > Dasyatidae > Hemitrygon > Hemitrygon akajei. The sequence continues at coordinate 5,823,048 of NW_027331919.1, read as the reverse complement.
AACTGGATTGGAACTAATATCCCAGCGGTAATGATTGCCATTAAAAGGGTGCAGTGGTGGTATAAGCTAGAGTTGCAGGCAGATGAAAACAAGAACGCCATCACAAATAGTTGAGTGGTTGTTGGGACAGATGTTTTTAAGACCGCAGACAAAGTCAGGAAGGAAACGGTGGAGCCTGCCCGGACTAATTTTCTGAGCAGCATACGTTTCAATGCAGGAAGTATTGTTCGCAGTGCGCTCGGTTCAAGGGTCAACGCCTCTAATCCTGACACTGTAAATATTAGTGAGTCTAGAAGCAGGCGGGACAGCACCGATTGCATAAGCTGTGAACGAGACAGAGAACCCTCCCTGTGACACGTAGATGTTCTTCAATGGGGCTCTGAAAGTGTTTCGGTGTCACTGCCACAACCCACGTTTGACACGAACACGCCCCTCATCGCGACACTGACACACTGACAGGCTCTGTACCAGAGCAGGATCTCACCACTCAACGATACCAACACAGAGTCAGGCCCTGCACTGTAACTCGAAAACACTCCTCCCCTTATGGATAACACCATCCCTCTCCAAAACTCCTCCCCGAATCCATCAAACTCTCCCTCTCCTACACTATTCCCCGTCACGGTCACACAGTCTCCAGAGTGCACCACTCTCGTCTCCCTCACCCATCCCTCCCCTACAAGCAACCCCGTCTCTGTGACCTGCACACTTCGCCGTCTCCATTTTCCCGTACGTACCCATACGCTCTGCCACATCTCCGTGATACAGTCCGCCTGCTAAACGCTCCCCATCTTCGTCGCCCCTCTGCTCTGCCCCCACTCTGTGTCACAGGCAATTGAGGGGAGTATGAGGGAGGGTTGACGTCTGGTGTTAAACCCCTCCCCCTTTTCACCGGATATCTATCACCAGGATCTGAATCTCTCCATTAATCTGCATGCACAGGCCGGTCACGTGCTTCCACACCACTTGCATCAGTGTTTACATTCTCACTGCCCTTTCCCTGGCCTCCTCTCTCCTCCCCTTCCTTCCTCTAACGGCAGCACACAGTCCTCTTACACACACACACACACACCATCTCCGAGTGACACACACAGTTCGAGACTGCTGGAAAGCCGAATGCCTGGGTATTGGTGAGTGGGGTGACCGGAGGAGGGAGAGGGTTTCGTACTTTTTCTGAGTTTAGTAGAGTGTGCTGCGATGTTGTGGGAGGTACTTTAAATGTCTGACCCGGGAGAGTTATGGTATAATATATAGGGAACTTCGCTGATTATCTGACCGTGAAAGTGTGTGATGGGACGGTGTGGACAGAGCTGCATGCTTGTTGGGACAGTGTGGAGGGAGCTGCACTCTGTGTCTGACTCCCGCAGTCTGTAATAGATCGTTGCCGAGGGAGAGTTACTCAGTGTATGTTTCCAGGAGTGTGTGATGGGATTGTATGGAAGGGTTTTCGCACAGTCTCTGACTCCTAGTCATGGGTCAGTGGATTTCGGCGTTTAAAAAACAAAAACAAGAGGCAAGAAAATGGTGCCTCACAAGTTCAGCTCCAACGGCTGCAACCTGAACAACCTTTCTGTGGCCCCACTCTCCTCCCCTTCCTTCCCCTTTTCTCAGCACATCATTCCTTCTCCATGATTCTTAAAGTGGGCGAGTGAGCAGCAGATATGTACCAATGAAATCGGTATGTGTGGAAACGAGGTATTGCAAAGTGAGGTCAGGGATTTAGCTGTTAAATTAAAGGACAGGACCACTACCCGTCCCAGTGTGACAAGATATATGAAGAGCATACAGTTTACCACGTGGCTCAAGTGCCGGTGTAGGTGGGAGATCTCCAGAATTGAACTCGATTTGCGGGGGATGGGATTCAGAGTTCGAGAGCAGACAGCGGAGTCGATATGGAGACAGATGTTGTTGAGACCTCAGAAAAAGTCAGGAATCAAAAGATTGTGCATCAATCGACTGGTGCCCTGAGCTCCGTATATTTCAATGCAGGAAGCTTCTAAGAAGCGCAGTTGAGCTCGGGGTATGAATCAACACACTGAATTGCAGTCATTATTGAGAATGGGGTGTAGGAGGAGCAAGCGGGACAGCACGATATTTCGGGTTTTCCTATTTTCAGACGGGAGAAAGCGGAAGGAATTACAGGAGGAGGGGGTGACATTACAGGGCTGAGCAAATGTCACCACAAAGCACAGTCAGAACAGACAAGACAACTCGTCAAAGTGCGTCTTTACGGGTGGAAACATAGAAACATAGAAAATCTACAATACGATACAGGCCCTTCGGCCCACAAAGTTGTGCCGAACATGACCCTACCTTAGAAATTACTAGGCTTACGCATAGCCTTCTAGTTTTCTAAGCTCCATGTACATATCCAAAAGGCTCTTAAAAGACCCGATCGTATGCACCTCCACCACCGTTTCCGGCAGCCCATTCCACGCATTCACCACTCTCTGCGTAAAACACTTTCCACTGACATCTCCTCTGTACCTACTCCACAGCACGTTAAACTTGTGTCCTCTTGTGGCAAACATTTCAGGCCTGGGAAAATGCCTGTGACTATCCACACGATCAATGCTTCTCATCGACTTATACACCACTATCAGGTCACCTCTCACCCTCCTTCGCACCAAGGAGAAAAAGCTGTGTTAACTCAATCTGAGTTCATGAGGCATGCTCCCCAATCCAGGAAAGTTCCTTGTGAAACTCCTCGGGACCCTTTCTTTTTTTTTCTAATTTATGTTTTTACTGAAGTTCATCATCAGTAAAAACATTGTCCACCCACAACGAGAGGACGTGACAGATCCGGATCTCACTGACTTGTATGAACGGGCGAAAGGTGAAGCTACACGTGCACGTAGAGCAGAGACCCGCAGATGCTGCAGATCTGCGGAAAAACGTAAACAGGAAACCGGATCAGGTCACGGGTGGAGGGACTCCCACCTGAACGGGTGACTCTGTTCCTCTCCCCTCACACGCTGCCCGACCCATCTACCGCATTCCCCACATTATCCACATTTCCATAAGATGGCAGAAGGAGTTTAATGCTGATAAGTGTGAGGTGCTACATTTTGGTCTCCGATATCTCCTCCTTCCCCATCTTCTCCCCCGTCTCCCTGACCCGCTCCTTCCCCTACACTCCTTCCCGTCACCGATATCTCCTCCTTCCCCATCTTCTCCCCCATCTCCCTGACCCGCTCCTTCCCCTGCACTCCTTCCGTCACCGATATCTCCTCCTTCCCCATCTTCTCCCCCGTCTCCCTGACCCGCTCCTTCCCCTACACTCCTTCTGTCACCGATATCTCCTCCTTCCCCATCTTCTCCCCCGTCTCCCTGACCCGCTCCTTCCCCTACACTCCTTCCGTCACCGATATCTCCTCCTTTCCCATCTTCTCCCCCATCTCCCTGACCCGCTCCTTCCCCTACACTCCTTCCGTCACCGATATCTCCTCCTTCCCCATCTTCTCCCCCGTCTCCCTGACCCGCTCCTTCCCCTACACTCCTTCCGTCACCGATATCTCCTCCTTTCCCATCTTCTCCCCCATCTCCCTGACCCGCTCCTTCCCCTACACTCTCCACGGTCCCACCAAAACTCTTTCTGCTCTACACCCCTCTGTCCATCTGGAATTCTGGGGGACGAAGGGGAAGAGCTGATGTCTGGTGTTACAACACCCAACCCGCTCCTTCCCCTACACTCTCCACGGTTCCACCAACACGCTTTCTGCTCTACCCCCCACTGTCCATCCGGAATTCTGGGGGAGGAAGGGGAAGAGATGAGATCTGGTGTTACTACACCCAACCCGCTCCTTCCCTTACACTCTCCACGGTTCCACCAACACTCTTTCTGCTCTACACCCCTCTGTCCATCTGGAATTCTGGGGGAGGAAGCGGAAGAGCTGAGGTCTGGTGTTACAACACCCAACCCGCTCCTTCCCCTACACTTCCCACGGTTCCACAAACACGCTTTCTGCTCTACACCCCTCTGTCCATCTGGAATTCTGGTGGAGGAAGGGGAAGAGCTGAGGTCTGGTGTCACCACACCCAACCCGCTCCTTCCCCTACACTCCCCACGGTTCCACAAACAAGCTTTCTGCTCTACACCCCTCTGTCCATCTGGAATTCTGGGGGAGGAAGGGGAAGAGCTGAGGTCTGGTGTTACAACACCCAACCCGATCCTTCCCCAACACTCTCCACGGTTCCACCAACACTCTTTCTGCTCTGCACCCCTCTGTCCATCTGGAATTCTGGGGGAGGAACGGGAAGAGCTGAGGTCTGGTGTTACAACACCCAACCCGCTCCTTCCCCTACACTCTCCACGGTTCCACCAACACTCTTTCTGCTCTGCACCCCTCTGTCCATCTGGAATTCTGGGGGAGGAAGGGGAAGAGCTGAGGCCTGGTGTTGCAACACCCAACCCGCTCCTTCCCCTACACTCTCCACGGTTCCACCAACACTCTTTCTGCTCTGCACCCCTCTGTCCATCTGGAATTCTGGGGGAGGAACGGGAAGAGCTGAGGCCTGGTGTTGCAACACCCAACCCGCTCCTTCCCCTACACTCTCCACGGTTCCACCAACACTCTTTCTGCTCTACACCCCTCTGTTCATCTGGAATTCTGGGGGAGGAAGGGGAAGAGCTGAGGTCTGGTGTTACAACACCCAACCCGCTCCTCCGGATGTCGATCTCTCGGTTCTGAGCCTCGTCACAGTTCCTTGTGGACAGGCCGGTCTTGCGCTTCCACACCACGGGACCTGGGAGTCCGTGTTCAGGATACCCTTACGGTTAACCTCCAGATTAAGTCGGTGGTGAAGAAGGCGAATGCAAAGTTGGCATTCATTTCTAGAGAAATAGAGTATAGGAGCAGGGATGTGATGTTGACGCTCTGGTAAGACCTCAATTGGAGTATTGTGTGTAGTTTTGGGCGCCTTATCGAAGAAAGAATCTGCTGACCTTTGAGAGGGTTCGGGGAAGATTTGCTAGAATGATTCCAGGAATGATGTTTACCAGGATGCTGCCTGGATTACAGAGTGTGCAGAGGAGATTCACCAGGGTGCTGCCTGGATTAGAGAGGGTGCAGAGGAGATTCACCAGGATACTGCCTGGATTAGAGAGCATGTTCTCTGATGATACTTTGAGCGAGAGAGGGTGTTTCTTTTTGGACCAAAGGCGGAGGAGAGCTGACTTGATAGAGGTGCACAAGATGATCGTGTGGACAGATAGAGACTTTTCCCCAGGGCAGAAATGGTGGTTGTGAGTGGAAATAATTTAATGGTGAATGCAGCAAAGTACGGGGAGAATGGAAAAGTACAGAGGGGAATAAGCATAGACCTTGCGGGTGAGTATTAAACTGGAGCAGGGCAAATTACGAGAGATGAGGCAGGAAGGAGGGAGTGTTAACAGGGAACAGCTGTTTCTGAGCAAGTCCACATCCAACATGTGAAGGGTGTTTGAAGTCGAACTGCACAGAGGACAGGACAGGAACGTTCCAGTCAGAAGGAAGGACAAGGATGGCAAGGTAGAGAACCAGGGATGCTGAGAGATGTCATGGATGTAGTCCGGAATACAACAGAAAGTAGGTAATGCTTAGGAAGCTAGAATAAAACGGAGAATTGGAGGGTGAATATGAAGACAGAAAAGAACTCTAATGAAAAAACAAACTCGAGGTGAATTAGGAGAGCCATGGCGACCCAAGAAAACTTCTCGGCAAGTATGATGAAAGAGAATCTCAAAGCACTGTATGCAGACATCAGGAGGAAGAGGATAACAAGGGAGAGAGTGCGAACACTCCAGTGCAAAGGGGGAGGCGATCATTTACCAAAGACATGAACATGGAGCATGTGGAGATCAAGGCAAAGAGTATTAATATGCTGGAGTATTTTGAAGTAATTGAGGAGATAACTTTGGACTTTTAAACAGCATTAAGGTGGATAAACCCCAGGGCCCGATGGGATTATTGACAGAGGCGCAACATCCGGAGATGGAGTCGTCTGTCTCAAGCGGTAATAACAACTTCCCACCTGTCCCCATGGAAGAATTAAAAGATGAGGTATCACAGCTAAAATCTACCAATGCTGCTGGCACAGATGGGATTCTTAATGAATTCCGGAAACAGCTTGGACCTAAAGCAACTCACTGGCTTCTGTTCCTTTTGAACAGCTGACTAAGATCATTAAAATTACCTAAAGAGTGGAGAAGAGTCAAAACTGTTCTCCTAAAACCTGATAAAGATCCCACAATTACTAAAAAGTATGGAGCGATTTCTTGCATTGCACCCGCTATGAACTCTACCAGAGACTCATACTGATAAGAATTTCCCTCTTAGTCGAAGTTCTTCTAACACCAGACCGAGCCGGGTTCAGGCCAGGCCGCTCTTGCTGCCGTCAAGTCCTGAACGTAACCCAGTATACTGAGGATGGCTTCGAAATGTGACAAATTACAGGGGCAGTATTCGTTGACTTAACAATAGCATAGGACACTGTGAATCACAGAGGCCATCTACTGAAGTTATCTAAAATGTTAAAGAATGAAACCACAGTGAAAGTAATAAGAAACCTCCTAGAAAACCTTAGACTTTATGTAGACATGAATGGAATTAAGAGTAGGTGGCCTCCACAAAAGAACGGATTAGCACAGGGATCAGTCCTGACACCTCTACTATTTAATGTTTACACAGACGACCAACCAACCTCTCCTAACACACGCAGGTCTATCTGTGCAGACGACCTATGCTTAGCAACACAAGCTAATCCTTCCAAGAAGTTGAAGTACGACTTACAGCAGTCCTCGAGGAAATGAGCAGTATTATGAAAAATGGTCTCTGAACACAAATCCATCAAAAACTCAAGTGTGTGCATTCCCCCTGAGGAATCGAGAATCAGCTCGGAAACTCCACATCTTCTGGTGTGGGAAGGAGCTCGAACACCATCCCACTCCGATTTACCTGGGCTTGACACTGAATAGGACGCTCTCATTTGCCACCCACTTCCAAACACCCCGAGGGAATGTCGGCTCTCGCAATTCTCCCTTGAAAAAAAAATAGCAGGCACGAAATGGAGAGCCAATGCTCACACACTTAGATCAACTACCCTAGCACTCTGCTATGCACCCGCACAATACTGTGCACCTGTGTGGGGCAGATCAGCCCCTGTGAAGAAAGTAGACCCGTTGCTTAACGAAGCGTGCCGAATAATCAGGGCAACACTGCGCCCCGCACTCACTGACACCATTTACAGACTCGCAGGCATTGCTCCCCCAGACATCCGAAGACACACTACGACAAAAATTTAAAAAGGGAAACTGAACTCGGATCCAGGACACTCACTACACCATCAGGTGCCAGTTTCCATCCGCCTAAAATCGAGGAAAACTGTGATACAGTGGAGGAACTGCCTGACGGAACTTCACCCCCTTCCCCAACCCCGACCCCAGACATACAAGGCTGACCTCTGGCCACAAACATACAGGGCTGACCTCTGGCCACAAACATACGGGGCTGACCTCTGGTCACAAACATACAGGGCTGACCTCTGGTCACAAACATACAGGGCTGACCTCTGGCCACAAACAGAAGCCAGAATCCCACCAAACAAGACAGCTCCAGACCCACAGAAACGCTGCCAGACGGGGACACTGTTGGACAGACGGAGGCGGTGCACTCTCACCAGAGCGAGAGCTGGAGTTTGTAGGACGGGAGACAATACGGTGACAATATGGGGTTTAAAGACCAGCGAATCACTAGAGTGGTTGGCGGTCTGGGGTGACAGGCTATGATGATGACCGCCCATCTCACACTGACTGGCGGCCATTTTGCGGTGGATAAGATGGACAACCCTCTTGAAGCATCGCCGACTGTCACACCCTTTTGCTCACCGTCCACTCACTTCCCTCCCTATTTGTTCCTTCTCAAATCCCCACCCCTCCTCTGCTTTCCCTCGCTGCCCCCCACACTTCCAGATCTCCATTTAAACATCTGCCTACAGCCATTTTGTGACAGAGTGTGACCCCCCTATTACCTCCACCACTGTGTCACACCCTCACACACCTTTTGTCACCCTCATTTCCATCCCCATTTGTAAACACCTTGTCCCTCCCCTCGCTTTCCCCTCCCCACCACCTCGATGTTGTGCACCTTATGCTGGTTGGCTACCACACTGCGATGCCAAATTTCGCCTTTCCTCGTCGCCCTCTCGCTCTGTTACCCACTGAGCCACTCCCCTACTGAGCCCATCACTCCTGACACCCTCCCCTCTCTGACCCCTTGCCCTTTATCCCGCCATCCACCACATCCTGGGTGGTGAACATATTCTGATGGGAAACCTCGCTCCCCTACCCAACCCCTTCCCTCCGTCGTTGAGTCTCTCCCCTCTCCCTCTGTTGCAACACTCAACTCTGCGTCCCATCAGACCTGACCACGTCCCCAACCCTTCGCTCCCACTTTCCTCCTCGAGCACACGCCTCCCTTTTCTTGCCGCCCAGCTAATTTGCGTAGGAACTATAACCACCCACCCATCCTCCACTGTTGAGTAAGTCACAGCCCCACACTCTCCACTCTGCCCAATCATTCCCCTCCCTTCTGTCCTATTCCTTGACCTCTCTCCCCGTCCCATTAATTCGCCTCCTTCTCTGTCCCATTCCTTCCCCTCTCTCCTCCTCCCATACCTTCCTCTCCTTCCCTTTTCAATAACTTCCTCTCCCACCCCGCTTCATCACTTACCGTCCCTCCCCATTCCATCACTAACCCTGCCTCCCCGTCCCATCACTTCCCCTCCCTCCGTGTCCGGTCACTTCCGCCACTCCCCGAGCCATCACTTATCCTCCCTCTCCATCCCATCACTCCCGATCCGTCCCAGTCCCATCTCTTCCCCTCCCTCCCCGTTCCATCACATCCCCTCACGCCACGTTTCATCACTTCCCCTCCCTCCCAGTTCCATCTCTTCCCCTCCCTCCCCGTTCCATCACATCCCCTGCCGCCCAGTTCCAGCACTTCTACTCCCTCCCAGTTCCAGCACTTCCCATCCGGCCCCTTTCCACCACTCCCGCACCCTTCCTGTCATTTCATTCCTCCTCACCCCGCCTTCATCTTATCCACGTCGGCCACCAGTTTGTGACAGGAACTTCCGCCCCTCCCCTTTTCGTCCCCTATTGAGTCATTGACTTCCCCACGTTCACCGTCCCATCACTCCTCTTCATCCCAAACCCCCACCCCCCTCCCCTAAACCCACATGTATGTGCGAATATCTGAGATATATACATTCTTGCATTTAACGACAAAGTTTTTAGACTGAAAACATATATGCAATACCAAAGACGACATAAAACACAAATTAAAGTGCTGGTATCGCAATCAGTAACACACTCGATCCCGAAATTGCATCCATGGGCACCGCCTGTTCCTTCGCCATAGATTCTGTGTGCGACAGCGGCCATTGTAAGTCAGCGCCTCACTCCATCCCTGGCGGCCACGTTAACTGACAATGTGCTGTGTGGACACAGGGAATCTCTCAGCCCGGGGACACGGAAACCATAAACCTCTCTCACACGCACCCCCTCCCCGCAGCTTCAGGAAGGCGTGCCGAAGTTCCTGAAGTCTGATCATATCCGCCATGTCCGCAAGAAGTCAGAACCTCGTCAGTTTTACAAAGTCGTCAACATCCACTCGACCCTCGACTCTCCTTGTAACCGATAAACCAAAGGCGTTCTCGTCAAATTCCGTAAACGCAGCCCTGAGTTCTGTTAAACTCGGAATTCTGGCGTCCACCCAAATTTCCAGGTTCACAGACCCGTTGGAAATGAACTGGAAGGGGTTTCATTGGAAGGCAGATGGTGCGAGTGAATGGGAAGGGCTGGGACCCATTGGGAGTGAATGGGAAGGGTGGGTCCTATTGGGAGTGAATGGGACGGGCTGGATCCCATTGGGAGTGAATGGGAAGGGCTGGGTCCCATTGGGAGTGAATGGGACGGGCTGGGTCCCATTAGGAGACAACAGGAAGGGCTGGGTCCCATTGGGAGTGAATGGGAAGGGTGGGTCCTATTGGGAGTGAATGGGACGGGCTGGATCCCATTAGGAGACAACAGGAAGGGCTGGGTCCCATTGGGAGTGAATGGGACGGGCTGGATCCCATTGGGAGTGAACGGGAAGGGTTGGGTCCCATTGGGAGTGAAAGGGAAGGGTGAGTCCTATTGGGAGTGAATGGGACGGGCTGGATCCCATTGGGAGTGAACACGAAGGGCTGGGTCCTATTGGGAGTGAATGGGAAGGGTGGGTCCCATTGGGAGTGAATGGGACGGGCTGGGTCCCATTTGGAGTGAATGGGAAGGGTGGGTCCTATTGGGAGTGAATGGGACGGGCTGGGTCCCATTAGGAGACAACAGGAAGGGCTGGGTCCCATTGGGAGAGAATGGGAAGGGTGGGTCCTATTGGGAGTGAATGGGACGGGCTGGATCCCATTGGGGGTGAATGGGAAGGGCTGGGTCCCATTGGGAGTGAATGGGACGGGTTGGGACCCATTGGGAGTGAAAGGGAAGGGCAGGGTCCATTGGGAGTGAAAGGGAAGGGTGGGTCCCATTGGGAGTGAATGGGACGGGCTGGGTCCCATTGGGAGTGAATTAGACGGGCTGGGTCCCATTGGGAGTGAACACGAAGGGCTGGGTCCCATTGGGAGTGAAAGGGAAGGGTGGGTCCCATTGGGAGTGAATGGGACGGGCTGGGTCCCATTGTGAGTGAATGGGAAGGGTGGGTCCCATTGGGAGTGAGCACGAAGGGCTGGGTCCTATTAGGAGTGAACACGAAGGGCTGGGTCAAATTGGGAGTGAACACGAAGGGCTGGGTTCCATTGGGAGGGAACACGAAGGGCTGGGTCCCATTGGGAGGGAACGGGAATGGGTAGGTCACATTGGGAGTGAACGGGAAGGGCTGGGTCACAATGGGAGTGAACAGGAAGGGTTGGGTTCCATTGGGAGTGAATGGGACGGGCTGGGTCCCATTGGGAGTGAATGGGACGGGCTGGATCCCATTGGGAGTGAATGGGAAAGGTGGGTCCCATTGGGAGTGAACACGAAGGGTGGGTCCCATTGGGACTGAATGGGACGGGCTGGGTCCCATTAGGAGACAACAGGAAGGGCTGGATCACATTGGGAGCGAACGGGAATGGGTAGGTCACATTGGGAGTGAACGGGAAGGGCTGGGTCACAGTGGGAGTGAACAGGAATGGGTAGGTCACATTGGGAGTGAATGGGAAGGGTGGGTCCCGTTGGGAGTGAATGGGACGGGCTGGGTCCCATTTGGAGTGAATGGGAAGGGTGGGTCCTATTGGGAGTGAATGGGACGGGCTGGGTCCCATTAGGAGACAACAGGAAGGGCTGGGTCCCATTGTGAGTGAATGGGAAGGGTGGGTCCCATTGGGAGTGAGCACGAAGGGCTGGGTCCTATTAGGAGTGAACACGAAGGGCTGGGTCAAATTGGGAGTGAACACGAAGGGCTGGGTTCCATTGGGAGGGAACACGAAGGGCTGGGTCCCATTGGGAGGGAACGGGAATGGGTAGGTCACATTGGGAGTGAACGGGAAGGGCTGGGTCACAATGGGAGTGAACAGGAAGGGTTGGGTTCCATTGGGAGTGAAAGGGAAGGGTGGGTCCCATTGGGAGTGAATGGGACGGGCTGGGTCCCATTGGGAGTGAATGGGACGGGCTGGATCCCATTGGGAGTGAATGGGAAAGGTGGGTCCCTTTGGGAGTGAACACGAAGGGTGGGTCCCATTGGGACTGAATGGGACGGGCTGGATCCCATTGGGAGTGAATGGGACGGGCTGGGTCCCATTAGGAGACAACAGGAAGGGCTGGATCACATTGGGAGCGAACGGGAATGGGTAGGTCACATTGGGAGTGAACGGGAAGGGCTGGGTCACAGTGGGAGTGAACAGGAAGGGTTGGGTTCAATTGGGAGTGAACGTGAAGAGGTGGGTCACATTGGGAGCGACCGGGAATGGGTAGGTCACATTGGGAGCGAACGGGAAGGGGTGGGCACATTGGGAGTGAAAGGGAAAGAGTGGGATCCAGTTGGAATGTTCGGAAGACGGGAGAGAATGGGTGGGGGTGCGTCCCGTTAGGGATGCAAATGATAGCAGTGAATGGAAAGGGGTCGGTTTTACTGGGAGTGCGGACTGTGAGAATGAATGGGAAGGGGTGGATCCTTCTCGAGCAGACAGTGCTCGGACGATGGCAGCGAATAGGTAGCGGTGCATCCCGTTAGGATTGCGGGTGGTGGGAATGAATGAAAGAAGATGGCCTTTGATTGAGAGCGAGGCCTGTAAGAGTGGACGGGAAGGGAAGGCGACCCGTTAGGGGTAGTGACGGTGAGAGAGAACACATAGGATTGGGATCTCGTTTGTGCGACGGGACGGTGTGGATGAAGATTCACTCTGTGTCTGACCCCGGGAGTGTGTGATGGGACGGTGTGGAGGGAGATTCACTCTGTGTCAGACCCCGGGAGTGTGTGATGGGACGGTGTGGAGGGAGATTCACTCTGTGTCTGACCCCGGGAGTGTGTGATGTGACGGTGTGGAGGGAGATTCACTCTGTGCCTGACCCCGGGAGTGTGTGATGGGACGGTGTGGAGGGAGATTCACTCTGTGTCTGACCCCGGGCGTGTGTGATGGGACGGTGTGGAGGGAGATTCACTCTGTGTATGACCCCGGGAGTGTGTGATGGGACGGTGTGGAGGGAGATTCACTCTGTGTCTGACCCCGGGAGTGTGTGATGGGACGGTGTGGAGGGAGATTCACTCTGTGTCTGACCCCGGGAGTGTGTGATGGGACGGTGTGGAGGGAGATTCACTCTGTGTCTGACCCCGGGAGTATGTGATGGGACGGTGTGGAGGGAGATTCACTCTGTGTCTGACCGCTTGAGTGTGTGATGGGACGGTGTGGAGGGAGATTCACTCTGTGTCTGACCCCGGGAGTGTGTGATGGGACGGTCTGGAGGGGGATTCACTCTGTGTCTGACCCCGGGAGTGTGTGATGGGACGGTGTGGAGGGAGATTCACTCTGTGTCTGGCCCCGGGAGTGTGTGATGGGACGGTGAGGAGGGAGATTCACTCTATATTTGACCCCGGGAATGTCCGACCTTCGTCAGTTGAGACGCTACTGTGTCAGTGTGAGGTGCTCCGACCCACTGTTACAGTGCACAGGGTGCGGGGGGCAGCAGAAACCTCAAACAAACTCAAGTCCGACACCAAGGCAGGAAGTTACAGCGGTTTATTAATTTCATCATGATAAATGGAAATTAAACAGTATGTGAGCAGCTGACTTGCGGGAATAAATTAGCTGTTGTAACGATGTACTACATACAGAGCGAGAGACAACGACACGCAGTCGGTAAGTCTGTTCCAGACCAGTTTATTCAAACTTCACGGGGCTGGCATTTAATCTCTGGGTATTTGTGAGCCGGTGCGCCTGCGCAGAAAGAGGGTCGCCACACTGTTCCCAACTCACTCACAGTCACTCACAACTAACTGACCGGCGACAACGGGTGACCGGTAGATTAATCAGTCCCGTTTCTCACCGTCGCTCTGCATCGCGTAAGTGATACTTATAAAATCAGACTTCAGGGCGGTGTCCGGGTTATTGCTGAGGTATTTGTCAATTTAACATCATTGTATCGGCCGGACAGCCGAATGCACCGTCCTCGGCAACGGGAGCAAAAGGATTCTCTCCTGGGACACCGGTGTCCCAGACTGAGCCCCGGCCCCCCCGGGCTCCTCCTGTCCGGGTAATTCCCCGGGGTGTCACGCGGGAGAGTCTGGAACCCGCACATCCGGCGGAAGCTGCGCCGCTGGACAACGGGCGGAAATACGTCACTGCGGGAAAGCTTCCGATATCCCCGAGCTCGAGACCGGAGCCGGTTCCGTTAAAACCGTTGGGAATTACCCCCGGCGCGCGGCCATTAAAGGTAAGGGCGGGATTTAAAGGGGAGGGGGAGTTAAAGGGGAGGGGGGATTTAAAGGGGAGGGGGTGTTAAAGGGGAGGGGGTCGTTAAAGGCGCGGGCGGGGAATCGGCTCCATCACGCGGACGGGGATGTTCACACATTCAGATGTTCACAGTTCCACAGTCAGTCCGGATCTGACTCCCTGTAGAGGTCTCAGTTCCTTCTCCCCGGTCTCAGTGAACCGATTCCCCACCAGCCTGAAACAGATGGGAGAATAAAGATGAAATAAACAGATTACACAACAGTGTCAGTAACAGGGGACCGGGGTTAATGTTTCAACAACACTCACAGACAAATATCACCAGAAAACCCGCGGATCCGCTGACATTTTATCACATTGGATATTAACCCAAACACTCACCCGATCCGCTCCAGACTCGGGAGTGTCAGTATGAGGCGGCGGAGAGCGGGGACAGATCGGTCTGTCAGCGAATTTGATCTCAGGTCCAGCTCCGTCAGTGATTTGTTTGTACTGAGAGCGGAGACAAGATCCTCGGCCCCAGAATCTGTGAGACCGACACTCTCCAGCCTGTAGATGAGAGAGAGTGAGGGTGAAGGGTACAGAGAGACAAGAGACGGTACAGATCCTCAGTGTTTATCAGTAACACAATTACTGATCTCATTATTGTTCAGTATCGGACACCCAGTGATTGTAAACACAATCTCCCACAGTCTGGTACTTACCACAGTTTCTGCATTTTACACTCCGGGTTCCTCAGAGCCCCAGACACCAGTTTCACTCCTGAATCTCCCAGTTCATTATAACTCAGGTTCAGCTCCGTCAGTGATGGTTTTGTACTGAGAGCGGAGGCGAGATCCGCGGCCCCAGAATCTGTGAGACCGACACATTTCAGCCTGGAAATGAGAGAGAGTGAGGTGAAGGAAACAGAGAGATAGGAGATGTTACAAATCCCCTGTGTTTATCAGTAACACAATTACTGATCACATTAATGTTCAGTGTCAGACACCCAGTGACTGTAAACACACTCTCCCACAGTCTGGTACTTACTCCAGTTTCTGTATTTTACACTCCGGGTTCCTGAGAGCCGCAACCAACAGTTTCACTCCTGAATCTCCTAATTTATTATAACTCAGGTCCAGCTCCGTCAGTGTTGGGTTTGTACTGAGAGAGGAAGCGAGATCCTCTGCCCCAGAATCTGTGAGACAGACACCACTCATCCTGGAGATGAGAGAGAGTGAGGGTGAAGGATACAGAGAGACAGAAGACGGTACAGATCCCCAGTGTTTATCAGTAACGCAATTATTGATTACATTAATGTTCAGTGTCAGACACTCAGTGACTGTAAACACAATCTCCCACAGTCTGGTACTTACACCAGTTTCTGTATTTTACACTCTGGGTTCCTGAGAGCCGCAGACACCAATTTCATTCTTGAATCTCGCAGTTTATTATCACTCAGGTCCAGCTCCGTCAGTGATCGGTTTGTACTGAGAGCAGAGGCGAAATCCTCCGTCCCAGAATCTGTTAGACCGACATTGTTCAGCCTGGAGATGAGAGAGAGTGAGGGTGAAGGACACAGAGAGACAGGAGACGGTACAGATCCCCAGTGATAATCAGTAACACTATTACTGATCACATTAATGTTCAGTGTCAGACACCCAGTGACTGTAAACACAATCTCCCACAGTCTGGTACTTACCACAGTTTCTGTATTTTACACTCCGGGTTCCCCAGAGCCGAAAACACCAGTTTCACTCCTGAATCTCCCAGTTCATTCTCCCCAAGTCTAAACACAAAGAGACAACTTGATGAAGAAAGTGATACAAACCGAGGGTCTGAGGGAATTTCTTTCACGCGGATATTTCAGGAAACATTAAACCCTTCCGTAAATCACTGATTGGATTTCCCATCACTGTCAAAGTCTCTCACTGCCCAGCTCCAGGGTATTCACCCAATGTCAATAATTTAGTCTGTTGCTGTGACCCTGTGAACCCCACATATTCCGTCTCATTCACCATTGGCAAGAAAAGTGAAGTGGGATGGGGAACTGAGTTCCCTCAGGTCGAAGGGGGATAGAAAAGAGAGATCCTACGGGAGAAATGGAACGGGAAGGAGAGATCCGACAGGAGGAAGGTGATGGAGAAGAGAGATCCAACAGGAGGAAAGGGATGGGGAAGAGAGTTCCTACAGGAGGAACGGGGATGGGGAAGTGAGATCCTACAGGAGGAAGGTGGATGGGGAAATATGATCGCTTGGGAGGAAGAGGGATTGGTAAAGGAGATCCTTCACGAGGAAGGGGATGGGGAAGGAGAGATCTCACAGGAGGAAGGCGGATGGGGAAGGGAGATCCCACAGGAGGAAGGGGGATTGGGGAAGAGGTCCCATAGGAGGAAGGCGATGGGGAAGAGAGATCCCACAGGAGGAAGGGGCTGGGGAAGAGAAATCCCACAAAAGGAAGGGGGATGGGGAAGACAGTTCCCACAGGAGGAAGTGGGATGGGGAATTGAGTTCCCTCAGGTCGAAGGAGGATAGAAAAGAGAGATCCTACGGGAGAAATTGAATGGGAAGAGAGATCGCTCAGGAGGAAGGGAATGGGGAAGAGAGATCCCACGGGAGGAAGGGGATAGGGAAGAGAGATCCCACAGGAGGAAAGGGATGAGGAAGAGAGATCCCACAGGAGGAAGGGGATGGGGAAAAGGGTTCCTACAGGAGGAAGGGGATGGGGAAGAGAGATCCTACAGGAGGAAGGTGGATGGGGAAAAATGATCGCTTGGGAGGAAGGGGGATGGGTGAAGTAGATCCTTCACGAGGAAGGGGATGGGGAAGAGAGATCCCACAGGCGGAAACGGAGGGGGAAAATTGTTCCTACTGGAGGAAGGGGGATGGGGAAGAGAGACCCACAGGAGGAAGGGGGATGGGGAAAAGAGTTCCTACAGGTGGAAGGGGGATGGGGAAGAGAGATCCTAAAGGAGGATGGGGGATGGGGAAAAATGATCGCTTGGGAAGGAGGGGGATGGGTAAAGGAGATTCCACACGAGGAAGGGGGATGGGTGAAGTAGATCCTTCACGAGGAAGGGGATGGGGAAGAGAGATCCCACAGGCGGAAACGGAGGGGGAAAATTGTTCCTACTGGAGGAAGGGGGATGGGGAAGAGAGACCCACAGGAGGAAGGGGGATGGGGAAAAGAGTTCCTACAGGTGGAAGGGGGATGGGGAAGAGAGATCCTAAAGGAGGATGGGGGATGGGGAAAAATGATCGCTTGGGAAGGAGGGGGATGGGTAAAGGAGATTCCACACGAGGAAGGGGATGGGGAAGAGATATCCCACAGGAGGAAGGGGGATGGGGAAGCGAGATCCCACACGAGGAAGGGGATGGGTTATCGAGATCCCAGAGGAGGAAGGGGATGGGGATGAGAGATCCCTCAGGAGGATGGGCATGTGAAAGAGAGATCCCACAGTAAGGGGGATAGGGAAAGTGATCCGACAGGAGGAAGGGGGATGGGGAAAAGAGATCCCACAGGAGGAAGTGGTATGGGGAAGAGAGATCTAGAAGTACGAAGCTGAATCAGGAAGAGAGGTACCACAGGAGGAAGGTGAATGGGGAAGAGAGATCCCACAGGAGGAAGCGTGATGTGGAAAAGTGATCCCGCATTAGGAAATTTGGATGGGGAAAAGAGATACCACAGTTATGGCGGGATTGGGAAGAGAGTTCCCACAGGTAGAAGGGGGATAGGAAAGAGAGATCCTGCAGGAGGAAGGGGGATGTGGAAATGAGATCCCATAGGAGGAAGGGGGACTGGGAAGACGGATCCCACAACAGGAAGGGGGATGGGGAAGAAACATCCCACAGGAGGGAGGGGATGCGGAAATGAGATCCCGCATGAAGAAGTGGGATGGGGAGAAGAGATTCCACAGGAGTTGGGGGATTTGGGACGAGAGATCCCACTCGAGGAAGGGGATAGGAAAGAGTGATCCTGCGGGAGAAATGGAATGGGAAGGAGAGATCCCACAGGAGGAAGGCGGATGGTGAATGGAGATCCAACAGGAGGAAGAGGGAATTGGAAGAGCGATCCCTCAGGAGGAAGGGGATGGGGAAGAGAGATCACACGGGAGGAAGGGAATAGGGAAGTGAGATCCCACAGGCGGAAGGGGATGGGGAAAAGAGTTCCTACAGGTGGAAGGGGATGGGGAAGAGAGATCCCACCGGAGGAAGGGAATAGGGTAGAGACATCCCACAGGTGGAGGGGGATGGGGAAAAGAGTTCATACAGGAGGAAGGTGGATGGGGGAAAATGATCGCATGGGAGGAAGGGGGATGGGTAAAGGAGATTTTTCACGAGGAAGGGGATGGGGAAGACAGTTCCCACAGGAGGAAGTGGGATGGGGAACTGAGTTCCCTCAGGTCAAAGGGGGATAGAAAAGAGAGATCCTACGGGAGAAATGGAACGGGAAGGAGGGATCCCACAGGAAGAAGGCGGATGGTGAATGGAGATCCGACAGGAGGAAGAGGGAATGGGAAGAGAGATCCCTCAGGAGGAAGGGGATAGGGTAGAGAGATCCCACAGCAGGAACGTGGGTGTGGAAGAGAAATCTGAGAAGAGGAAGGGTAATGGCTGAGAATTCCAACAGGAAAAGGGGGGATGGGGAAGAGTGATCGCACACGATGAAGCGGGTGGCATTTGCCACAATACATCTCAATCTGATTTACTGCAGTTTTACCCAAATCCGTTTACTTTGCAACAGCACAATAGAACAGTGTCACAGTTCTGAGTGAGAGATAAATCAAGTTACCTCAACTCCTGGCACTTGTGCAGCCCGGGTCCCAGCCGCTGGATTCCTTCACACTGAATGTGGCAGTACTCCAGGTTGAGATATTTTATTGTATCACAGAGTCCGATGGCATGAGACAGGACCGCGCAGTCAATAGGGGTCAGTGTCATTCCACTGAATGAAAGTGTTTTCAGAGATCCCAGTGCGTCCTGAGCCAGTCCACGATTCTGAGACTCAAACAGGTAGTGCAATGTGTTCAGGAGTCTCCTTCTACCAGTGTCACCCGTGTTTCTACTCTGGCGTTTAACCTCCTCCTTCACCCAGTCAATCACCCGGCAGGTTGTTTGATGAGGAAATGGACCCAGAAACTCCTCCAGGCCCCGAGCTGTCATTGGGTTGGAGAGACCCGCAACAAAACGGAGAAATACCTCAAATCGCCCATCTTTTGCCTTGTAGGCTTCATTGAGGAATTTCAGGATATCCTCGGGATGTACAGTCAGGAATTGTGCGACTGCAGCTACAAACTCTTGGATGGTGAGGTGTGGGAATGTGTACACCACGCTGTGGGCAGAATCCTCTCTCTCCAAAATCTCTATCAGGAACCCGGACAGGAACTGGGAAGGCTGCAGATTGAACTTGATCAAATCTCCGTCTGCAAACACAATCTTCTTCTCTGACACTCCTCTGTAGGCCATCTGACCAACCCTGAGTAACACATCACGGGGTATCTCAATCTCACGGCCATGATTTTTCAGGATATTGTAAATATAGTAGGAGTACAGTTGAGTGATGGTCTTGGGAACTCTGAGCGGGTCCCTGACTCTTTGTGTGAAGAAGGGGCCCAGTGCCAGAGCGAGGATCAAGCAGTAGGAGGGGTTGTAGCTCATGGTGTACAGGATCTCGTTCTCCTGCACGTGTTTGAAAACAGCTGCTGCCACAGTCTGATCTTCAAAATACCGGATGAAATATTCCTTCCGTTCCTCACCAACCAATCCCAGGATTTCAGCCCAGACACCGATCTTCGCCTCTTTCAATAAATGTAACACAGTGGGGCGGGTGGTCACCAACACTGAACACCCTGGGAGCAGCTTGCCCTGGATTAAACTGTACACAATGTCAGACACTTCACACCACCTCTCGGGATCTGGGCACTGGTGCTTGGGTTCTGTATCTCTCCGACTATCTGCAAAATTGATTCTGTGCTTGAATTCATCCAAACCATCGAATATAAACAGCAATCCCTCTGGATTCTTCCAGACCTCTCTCAGGATATTCCCAAAGTAAGGATACTGATCCAGAATCAGTTCCCTCAGGTTTATCCTGCAGTTAATAGAGTTTAAATCCCGGAATTTGAAACTGAAGACAAACTGGAATTGTCGGAATATTTTCCCCACGGCCCAGTCATAAACAATCTTTTGCAACATTGTTGTTTTCCCGATTCCTGGCACTCCGGCTACTGCTGCAGAACTCCCAGATTTGGATTTACTCCGGGAAAAACTGCTGTGGAATAACTGTGCAGTCTGTATTTTTTCTAACGCTCCACGGAAATGTTTCTCTCTGTAATCCTCGTGGTCTCTGCCTCTTGCCAGCAGCTCGTGTTCCACCAGTCTCCGATCTCGAAGAGTAGAAATGACCGTGAGCTTTGTGTATCGATCATCCAGCTGGAAAACCTTCACCTTCTCCCTCATCAGGATCGTGTTCACCTTAAGCGTTTCAGTTTGTGCCCGCAGAGTCTCCTTGTGTTTCTGTTGAACATCTTCATGGGAACAAAAACATATTCAAAATGTTAACTAGCTCAACTGACAAAGAACTTTATTACTACATTCCAATATTCAGTGTTTGAGATTACATGAATTAATTCAATGTTTCCAAGGATATTAGGACAGAAAGTAAATTTCTGTTCACAGACACAGGAACTAACAGCGATGATTGTCTCAGAAAAATGTCCAATCCTGATATTCTGACGCTAATTACTGATGAAGGTGAACGTTCCCCGGATATCCTATTGCAATCCTGACTGCAGTGCTGTTACATAATTTCACTATATTTAAACATTGTTTGCATCATTAACACACGGTGTTATTGCTGACCTGGTGTGGAAATATGAAGAGCAGGACCCTGTGCATTTTGGCAAAACTGCACTCTGGGGAGTAACAGGTGTCCACTGCAAACACCAATGGTATCAAAACAGGAAGAGCGTCAACATTTAGAGAAGGCAGGATAATGGGGTTGAGAGGAATTGCGGAGCAAATTCACTGAGCTGAATGGCTTAATTATCTTCCTAAGTCTGATGGTTTTATGGTGCATCTAGAGTATTGTGTTCACTTCTGATTGTCCAGCACTGGGGATGATTGGAGAGGGTGCAGAACAGGTTCACCAGGATGTTGCTTGGATTCGGTGGCATGTGAGGCAAGTAGAGCTTTGAGAAACTTGGATTGTTTATTCTGGAGTTTGAATAGAGATCTGCCTGATGTTTATAAGATTGAGAGATAAGATTTGGGGTCGAGAGCCTGTATTTTGCTTTCAACTTAGGATTGATGGCTCATACCAGAGGGCATTTGGTAAAGGTGAAATGGGGTAAATTTAGAGTAC
Organism: Hemitrygon akajei; assembly: GCF_048418815.1. NCBI lineage: Eukaryota > Metazoa > Chordata > Chondrichthyes > Myliobatiformes > Dasyatidae > Hemitrygon > Hemitrygon akajei. The sequence continues at coordinate 5,801,750 of NW_027331919.1, read as the reverse complement.
ATGTGGGCAGATTTTTCACAGGGTTGTGTGTGCCTGGAATTTACAGCCTGGGTCGTGTTGGAGGCAACTATGTCATAGATGCTCCAAGAGATACGTGAATGTGCAGGAAATGCGAGGGTATGGTCAGTAGCATAAGAGAGGATAACAAAGTGTTTCTTTTGTTCTTTCCCAGATATATAAAGAGTAAAAAAAGTAGAGGGTTGATATCGAACCGCTGGAAAATGAAGTTGTAGATTTAGTAATGGGTGCAAAAGGAAATGTCAGACATACTCTGTGGAAGTCACTAGCAGAATTCCAAATTGTAAAGAGCATCAGCGGACAGAATTGAGTGCAGCTGCTATTACGAAGGAGAAGGTGCTTCGGAATCTGAAAGGTCTGAAGAGAGAAAGGTCACCTGGACTGGGTCATACAGTGTATCAGGAGCCTGTCTGGGGTTTGTGGGGATACCCAGAGCGTTAGGACCCGGAGTGGAGGGTTCAGCAGACACAAGGACTGGTTTAATACATTCACAGCTGGAACAGCTGGAAAAATACACTTTACAATGTTCAGGCTGCAACGAGAGATGATCTGAATTGTAACCTGAAACCAGAGATCGGCGAATGATTGATGGTGGATTTTCATTCCCAGAATCCGCCAAGTCACAGTCTAACATTTGAGATGTGGTTTGAACAGAACATTTCATCACTCACCTGTCAGTTCAGTGGGTAACTGAGACAACCCTTGTGCGATGTTTATGTATTCCTCTGGGTAAGGACCTGTTTAAATAAAAAAAAGAGTTCATGAAAACAGAACTAAAATAATTACAACTATTTAGTTCAATGTGCCTTTGTGTTGAGTGCGTGTTTTTAACATACCGAGCTCCTGTATCTCCCTCAGTATCCTGTCCAACTTCGGTAACTCAGTCCTCCACATCACAAAGGATTCCCACATCGCCCTCCGGACAAGGGAGCCTTTGCCATTCACCAAACTGAGGAAGAGTCTGGAACTCTCTGTCCGGTTTCCCTTCTCTGTCAGTTCAGTGACTTTCTATAAAAGCAAACAATTAATTTATTGTGGAATAGATGGACAGACATGGCGAATCTCATAGTTTAATATTCATCCTTGATTAATGAGCTGAGGTGAATTTGACCGACGGTCCTAATAAGATGCAAAATTAATTTTAGACTGAATGCCTGTTCAACAGTCCAGATATGCAGCCCTTGCACTTATGTCATACAACGATATGACTATTACAGCACAGTAACACAGTCCGTGCCGAGCGCTTACTCTCACCTAGTCCCACCTACCTGCACTCAGCCCATAACCCTCCATTCCTTTCCTGTCCATATACATATCCATTTTTAAATGACAATATTGAACCTGTCTTTGCCACTTCTACTGTAAGCTTATTCCACACAGTTACCACTCTCTGAGTAAAGACGTTCCCCCTCGTGTTACCCCTAAACTTTTGCACCCAACTCTCAACTCATGTCCTCTTGTTTGAATCTCCCCTACTCTCAATGGAAAAAAGCCTATCCACCTCAACTCTATCTATCCCCCTCATAATTTTAAATGCCTCTATCAAGTTCCCCACTCAAACTTCAACGCTCTAAAGAATAAAGAATTAACTTGTTCAACCTTTCTCTGTACTTAGGTGCTGAGACCCAAGTGACATTCTGGTAAATCTGCTCTGTACTCTCTGTATTTTGTTGACATCTTTCCAATAATTCGGTGACCAGAACTGTACACAATACTCCAAATTTGGGTTTACCAATGCCTTGCACAATTTTAACTTTACTTCCCAACTTCTATACTCAATGCTCTGATTTTTTAAAGGCCAGCATACCAAAAGCTTTCTTCATCAACCTATCCACATGAGATTCCACCTTCAGGGAACTATGCACTATTATTCCAAGATCACTCTGCTATACTGCATTCCTCAATGCCCTACCATTTACCGTACATGTCCTATTTTGATTAGTCCTACCAAAAAGTAGCTCCTAACACTTATCAGCATTAAACTCCATTTGCTATCTTTCAGCCCACTCTTCTAACTGGCCTAAATCTCTCTGTAAGATTTGAAAACCTACTTCATTATCCACAGCGCCACCTATCTTAGTATCCTCTGCATACTTAGTAATCCAATGTGCCAGCCCATCATCCGGATCATTAATGGATATGACAAACAACATTGGACCCAGGACAGGTCCCTGAGGCACACCACTAGTCACCGGCCTCCAACATGACATACAATTATCCACCACTACTCTCTGGCATCTCCCATCCAGCCACTGTAGAATCCATTTTACTACTTCAATATTAATACCTAACAATTGAACCTTCCTAACTAACCTTCCGTGCGGAACCTTGTCAAAGGTCTTACTGAGGTCCGGTACACTGAAAAATACAGCAGGTGTGAGAGGAGAAGGTGACTCTGAACCTGCAGTTCCCAGTGCTCTCCACCTGAACAGCTGAAACAGATCTACTGAAGACAAAGGTCTGACTGAGGTCCGGTACACTGATAAATACAGCAGGTGTGAGAGGAGAAGGTGACTCTGAATCTGCAGTTCCCAGTGCTCCCCACCTGAACAGCTGAAACAGATCTACTGAATACAAAGGTCTGAATGAGGTCCGGTACACTGATAAATACAGCAGGTGTGAGAGGAGAAGGTGACTCTGAATCTGCAGTTCCCAGTGCTCCCCACCTGAACAGCTGAAACAGATCTACTGAAGACAAAGGTCTGACTGAGGTCCGGTACACTGATAAATACAGCAGGTGTGAGAGGAGAAGGTGACTCTGAACCTACAGTTCCCAGTGCTCCCCACCTGAACAGCTGAAACAGATCTACTGAAGACAATTCAGAGATCAAAGTCTTTAATGCCAGGTAGAACTCCTAGCAAGTACAGGAGATTAATATTGATCACTATTCCCTTTGATACCAGAAGTTCAGTGACAATACTCTAAATACACTCACCTCATTTTCTTCTCTACTGAAATGTCCCTCCTTTGTCAACATCCAACCGAGTCGTTCTACTTTCTCTTCAATTGCATGTTTCAGTCTCTCCCTGTAGAACTTTGTCAGTTGGTACAGTCGATACTCGCCCCCCTCTGCCAGGAGGTCGGAGATTGTAAACTCTGGCTCTGCGAATATAAAATGGGAATGTTGTCACAAACTCAAATATCGCTTGTCTCCACTGCTTCACCAAACTCAACAAACCAGTCATCTCTTGAACCTCAATGTTTACCTGCTTTCAGCTGGAAACACGTATTTTGCCCTAATCTCCAACACTGGCCTTAAAAAACCGACCCATCAATGCGCTGTGCTAGACGTTCCCAGAAGGAACCCATTCACCAGAAACCTGTCTCTCCCACGGTCCCTCCCACTCACCGATTTCAGTTTAAAATGGGCAATATATGTTGGGACTGTCAATGATAGTCGCTTCCCAGAGATACTCTCTCTATCCTGGCGAATACATTTCCCAGAACTCATATCCTGGAAATACTCTCTTATCCGGAGAGCTGCATTTCCTCCGATACACATCCTGGAAATCCTCATAGCAGGTAGGACATTTCCTGTAGTGCGGTAACCGGTGCCACACTACACCGCATGCACCACGCCCACACTTTCCCCTCTCTGACCAACCCTCCAACAAGGAATCACATTTACCCACTTCCCACGTCATTCTGCGAACACATCACCCTCATGCTTCACTCACCCACTCCCTGTTGGGCACTTGACAATTCCGTGTTTAATGAGTTTCCGAGCTGACAGGCAGTCGCCTCACTTGTGCTGGTTTCAGGGCCCTGCTCAGTGTCTCTGACGTCACTGTCTCTGGGCTGAATTTGCTCTTCCTCCTCTGCGGCCGGACCGCATTCCATTGGGACATTGCTCTCAATCTGACCCTGCTTTGGAACCTTGCTTCCCGTGTCCCGATCATCTTCCCTCGATGAGCTGCCTGGTAAGAGCCTCTTGTGTACTTTCTGTACCGGATTTAATTTCCCACCTGCAGTAAATAATGAATTGCAGGTTTAGAGTGATTTATGCTCGAACAAGGATTCACAACGGGTGTCTGCAATGGAGCCGGGACTCCGGCTGACCGGATTTGGAGAGGGACTGTGCTGGTGAATGTAAACCACCCTTCATGTTAGGTCACCATCCCGATAAACCAGTGAGTGGACACATCCACTCCCAGAAAAAGAAATGGATAAACACAGTAATACTGATCACCGACTACGCATTAGCTGAACACACCAATAATCAGCGGTTATTAATGGATCGGCATCAGGTGATACCGGGAATTATCACTGGGATTATCTCCCACAAACATAAATCTCCCTGGATCACAAACTGTCCAGTCACCTGTGTCACTCACAGATAAGCCACTGGATTACTCGTGGTCCGATCCTCCAGATTGAACGTTCTCTGGTTGCTTTGTCACACACTGTCTTGTCCCCTGTGTCAAAGACTGACCACTGCCTTGAGATGGACAACGTCCAGTCCCCTGGGTTACAGATTGAACATAACCTTGAAGCCCATGATGCTGGTCCCCTGGGTCCCATCCCGTCTCCTGGATAATAATTGTCATGTAGTAGCTATACAAGTCATTGGCAAAGGGAGAGTCTTGCGTACATTTCTAGCAGCTAAAAGGCTCGCTGAGAGAGCTTTACAGTTGCTAATCTACAGGATGGACGTGATTCAGCTTGAAGAAGTGTCGAGGATATTGACAAGTCCGTTACCGGATGGGGTTGTTTGTTATATGGTTCGGCTGGGACAGTTTGCCCCGGAACACGGGAGCTTGAAGGGTAAACTTGCACACGTAAAACAGAATCTGAATCAGGTTTATTATCACCGGCATGTGACATGAAATGTGTTAACTTAGCAGCATTATTTCAATACAGTACGTAATCTAGCGGGAAAAATAATAATGAATAAAAATGAGAAAGATAATAATAATAATAATAATAATAATACATAAAGTAAACCAATTACGTGTATTGAATAAATTAAAGAAACGTGCAAAAATAAATGAAGTAGTGTCCAAAGATTCAGTGTCCATTTAGGAATGGAATGGCAGAGAGGACGAATCTGTTCCTGAATCGCTGAGTGTGTGCCTTCAGGCTTCTGTACCTCCTCCCTGATGGTAACAGTGAGAAAAGGGCATGCCCTAGGTGCTGGACGTCCTTAATAATGGACGCTGCCTTTCTGAGACACCGCTCCCTGAATATTTACAACTTCCGGCAGCTTCTCTCGGTCCTGTGCAGTAGCCCCTCCATACCAGACAGTGACAGACCGATGCAGACCACAAATGAAGTGTCTCCTGATCCTCAGCCATTTCCAAGGCTGGCAATGTTCTCGGCTCGGCTACAGAAAACTGAGTTCGGAAAACTCCCCTCATCTACTTTGCGCAGCGAGGGGGGAGTTGAGAGCTGCCCTGACAAAACATGAAATGTTGTAATATCGCACAATCTCTGAAATCCCAGAAATGCTCTTGTCACCTGTCTCTGAATTTTATAAATGAATGTTGAAGATGTCTTTCACCTCTAAACAGGCCCTGATGTGCAAAAAAGCCCTGAACGTAGACTTTTACATAACAAACAGCACCGCTGTCACATTCCTGTTCGTGTTTCACTCTCAACCTGCTGATTCAGGGTCTCCGGCTCCTTTCACTCAGGTGAAGCTTTGCCTGGTGAGCGGAGTCATTCGACCATTACTGGTGTCAGGTCCCTGCGCTGGAACTGTTGGACCGATCGATTATACAAAGTCATTTTACCAGTGGGATCAATGGCACTGCTTGGTTAAACTTTTTCTCTGCCCTGTTAGCGCCTGTGTAAGCTTCTTCATCTGAACTATTGTGCACCAACAGGGCAGGTTTAGTTATAAAGATCCAGGTGAACATACCTGTAGCCATTCTGATTCTGACTGACGGTTTTTGATTGTCGTCGTCTTGTTTACACTCTGATCCCGGTGCTGGACAGCCCCACCTGCTGGTGATGACCTGAATTACACACAACAAGCAGACAGTGAGTCAGAGAGAGTTGGATTACTTTGCAAATGTGACAGTACAGCCATTCTCTGTATCAGAGCCGCAGTTCGCATCAACTCCCAAACCATGTCTGTATGTCTGTCCAGTGATATCTAGAGCATTCTTCTGATAGAGGCACGGAGCAACAGAGCACAAATACGGACCCTACAGCCCATCGAGACGTTTTCCTCCTGGCCTCTTCCTTCCATCTTCACATCCCAATTGCTTCTGGAATTATACGATTGTGTCTGACTCATCCACTTCCTCTGGCAGTTCCCGCCACATAATCACCAGCCTCTGCATGAAACCGTTGCTGCTCGGGTTGGTTTTGGAATCTATTTACCATCCTCTGCCCATTTAGATCCCCTATAAGCGACCATAACATTCACCGTGAGTACCATCTACTAATTGTCTGTCATCGGCGAAATTTCTGGTCAAGCCTTGTGCACATGCATTGTAATCATTGCTATCAAATAACGAAAATCAAATGTCCCAACTTGTAGCCTTGCGGGACACGACTAGGTACCCGCCTCCACTCTGAGGAGAAACCTTCATCCACCACTCTTTGCTTGCTAGCTTCAAGGCAACTTTTGAACCCAACTAGCTTTGTCTCTGTACCGCATGGGACGTTATCTTCCAGACCAAGCTGTCATGAGGCAGCTTGCCAATGTACAATACCCACTCCCCAACCCTCATTGACAATCATCTTCAAAAATCTTAAAAAAGTATTGTTGAACACAACTTCCCATGCACAATGCCATGGTGACTCATGATCAGTCTTTGTTGAACTCTGTAGATATTCTGTGTGTGACTGGTCCATATTGTGGAAAATTGTCTCCGGCACCTCACTTTTTTTGCTTATTTCGGATTACCAGGCAAGGTTGTCCTCTTAGTCCATTATTATTTGATATTGAGCTGGAACCTTTGGCAATTGCTATTAGAGAATCGCCTAACATTTTTGGCATTACTCGCGGGATGGATATCCGTAAGTTATCTTAATATGCAGACAACTTGTTATTATACATTTCTGATCCTGAGAAATCCATTACTGCAGTTATATCATTGTTGGCTCAGTTTAGTAATTTTTCCGGGTATAAACTGAATTTTAATAAGAGTGAATTGTTCCCCCTAAATAGGCAGGTTCCTTTTTACAGAAATTTGCCGTTTAAATTAGTTACTGTTTATTTTATATACTTAGGGATTAAAATTACAAAAAAAAGCATTTATTTAAGGTTATTTTTTTACCCTTAATTGATCACATTAAATATTTGTTTACTAAATGCTCACCATTGTCTTTATCATTGATAAGTCGGATTAATGCTATTAAGGTGATTTTTCACCTATGTTCTTATATATATTTCAAGCGGTACCAATTTTTATTCCGCAATCTTTTTTTGACAATGTTCATTGAAAAAATTTTCATATATTTCTGGCCGAATAAAAATTCTAGGTTAGGTAAAATACATTTACAAAAGTTAAAAACGGACGGTGGATTGGCATTGCCAAATTTTAGATTTTATTGCTTGGCAATTAATATCCCATATTTGATATACTGGTCAGCGACAGTTCGCCTGTTGAAAGTCCGATAGTCCGCACACATGCGTACCCTTCTCATCTTATTCCGGGCCACTACTATTCGGGACGCATACGGGGCTTCGGGACTCAGTGATAATTCCAGTTTCCTTCAACGTACACAAGTGCTGCTGCAAGTCTTCCACATCTGTTGGGGCAAGTCGCCGTGACCTCTCTCTGATCAGTGTGTCCTCAGTCACTCGGATGATATGGCGAGTGCTCTTGGAGCAACCCACATCAAATTCGCCAAGAGAAAAAAACATCTTTCAGCTTCAACATCTTCTCCACCAGCCTGCGTTTCTGCTCCGGTGACACAGGAGAATCCCCAAAATTAAAGGCCTCAGTGGTAAGCTTTCCTCTGCTTTCCAATCCTTCCCCTCTAGTGGGCTTCACAGGGGCGCTAGACATTACCGTCACCGGGAACAAATGCGCCAGCGGGATCCCTCTCTTAAAGGTGATTTCTCCTGCCGTAGTGTTCCTGACACTCACGGCCATCCGCCTCGCAGGTACCACCGCTGGCCTCTGCACTTCGGGCCTCACCAGCACCCCCGCCGGAAATCGTGTCTCCCCCTCGAGATCGTGCGGGGCGTCTACTAACAGGGCTTCGCCCGCCGGCACTCCGGGGAATCTGGGGGTCCCCATCACTAGTGCCACCTCCCCTGGCCGTATCACTTTAGACCTCCCTTGCGTACACCACACCGACACTCGTTTGCACTCAGGATCCAGCTCGAAACACAGCTCGAAACACTGGGTGTACCGAAAGGGTCTCCAGCGCCTTCTCCTTACAGGCTCTCAGGAGCCATTCACAAGAGGGGAGTTAGTCCCCAGCAGAAGGGCAGAGCGACACCTGTTCCAACCGGGTCCGGACAAACCAACACCGGCGTCTCAATGGCTTCAGACACTCCCACATCGCCCTCGGAGAATTCCAATCTCACTGACAGGTACACATCGCACGGATAATCACTGTCTCTTACACACGAAATCACCAGTGCCTCAAATGGGGTTACTGACAAGTGCTTTAGATATTTGTTTTAGAACGGCCGGTGCAATAAGGTAACCTGACATCCTGTGTCGAGGATGGCTTTTGCGTAAACTCCCTCTATCGGTAGGCCCACGCTTGGGCTTTCGGTGGTCCCCTGGCTGATTTCTAGCAATGTGTTCCTCCAGAGACCCCAGTCCGTTCCCTCATTGAGTCTGTCCTAAGTTTCCCGAATCCTCTCCGTTCTTATTCGCCCGGGGGCTTGCCCACCTCGGGACGTCTTGACTCTCACAATCCCTCCAAAAGTGTCCCCCTTCCCCACAGCTGTAGCACACCCCCGACTGTTCATGTTCCCGCCGGAAATGCGCCTCTTTCCCACAGTTAAAGCACACGCTACCAGCCGCCCCTCCTCTCCCGGGACGCCCACCACTACCAGCCCACTGCGCTGGTCGTCCCCCGAAGGTTTACTCTCCCTGTCCATCCCCTCAAACAGGGGGGTCCCTACTCCCCTGGGACCCCTTGGGTTTCTCGGACCTCAAACCGGCCAGCACTTCCTGCACCGTTGAGGATCGCCCCCGGTGGCACGACCCCTTTTACGGCCCAACGCGCTCTCTTCCAACCTGTACTACAGTAAACAATGTTACAGTAACTCTGGAGTTCGACATTTACTATCTGATCTTTACTGTCAATATACCACGCAGAAATCGGCCACTCAGCCCATCCAGCCTTCTGCCCCGTACAATAAAATCATGTGTTTCGCTGCGTAATGCCGCCTGCCGCCTGTCTCTTTCTGAAACCGGTCATCCCTCACCCCCACCAACCCCTTTTCCCACCACCGCCTCCACCCCCCTCCCGCTGTTTACTGTGTGCCGTGGCCTTGAACAGAATCAAAATCTTTGCTTCTACAGGTTGTCGAGCGGATCAGTTGGAAGCACCCACAATAAACACAGTCTCAAAGGAAAAGATAACATGCATTCATCTGAAATGACAAGCTTTGGAAACGGGAAACGTGTTGTCCAAACAGATTTTTCACACGCTTGCTTTGAAATCGGAACCCTTGGTTTCAGATCAGTTTTTAATCATGGCATAAGCTGTGAAAAATCTCAGTAATGCTGACAAATAAGTGTAGGATCACAAATCATATCGCCGCCGGAAGGGGGTTAAAATGGAGCGAATGAGTTATTGATCACCGATGCAAAACACAGATCATGGATCGATTTGAAATAAAGATCGGAAACAAATATCAGAAGCTGAATTATTCTCACCTGAATTCGCTAAGAATATTCAGTCTCCGTGTGGATATATTTTCAAGTCGTTTTCTTCCAGCTTCATAGCAGACAATCGGCCGAGGAGCCGGTGCTGCTGTTCTGTGAGACTCACAGCGCGACTTTCTGTGTGCAAGCTGCTGCCCGTCCGCAGGACGGATTCCGACACGCAGACATTCCTCGGATCAGGCAGCGGCGTTTCTGCTGCAAACAAATCCAAACGGTTCAACATTCCTCCCCTCCCTTCAACTGTCAGCAAAGCAGGCTTAATGTTGTAGTCAAATCTTACTGTTCCAGGGGGATATCAATAAAACGAGGTGACAGAGGAAAGAAAGTTCCCCAGTGTCAGCAATCTGAATGCCGACTTGTCACAATCGCTATCAGACTTTGTGAGTTTCCAGTATTCTAATTCATCTCAACACCAAATCAGCTGTGGTTTTAATATCTTTCTTTCTAAGAAAAATAAAAATAATAGAATTAGCCGATCTGCCGCATTCTTAACTGAGACAATCCAAACAGTAAAATCTCAATGTTTTCTCTGTTGTTTTGAGTAGTTAGTTTTAGTGTGTGTGTGCGTGTGTGTGTGTGTGTGTGTGTTTGAGTGAGTGTATGTGTGTGTGTGTGTGTGTGAGTCTGTGTGTATGTGTGTGTGTGTGTGTGTGTGACTGTATGTGTGTGTGTGTGAGTGTGTGTGTCTGTATGTGTGTGTGTGTGTGAGTCTGTGAGTGTGTGTGTCTGTGTGTGTGTGTGAGAGTGTATGTGTGTGTGTGTGTGTGTGTGTGTGTGTGTGTGTGTGTGTGTGAATGTGTGTGTGTGTGTGACGGAGAGAGAGAGAGATAGAGATGAGAGGGAGAGGGAGGGAGAGAGAGATCAGAGATCAGAGACGGAACCCAGCCCCGTGGGACATGTCGGATATCACTGTCGGTGTGAAACGTTCTACAGTACTGACTCAGTAGAAACCAACAGGACAATGTTTTGATTGAAGGTAATGACGTCGCTTCTCCTAATCCGTTTGGTCAGTAATTAATTCGTTAACTTGAACATTTCAGAGCTCCTTCCTCCCATTGAATTCCCTCCCGGTCCGAACCCCGCTGTGAACGCTCCCTGGTTCTCAGGAATTGGAGACAACACTTACTGCGATGTTGAAACCGGACGGAGTTCAGTGCGGTCCCGGGTCAGCGGTGTGCTCACCAAGTACAGAGATTTCAGTCTGAGCTGCTACCTCCGAGGCTATTTGTTTATACAGTGTCTGTCGGGCATTACAGATACACTGGTCCGATTGAGCTGGAATAAGCGTACATGGCCGCAGTTCTGGTGCGCGCACCCTCTGCGGAACGGGGTATGTCCGACAGCGGGGGGAGACGGAACTGGGTGCAAATAGAGGAACCACAGACAGGAATATCAAAGGCAGCGTTAACCGTCTCTCGCGGACGCAGGTAGGATCTGTGTGAACTTCCGCATAGGTCAAACAATTTCCCTCCTTGCAGTTCCATCACAACCAATGGGGCGGAGGTTCTTTGTTTAATTCAGCCAATCCCAGTCCGAGGATTTGATCCATCTCGGGTTCTGGAAGGTTCTGAGCTCCACCCTGTGTGAGAACGGGGCTTCCCAGCTCAGGACGAGTTTCAGCTGGAACATCCCTCACCTGTCCGGGTGCAGGGAGTCGCCTTTCTGCTGAACTCAAACAAACACGTTCGACAATTTGACCCCAAAGGATTTCTGAAGGTCTTCAGTCATATATTTTCCGAGAGCTTCGCGATTCTGGAGAGTTTTTGACATTGGTAATATTAAAAAATTATTAATTTCCCATTCGCGCAGCTGTCGCCACAAGAAACCTGTGGCCCACGGTTGACATCAATTCACAAGGAACGGTTGTTGAGCCACATCTTGTCAGACACATTCGTGGAGATTCTCCCTGTTAAAAGTCGCCTATTGCGTTCGGCTCGAAGTTTGCTGAGGGAGCGGGTGATGGACAGATTACAAATGGGCCTGGAGGGACTGACACACGGAGGAGTGCAAACACCATGGGGACTGGGGTGCACATCACTCATAGTAGATGTTGGTTTTACAGTTCATGTCGGAAAATATCTCCGGCAGAAGTTTAGATTGACTTCCGGGAGAGAGGAGAGCGAGGGGAAAGTGAGAATGGTAAGGAGGAATGGTTGAGGATGGTGAGGAGGGATGGTTGAGGATGGTGAGGAGGGATTGTTGAGGATGGTGAGGAGGGATTGTTGAGGATGGTGAGGAGGGATGGTTGAGGATGGTAAGGAGGGATGGTTGAGGATGGTGAGGAGGGATGGTTGAGGATGGTAAGGAGGGATGGTTGAGGATGGTGAGGAGGGATGGTTGAGGATGGTAAGGAGGGATGGTTGAGGATGGGGAGGAGGGATGGTTGAGGATGGTGAGGAGGGATTGTTGAGGATGGTGAGGAGGGATGGTTGAGGATGGTGAGGAGGGATGGTTGAGGATGGTGAGGAGGGATTGTTGAGGATGGTGAGGGGGGATTGTTGAGGATGGTAAGGAGGGATTGTTGAGGATGGGGAGGAGGGATTGTTGAGGATGGTGAGGGGGGATTGTTGAGGATGGTAAGGAGGGATGGTTGAGGATGGTGAGGAGGGATTGTTGAGGATGGTGAGGAGGGATGGTTGAGGATGGTAAGGAGGGATGGTTGAGGATGGTAAGGAGGGGTGGTTGAGGATGGTGAGGATGGATGGTTGAGGATGGTGAGGAGGGATGGTTGAAGATGGTGAGGAGGGATTGTAGAGGATGGTAAGGAGGGATTGTTGAGGATGGTGAGGAGGGATGGTTGAGGATGGTGAGGAGGGATTGTTGAGGATGGTGAGGAGGGATGGTTGAGGATGGTGAGGGGGATGGTTGAGGATGGTGAGGAGGGATGGTTGAGGATGGTGAGGAGGGATGGTTGAGGATGGTGAGGAGGGATAGTTGAGGATGGTGAGGAGGGATTGTTGAGGATGGTGAGGAGGGATGGTTGAGGATGGTGAGGAGGGATAGTTGAGGATGGTGAGGAGGGATTGTTGAGGATGGTGAGGAGGGATGGTTGAGGCTGGTGAGAAGGGATTGTTGAGTATGGTGAGGAGGGATGGTTGAGGATGGTGAGGAGGGATGGTTGAGGATGGTAAGGGGAGATGGTTGAGGATGGTGAGGAGGGATGGTTGAGGATGGTAAGGAGGGGTGGTTGAGGATGGTGAGGATGGATGGTTGAGGATGGTGAGGAGGGATGGTTGAAGATGGTGAGGAGGGATTGTTGAGGATGGTAAGGAGGGATTGTTGAGGATGGTGAGGAGGGATGGTTGAGGATGGTGAGGAGGGATTGTTGAGGATGGTGAGGAGGGATGGTTGAGGATGGTGAGGGGGATGGTTGAGGATGGTGAGGAGGGATGGTTGAGGATGGTGAGGAGGGATGGTTGAGGATGGTGAGGAGGGATAGTTGAGGATGGTGAGGAGGGATTGTTGAGGATGGTGAGGAGGGATGGTTGAGGCTGGTGAGAAGGGATTGTTGAGTATGGTGAGGAGGGATGGTTGAGGATGGTGAGGAGGGATGGTTGAGGATGGTAAGGGGAGATGGTTGAGGATGGTGAGGAGGGATGGTTGAGGATGGTGAGGAGGGATGGTTGAGGATGGTGAGGAGCGATGGTTGAGGATGGTTAGGATTGAATGAACGGCGAGAGGAGTGAGCGGATAATGAGCTTTAGGCTGCTACGTATTCGACGACGTTGGATGGTCGGGTGGCAAATGTACCGAGCACAAAATGCCCGCTACCCAGGATGAGGTGGACGGCAAAAAGGTCGGAGCGAGGGCACAGGGAGCTGCGGGGATCAGGAGTGACGGGACTGGGAGAGTTGGCCAGTGATTCACTCAATCGTGGTGGAAAGGGGAATGGGGTGGTGAGGTTGTGGGAAATGGCGAAGTTGCCGCCCGCTGAGGATAAGATGTATCACGAATAAGGGAATGGGAGAGAGAACTCTGAGTGACGGGATAGCGAGGTTGTGTGTGTCTCACGCCATGCTGTATGCAAACTGTGGAACGCGCGTGGAGAAAGTTTGCTCTGAGGAGAAGCTGGCAACCTTATCCCGTCTCCAACCCCCATCCCGAGTTTTTGCGCCCTCTCAGACTGCAGGGTCGGTCAAGTTCAGGCTGTGGTACGGGAACGGTGTTGTCAATGGGCCAGCAAATGCAGGAGTGGTGTCGGAATTGCTGGAGAAATGCAGACGAGGCCTACGGGTGCGAGCTGGTCAGCATCGAGCCTCGTTATCTTTTGTAGGGGAACAAGGTGTGGTGAAAGGGGGGGTGAGTTCAGAGATAGAGCAGTAATGCTTGATAAGGTAAGGGGGGGCAGGTGGAGAAAGGTTAACTAGAACCATCTTTACCCTTTTGCCTTCCCTGTCTCCTTCGCCATACCTCTTCCTGCCCCTCTATCTCTCCCTCAGCGCTCTTGCTCTAAGCTTTCGAAATAATCCTTGCTCAGCACTCCTCTCTCATTTGAACGTCTTTTCACCCCTTCCTTTACTCTCGCCTCTCTACTCCCTTTTCTTCCCCTTCCATGTTATTTCTCCTAAACTTCCATCAGCCCTCTCCTCCCCCCAAAAACCCCACCTGTCCCCACTCCCCATGTTCCGGCCTAACGCCCTAATCTCCTTCCTGTCACTCAGCTCTGTGAACGGCCAGAACTCTGAACCTAACAGTCCTTCCAAGTGAGGCAACACTTCACCTGCGAATCGGCTTGTGCTCATCTCTTGTATCCTGTGGTCCAGATGTGCCCTCCTCTGTATTGCCGAGATTAGTCTTAAATGTCATGCGGGAGACAATAAAAAACAATTTGCAACTTTATTTATTCAGCATGACGACACCGTCTATAAAAGTGAACTAAAGTGACACCAACTTCATAGACCCTGTACCGATTATAGAGAAAGAGTTGTTTTCTGCCTGAGACACATTAGGTTGGATTAATCCGCCGGGCCTGACAAGGTGTTCCCTGATACTCCGTGCGAGGCAAGTGCAGAAATTTCCTGGTCATAAGGGGGGAGGGGCGTTGAGACTGCACCCAAATGCAGAACGCAGACACTGAAGTACTAGGAACAGGGTGGTACAAAGCTAAAGGACCGGGCAGGTCGGAGTTCTCGGAGTTCGTGGAGTTCCTGGAGATCCTGAGGATCTCTTGGGGTTCTTGGAGATCCTGGGGTTCCTGGAGGCTTGGGGTGCTTAGCGGCTTGGGTAGCACGAGGCTGGTGTCCTAGGTTCTTGGGGAGTTTGGAAACTTGGGTTTCTGGAGTTCCTGGAGACTTGGAACCTTAGAGACAAGGAGTGCCTGGAATCTGTGGTTGCTCGAGGCTAGAGTCTTGGGTTCACTGGAGAATTGGAGTTCTTGGGTTCTCTGGAGACCTGGAGTGCTTGGAGTACTTGGGTTCCTGGAGCTAGCCTCCTGGGCGGGCTACAGGACTCCTGGGCAGGAAGCGGGACACAACCCGACTGAGGCAAGGAACAGGATGGGACAGAACCAACCGCAGGGCAATGGAAACCGGCCTGGCTTATCCGACGGAGGCAACGGACAGGAAGGTACAGAACCAGCTCGAGTCTTGGGTTCTTGGAGGTAACCTCCTAAGCGGGGCGCGGGACTCATGAGCAGAAAGCGGGACACAACCCGACGGAGGTAAGGAACAGGAAGGGACAAAGCCAACTGCAGGGCAACGGAAACCGACCTGGCTTATCCGACGGAAGCGAGGGGCAGGAAAGGAGCTTGGTCAGAGGTGGATTCAAGACTTGAGGCGTCCGGTAACCTCGGCGGGCTACGGAACAGCCAAATCCATATCTCACTGAAAGAACTCGCCTTCCACCGGTGGGTTACTCCAAGTGGAGTCTGACGGTACGACCCCGCATCTACACTCAATCCCAGAGCCACTTACATTCACAGCCAGCAAGATGAGCATCAGGTGAAAATGTTCGAGTCCAACCGAACCAAGATGAGCATAAGGGGCAAATGCCTGAGTCCGAGCCGAAACGAGGGACAGTCGGAGTACCCGGAGTCCGCGGACCGGACCGTGAACCGGAATGCAGACTTCAAACTGGACCATGACATTCCAGGTCCCTATCACGGATATTTACATCATCCTTAAAGACAGGTGAGCTACCAGAGAATTGTAGAATTGCCAATGTTGTTCCCCCGTTCAAGCAAGAATCTAAATATAACCCAGGAAATTAGAGGCCTGAAATCAGTAATGGGAAAGTAACTGGAAGGTATTCTGAGAGACGGGATATATACGTATCTCAACAGCCATGGACTAAATAAGGATACTCAGCATGGACTCTTGAGTAGTAAGCCATGTCCAATCAATCTTATCGGATTTTTCCAAAAGGATGTCGGGAAGGTTGATGAAGGCCAGGCAGTGGATGTTGTTCATAAGGACGTTGCAAGGCATTTGACATGGCAGGTTCGTCACGAAAGTTCATTTGCTTGGCATAGAATACTATTCTGATCTTCAGGAGAGCCAGGTTTGTCCCTTGCAATTATTTTGTCCTTATCATATCTGTAGAATCCCCAAGGGATCCTCCTTCATATTGTCTGCTGGGACAACCTGACGCCTTTATTTCATCTCTTTCGTTAGTATTCCTAACACTCCATAAGTGCCTCATTTCCCCCCTTTTCCCAAACCTGCGGTGCACCTTATTTTCTCCTAACCCGTACCTCAATATCTTTTGACACCAAGGTTCCCTAAACGTGTTACAGTTCTCTTTTAGTCTGACAGGGACGCGCATGCGTACTGTACTTTCAGTGTTCCGCTTTTGAAGGCCTCCCATTTACACGTCTTCGGCAGAAAACTTTCTGTCCAAATCCAAACTTCCCAGATCTTTTGTGATACCATCAAAATCGTCCCTTCTAACGTTCAGAATCTCAACCCGCAGAGCAGTGTTAATGTTTCCATATCCACTTTGAAATTCATTGTATTAGGATCACTCGATGTAAAGCGTTACCTTTCAGAAACTGATTTCACCATCCCTGTCTTACTCCCCCATAGGAGATCAAGTGTGGCACATTCTCTCTACGAGACTTATCTGTACAGTTTAGGAAAACTTTCCTGGACACATTTGACAAACTCTACCCTATCTATTCCTTTTAAAGTATGGGAGTCTCCGTCAGTATATAGAAAGTTAAAATCATCTTCCATAAAATCCTGATCTTTCTTGAAATGTTCTGCGATATCTGCACAATCTTTTCCCTCTAAACTTCTAGGCGGCTGGGCTCTGAAATATCGCCCATTACCGTGTTCATACCACTGTCTTTTTCTCAGTTCCTCACTACACGAGACCTGACCGAACACTGCTTTGACCTTTTCCCTCACAGTAAGGTCATCCATCCCCCTTTAATCGCGTCTAAAACAAGAGAAGCCCGGAGTACTGGGCTGCCAGTTCTGGCCCACCTGCATCGCTGGTGGAAACAATATCACCATTCCGTGCATTGGCCCTTGCCCTGGGCTCATCTGGCTTTGATGAAAGCAGTGGGGAGACCAAGTCAACGGGACTCGGCAGGCTAACAGATCGGCACGGAGACCGGCAACGGTGCAGAGTAAAACACCCGGTGCAGGATACCGAGACGAGAACACGTGTGCCGTGGCAACTGGGTCATCGTGTAAGATAGACTATCGATGTAGGATATAGAGAACCGGAACTGTGCGTGATAAAGCGCCTCGTGTACGATACCGAGACGGGGAAACATAATCTCAGCGTGGATTTGTTCGGTGGCGTGATCAGCCAGGATTAACATCCTTGGGAATTGAATAAGTAGTGTTGATCCATCAATTCTAACCAGACCTCCATGTGTCCGCCCTATTCTATCACCTCACCCTCCTCATCAACTTCATCCATCCCTCCCTCTTTGTTACCTCTCTCTGCCACCCGTCTCTCCTGAACGCCACTCTCATTCACCCCTCCTCTTCTCACTTAACCCCCTCCAAAGCCCAGTTTCATCCCTCCGCCCCCCTTTCTCACTTATCGCTCCCTTGTGCTCACCCCTTCGTCCTTCTCCCAATCCTTCTCTCCTGCCTCACGCCCCGTCCTCTCCTCTACGGCCTTGTCGCCCAAATCTGTCAGTGCCCCCCCGCCTTCTCCGAACAATCGTGTGACCCATCACTGCTCTTTATCCATCTCTTTCATCCCTCTCTATCGATTCCCAAAACTCTCACCTTTCATAGCTGGCCGTCGCTCACACCCATTCAAACACACCTGCTCGAGCACACATCTCCTTCCTCATCCCTCTCTCACAGAACCCTCCTCAACATTCTGTATTGATTCCCCTTTCTCTCAACCAGTATTCCTCACACCACCTACATTCCTATTCCCTCCTTGCTTTCCTCGTGTTTCACATCTCCTCTCCCTCACTGCCCCTCACTCACCCCTTCGCTCTCTCCCCAATTCCTTCCATCTTCTTCCGCCATTCCTTCCCGATCGCTCTCCTCAATCCCTCCCCATATCTCGCTCCCTTCTTACCCCAACTTTCCCGAATTCTCCCCTGCTCCCCAATTCTTCCACTCCCCTGCCTCGTCCTATTTCCCCTCTCTCCCTCTCCCTCACCCTCTACCTGCAGTCTCACACTCCTTCTCACGCCGTCTCACCTCTTCCGCTTGCTCCCACTGCCCTTCAACCTCTCTATTCTGTTCTCTCTCGCCTAGTTCTGTGTTTGTCTCTCTCACACGCTCCCCTATCCCTCACGCTATCTGTTCACCATAACCCGCTCTCTGCTCACCTCCCAGCCCTTTCTACTTCACACGCCATCTCAAACACTTCCCATCGTCCTGCCCTACTCCTCGTCCATCCCGCTCTCTACCTCTCCCTCTCACTCACTCTCACACTTCCTCCTATACTACATGACCTCTGCATCCTTCTCCCTCATAACTGACTTTCCAAATAATTACCCCTTCTGCATCACGACACCACACTCTCATGCTGCCACTCACCGTCCCTTCCACAACTCGTTCCTTACCTTCAGACTCGCCTTACCCCTCAGCCACATGTCACCGCCCACACAATCACTCTCACTTCACTCTTTTCCCTCACTCTTCCTCTCACGGTAAAATTTCGCTGAGAACCGTCTCACGCACTCACCTTCCCCCTCACTCTCACTTACCTCTCACGGGCGTCCTCACCATCACTCCCCCTCACCTTCCTCCTGGCCCTCTCCCTCACTCTACACTAACTCTAAACCTCACCCTCAAACTCACGCTCACAATTACTCACCGTCTCCCTCACAGTCACTCTCACACCCATTTTCCCATCCCCCATATTAACCTTCTCCTTCCCTCACCATAAACCTCAGCCTAACCCTGACCTTAATCTCCCGCTTACACTCACAGCCGCTCCCACCTCTTCATCAGGAGCACTTAAAAGCAAATGGCAATTGTAACTGGGAAAGCTGTGAGTTCCATACGCTAGGTCATGTTTTTTTTTAATATTAAGGAATGTTTTTGTTCAGATACAATGGTCTTAATTATCTAAAAGGAAAATTGAAAAAAAATATTTCAAAGCAACTGCAGACGATTGGAGTTTGATATAAATTAGACCCTCGGTACAAATGATCGCTCCCATAACAGAAATGATTAGTGACAATATTAAAGCGACTTAGTTCACATCTGAATGTAAATGTTTTGTGGAACTGATTAGACAAGATTTCAGTTGGAAAGACGCTCCCTGTTCTGGGAAATGTGCCCGGACACGCAGTTGCTCACACACAGACACTGAGCTCCGATTTCACGGAACAAAAACCAGCTCCTGACTAATCAATCAATCATCTGTCCTCCTCCCTCCCTTCATTTCCAGTCACCATGAAATCTATCGGACTCAAACATCGACTTGTTCGCTTCCATGCATGAATGCTGCCCGACCTACTGAATTCCTGCTGGATTTTGTGCATTGCCATGGTGACGAAATTTCCCCGAGAGGGATCGTGTGGGGCAGTGAGAGGGGCGAGTTGAACACGTCAACAATGTCACAATATTCCCGGGAAATTGAGATCAGAATAACTCAACTGCTAATATCCATTTGATATCTTTATTTCCAAGCAACCCATTTCTGTGCTTTGTCTCAGTGATCAACCACTTATCAACTCTGTTTTAAAACTCTTCCGGTAAAGATGTTTCTGTTCCTATAGTTTCCTGTTCACATGGTTGATATTCACCATCTGTTAGGGTATGATGAAAAACAGTGTCTGCAGAGAGGGTTAAGCATTTCAAAGCGAAAGCTTTACAGCCAGTGCTTGATCGGTTTTCAAAATGTCTTATTTCAGATGGCTCCATCTGTACACATTCTGGGTGATTGTGGGTGTTTATAATTTCTCACAACTCCAATGCAAGCAAAGTTTTCGATTATATTCAAGGACCAGATGATCGATAAACGTGGGGTGAACAGTTGCATGGAGCTGGGCGTGCTGAATACGGGATAAAAGTGCAAATGTGAGAAGCACAATTTAAATCAGGCTACTGTCAGGAGTAGCGGATTTATGGGGCCGAGTGGCCAACGGGGCACGGAGATCTTTCACAATTGACTTAAAGTAAAACAATCCAATGTCTGTGCGCGAAGTCACGTGCCATTTTTTTCCTGATTGATCCCAAAATTAATATTGATCCAATCCAGCTTTTTATATCCGAGGTGGTAACGAATCAGCATCTGGGAAGGAGATTGAAATTCTGACTGAGTGGTGCCACAACAAGCACCGCTCACTCAGCGTCAGCTGGAGCTCATTACTGACTTCAGGAGGAGGAAACCAGAGATCCATGAGCCAGTCCTCCTCGGTGGATCAGAGATGGAGAGGGTCGGCTGCGTTAAATTCCTCGGTGTTATTATTTGGAAGATCTGTCCTGGGCCCAGCTTGTAAATGCAGTTACCTAGGAAGTACGCCAAGGCCCCCATTTTCATAGGTGTTTGAGAAGATTTGGCATGAAACCTAAAACTTTGACAAACTTTTATAGATGTGTAGTGGAGATCAATTGGCTGGCTACATCACAAACTGGTATGGAAACACCATTGCCCTTGAACTGAATATCACATAAAAAGTAATGGATACGGCCCCATCCATCACGAATAAAATCCTCCTCACCACTTAGCACACCTACATGAAACGTTGTTGCAGAAAAACATCATCTATCATCAGAGAACCGCGCCATACAGCCCACGTTCTCTTCTTGCTGTTGCATCAAGAGGAAGGTACAGAAACCTCAGGACTCACACTACCAGATTTATCGATAGGTATAACCCTTCAAACATCAGGGAGTTACTTCACTAACTTGTATTGCCCCATCATTGAAATTTTCCTACAACCAATGGACTCACTTTCAAAAAATCCTCATCTCATTTTCTGAATTTTTATTGTACATTTTATTCTTATTATTATATTTTTATTATTATACAGCGTGTTGGCTTTTCTACGGAGATGAGTGGTGGTAGAAGGGAATTGGTTAGGTAAGTAATCCAAAAAGAAGCGAAGAGCTTTGAGACCATCCTGCTGGGGGAATGGAGATATATATAGCTATATATGTTTTCACCACGTCCATGGTGAAACTAAGCCATTGGGGGCGAGGGACCTTAAAATCATTGAAAACATTCAAAGCATGAGAAGTGTCACGAACATAGGTGGGAAGGGATTGAATAAGTGAGGTGGGGGGGGGATAAAACCGTGTCAAGGTATGCAGAAATGCGATCGGTCGTACAGAAGCAAGCTGAGACAATGGGTCTACCTGGACAGGCAGGTTTATGGAGCATGGGTAGGAGGTAGAGGCGGGAAGTGCGGGGTGTGGGAAATATGAGGTTGGTGGCAGTGGATGGGAGATCCCCAGAGCTGATAAGTTTGGTGTTGATATAGGAGACAGTGGCCTGGTGCTCCATAATGGGGTCATGATCATGGGGTAAATAAGAAGAGGTTTCAGAGAGCTGTCGCTGTGCCTCTGCCAGGTAGAGGTCAGTACGCCAGACGACAACAGCTGCCCCCTTATCAGTGGGTTTAATAGTGAGGTTGGGATTGGTGCGGAGGGAGCGGAGAAGAGAGCGTTCGGAAGCAGTGAGGTTGGAATTGGAACAGGGTGTGGTGAAGTCGAGAAGGTAGATGTCCTGTCGGCAATTAGCAATAAAGAGATCCAGAGCAGGCAGAAGACCAGAGCGGTGTGTCCATGAAGAGGAGGAGGGTTGAAGACGGGAGGAGAGGTCATCGGTGGCTGTCGGAGAGTCCTTGCCAAAGAAGTAAACTCAGAGACGGAGCCTGCGGAAGAAGAGTTCAGCGTCATGGCGTACGAGGAATTCGGTGTGGGCGAAGGCGGACAAAGGTGAGGCCCTTACTGAGGACAGAGCGCTCTGCCTCAGAGAGCTAAAGGTCGGATGGAATGGTAATGACCCGGCACGAATGAGAGATGGTTTCAGAGGGGGGAGGGAGGTGGTGGTGTCCGTGATCGCATGTGTAGGCATTATGTTTCCATCAGACACTCAGTGAGTTTGCTTTAAATTTGCAATTTGCAGGGATAAAGGCACAGTGTCTGGGGCCCCATTTAACCACTGATTCTGGCCCAGTGAGAGGGTTAGTTTTGCTGTAAGGAAGCAACATTAATGGAAGCAGACACAGGAACTTCATCAATTACCAGTTGTTTAGCAGAAGGGACCAATTTGTATGTTACCTTGACAGAAACAGATATTCATAGTGGTGACGAATGGGTGCAGTCTGGTTTACTTTAGGTTGGAGAGGGGTGTGGAGTTTTGAAGCCAATGCCTTGCGGTGCCACGATCGTTAATTTAGCACTTCCGGAATGGTGGATTACACAGTACGGAAACAGGCCTTTGGTTGGCCATACATGTTCCACTCACTGACTGCACTGGTCCCATTTATCAGTACTGGGTTCATAGTTCACTGCTCCTCGGCAGTTTCAATGCTCATCCACTTCGTAAATGTTGTGAAGGGACCTGCCTCCATCACCACCTTGTGTAGTGCGTTCCAGAGTGAAAATTCACTTCCTCAGATCCTTCGGATCCTCATCATTCTCTGCTAAAGTCTGTGATCTTCTTCACACCCGTCCCAGGATCGCGGACTACATTTGCATCAGTGGAGCCTTTGATATGGTGCAGCATGAAGAGTTGCTTGGAAAGTTAGATCATATGGGATCCAGGGCAAGCTGACTAACTGGATTTTCAATTGGCTTGATGGTACGACGCCGAGAGTCATGGTGGGAGGCTGATTATTGGACTCGAGGACCGTGCCCAGTGGTGTTATTCATAGTTGCCCCAATTGCTACTTGAAAGCTAGATCAGCAATCTGGTTGTGTATGTAGAGGGCTGGAACAGGTAGTGTGGAGGAAATAAGTTCAAACAATTACTTTTTTCGGAAGATAATAAATTATAAGACTCCCCTCTGTTTCCTTCTTCCTACTTAGCCTCCCACTCCCTCTCCTGGCTTCTTCCTCCTCCCCCAACTTCCAAACGCCTTCCCTCTCCAAACTATCTTCAGATTTGGGGTGAATAGTGAATCGTTTAAGGGAACCCGAGGAAAGCTTCACTCAGGATGATGTGTGGAAGAGGCTGATTCTGATATTTAACAAATATTTGATCAGTACAGGAGGTTTGTGGAGGGGGAAATTGCAGGTTGATCAAACCAGTAAGTAAAAGGTCATCATGGACTAGAAGGGCCGAAAGTCCCACTTCCGAGCTTCTCTGCTCTATGACTCTAATAATATTCTGACTTTCAGTTGCTACTGTCAATGCGTTGCTGCCAAAGACTGACCCGATAAATTTGCAGAACAGGTGAATAGGCTGCCCATTGATTGTTCCCCTTCTCAAAGTCACTGGGATATCCCAGGACAGAGAAGATATTGTCTCCGCCATTATCTTTCACTCAGTCTGTCACGCAACAAGTTCATTGTTTACAGGAAGTCACCGAGCTCATGGAGGAGGGAATCTCACTAAGAGATTCCACGCACTTCTTCAGGTTTGTGATGGAGTAATTTTCCAATTCCAAGCCGTGATGTGTGGATTCTTTGTGGAAATCAGCAATGGATAAGCTAAGATGGACAAAATGCTGAAAGACATTCTGGAGCTTGGTATGTTGAAACAACACACTGAACTGAAAATTGCATTCAGACATTGTAGACGTAGCAATGTTATAGAACAGAAAGGTAGAAGATACATTAGTCTAGCACAGGGACAGGCCCACAATGTTCATACCTCTTTCGAATGCAAGTAAATTAGTAGTCAATAGGCCATCAATGCGAATCCATTGCGCATTCAAAATATCCATACACCTCCACTTTCCTAAAATTTTATGTGCCTCTTAAAAATCCCTAATGTATCTGCTTTTACCATGACCACAGGCGCTCATTTCCGGCACCCCGAAATCGTGTCAATGAACTTGCATTTCACACAGGTGTAGCCTTTCTCCTTTGAACTTAGTCCTCTCACATTAAATGCATATTCTTTGTTATTACATATTTCAAACACTCAAAAAAAGATGCAGTCTACCTGCTCTATATATGCCTCTCATAATCTTATAAACCTCTATCAAATTTTACCTCACGCTCCCCCGCTCCAGAGAAAACAACCCGTTTGTCCAATCACATGTCCTCTAATCCCAGCAATATCCTGGTAAATGTCTTCTGCACTCTCATGAATACCTCAACAGTTTTCCTAGAGTGAGGTAACCAGATTGGTGAGCAATAATCCAGATGTGGCATAACTAGAGTTTATTTCAGGTGCTACATAACTTCCTGACTTTTAAACTCAATGCATCGAGAACCAAAGTCAAGAAAGCCATACACCTTCTTAACCACCTCAAAAACCTGCATAGCCAATTTCAGGGAGTTTTGAGCGTGAATTCCAACATCGTTCTGCTCATTAACAACTGGTAAGCGTCTTGCACTTAACAGTCTCCTATCTCACAACACTGACCTACCGAGGTGCCACTCCACACATTTGCCTGGGTTAAACTCCATCTGCCATTTCTCTGCCCATGTGTGCAAATGATTGACAGTACATCCCGCTGTATCCATTCCCAGTCATCTGTGCTATCCATACCCATGTACATTTTCAGACAGGTCTGTTGTGTACATCACAAACTGCAGAGGTGACAGTATTGATCCTTGCGGAACAGCACTAATCATGACCTCCAGGTAGAACAGGCCCCTTCAACCACCCCCTTCTGTATCCAATGGGCAAGCCAGTTCTGAATTCAAACAGTCATTTCATCATCGATCCCACGCATTTTATCATCTGGATGAGCCTCCCATGTGGAAACTTGTGAACTGCCTTTCTGAAATATGTTGAAATAGCAATCATCGCACTAACTTCCTCAATTATCCTCGTCACGTTCTCAATAAAATCAATCAAGATAGTAAGACAAAGCTGCCCCACAGAAGGCCCTGCTGGCTCTTCCTAAATAGGTAATGGTTTTCCAAATACTAATAAATCCTGTCTCTCAGAATTTTCTTCAGTACCTTTCGTGCAAATAATATACGACTTGCTGGTCTATTGTTTCCAGGATTATCCCTGGTTTCCTTCTTGAATAATGGAGCAACATGAGCTTCTCCTCAATCCTCCAGGACCTCGCCTCTGACTATGAAGGTCACAAAGATATTCATCAAGACCCCAGCAGCTCTTCACTTTCCTCTGGGGTATATTCCATCCGGCACTAGGGATTTATCCCACTTTCTGCTATTTAAGATACCCTGCACTACCGTCTCCAAAACTTCAAAATTCCTGAGCATATTAATACTTCGGGCACTTGTTGGCCAGAGAAATCTACCGTCTGATCAAGGGCAGGGGAAGCATCAAAGCCAGCTGTCTTTGACCCCCCCCCCTCCATTTTGTGGACTATGAACTGGTTTTTGCTCTTGGATAATCTAATCAGAGCAGCGGAATGTGGAAACAGGAAGCTTCAGGCAATTTTCTTCTAAACCTGAGACCATTCTCAAACAAATGACTGTTTATTCTGTACACGGTGTGGACTCTGAACTGATTCTTGACTCTGGGATAATCTAATCAAAGCTGCGAAGGTTTCACAGGTACATTGAATGTCAGAGAGATGTGTACAATATACTTCCTGAAATGCTTTTTCTTCGCAACCATCCCTGAAAACAGAGGAGTACTCCAAAGAGTGAATGACAGTTAAATGTTAGAACCCCAAAGTCCCCGCACCTTTCCTCTTCTCCCCACATGCCTCTCACCTCTCAATCGTCCCTATCATCTCCCTCATCCCTCTCTCTTCGCTTCCCTAAACACTCACCTCTGCTTCATTGCAACCGCAAGTACGCATCCATCCAAACTCGCCCCCTCAAACACACGTTGCTTCCTCATTCCTCTCTCACACAATCATCCTCTACCCTCTCTTCTCCATTTCTCCACCTCTCTATTGGTATCCTTCGCACCACCTACACTCACCATTCCTATTTCTCTTCGTTCTCCTTTCCCTTTCTTTCACATCTCTTCCCCCGCTCGACCTCCCTTGCCCCATTCACTGCTCCGCTTTCCCTCCTCCTTCTCCCTCCATTTCCTCCCAATCACTCTGCACTGTCCCTCCCAATCTCTCCCCCCTCCTTCTCTATCCCTATCCTCTTTCGAAATCTCACCACCATTTCCCCTCCCCTCCATCTCTCCCCTCGTTCCACTCACTTCTTATGTTCCCTCTCTCCACCTCTTACCCCTCTTTTCCACCTCTCCCCCGCACTCTCTCCAACTCAAGGGCACTCTCTATCTCCTACTCTCCACCGCAGTTCCCTCTGCCCCCTCTCTCTCACCTGACTCCTTCTCTTCGCCTTTGCCTCCCTCTCTCACACTCTCCCCTATTCCTCAAGCTCTTACACCCCCTGTCTCTACACTCTATACGTCACACTCAATCTCAACCCTACTCCGCTCCCGCTCATCCTTCCCAACCCTCCCGCACCCTCTCTCTACCATTCCAGGTCACCCACTCTCACCTTCCCACTGGTCCTCATCCATCCCACACCCTCACCCTCCTCCTCCCTCCGACACTGATCCACCAACTAATTTTCCACCTCTCCATCCCGCTCTACTACCCTCGCACCCTGCCTCTCACCCTCACATTCCCAAGCCATCAACTGCCCTCTGACTCGCCCGAATCTTCCCCACGCTTCACCCAAACTCACCCTCACACGCCCTCTTTCCCAAACTCTCCCTGTCACCATAAACATAACCTTTCCGTCAACGTTCCCCACATCCCCATTTCGTCCCTCATGCTCGTCCACATATTGAGTCTTCCACGCCCCCCTCACACTCCCTTTACACTCCCCGTCGCCCTTTCCCCCTCTCACCTATAACACTAAACATCTTAAAACCCACCTTCAAACCCACGCTCACATTTACTCTCACCCTCTCCTTCATACTCTCTTTCACAGTCACTCCCCCCATCACCCACATTCACCGGCTTTCTCTCTCCACTCACAATAAACCGTATCCTAATCTTCACCTTCACTCCGTCACTCCCCTCACACTAACCCTCACTCTTGCATCTACTGCATTTTTAATGTAAGTGGCAATTATAACTGGGAAACTTGCAGGCTCCATGAACTAGATAATGTTGTTGTGTTCAAATGTTAAGGAATGCTGTTTTTGAGATGCCATCCCCTGATTTACTTAAAAGGAATCTTGAAAAATGTTTTTGAAGCACGTAGGTATTACCAACCGGCATAGCCCGTATACAATGAATGTTATTTGATGGAAGCGTCAAAATTAGATGGAAAAGCTTTTTGGCACACTCACTTTCTCTACGTCACACTCCATATCAACCCTCTCACAATTTCTCTCATCATTCCTCAACCCTCCCAGCAACCTTTCTCTACCACTCTAGATCATCCACTCTCAACCTCCAACATCCTCCTCCACCCCATGCCCTCTCCCTCCTCCTCCCTCACATCCTCCAACTCACTCTCCACATTTTCATCCCACTCTTCAATACTCTGACCCTGCCATTCTCAACCAGTCCCTGCCCCCAGAACGGTCCTAGCCCACACCCACTCGCCCACCGTCTCACCCTCACTCGCCCTCTTTCCCCTACTCTCCCTCTCACCATAAACACAACCGTCAAACGCATCATCAACTTCCCACACACCCATCCCGTCAAATTTCCCTTCATCCCTCCTTTCCCCCTCACGTTCGTCTTCACCTTCAATCTTCCACACTCTCTCACCCTACCGTTACACTTACCGTCGCCCTCTCCCTCTCTCCCCTAACCATATACCTCACCTTAAACCTGACCCTCAAACACACGCTCTCAATTTCTCTCTCCCTTTCTCTCACACTCACTGTTACATCACTTCCGCCATCCCCCACACACTCACCCTCATCTTCTCTCTCCCCTCACCATAAAACGTAGCCTATTCCTCACCCCACCCTTACATCGACAGTATTTAAAATGTAAGTGGTAATTGCAACTGGGAAGCTTGCAGTTTCCACAATCTAGATGATGCTGTTTGTTTTATATATTAAGGAATGTTATCGTTTAGTAGCAGCAAGCTGATTTACTAGAAAGGGATCGTGAAGAACATTTGATTGAGGAATGCGGATGATTGGAGTTAATATAAATTAAACACACGATATTATTTTAAATTACGTTGGGGGATGAATTGATCGTCTGTGTAGCAGAAACGCCTAAATGCAATATTAAAGTACATTTGTTCACATCTGGATGTAAATATGTTGTGAACAGATTAGACATGATTTCAGTTGGAAAGCCGCTCCCTGTTCTCGGAAACGTATTCGGACACGCAGCTGCTCACGCACAGACCCTGAGCTCCGAGTCTCACAGAACAACAACCCGCACCTAACAAATCAATGAGTCATCGCGCCGCTTCGCCCTTCACCATGAAAGCTATCGGACTCAAACATCGACTGTTCGCTTCCATGCATGGATGCTGTCTGACCTATTGAACTCTTGCAGGATTTTGTGTATTGCCATGGTTACGAAGTATCCCCGAGTGGGCATGTGTGGGGCAATGATAGCGGCGTGTTGAAAGACACGACTTGAAAAAATCAGCAATTCAGAATGTTCTTGGGGAATAGCCAACGCCTGCAAAGTTTAATTCAGTTTAGTGTCAGGAGCAGCGGGTTTGAGGGCCCGAGTGGCCTACGCGCATTAGTATATAGACAAGGAAATCTGTGACCATTGACTTAAAGTAACCCAATCAAATGACTGCGCGCGAAGGCACATGCCAACTGTTCGTTGCATAAACAGAGACTTCATATTGAACTGATGAAGCTTATTATATCCGAATTGGTGACGAATCAGCATATGGGAAGGAGGTTGACCAAGGAGATGATGACAAATTCAGGAGCCGGGCAATCAGAGATCCGTGAGCCAATTCTCATCGGAGGATCAGAGGTGGAGTTCCTGAGCGTTATTATTTTGAAGGCCTCTACTGGGTCCAGCATATGAATGCAGTTCCCTAGGAAACACACCAGTGCCGCTGTTTCCTTAGTAGTTTGCGAAGATTTGGCATGACCTCCAACATTTTGACAAACTTTTATAGATGTATAGTGGAGAGCTCATTGTCTGGCTTCATCACAACCTGGCATGAAAACACCATTGCCCTTGAATTGAATGTCACTTAGACAGTAGTGGATACGGCCCCATCCGTCATGAATAAAATCCTCCTCACCATTGAGCAGATCTACAGGAAACGTAGTCGCAGAAAAGCATCATCCATCATCAGAGACCCGCTATACAGCCTGTGCTCTCTTCTTGCTGTCCATCAGGAGGAAGAGATAGAAGCCTCAGGACTCACACAACCACATTCAGCAATAGTTATTACCCCTCAAACATCGGGCTCTTGAACCAAAGGGAATAAATTCCCTTACCCCGTCATTTAAAATCTCCAACAACCAATGGTCTCACTTTCAAGAGCCCCTCATCCCATCTTAAAGGTACAAATGAACGCTCCCACAACAGAAATGATTAGTTACAATATTAAAGCGACTCAGTTCACATCTGAATGTAAATGTTTTGTGGATCCGATTAGACATGATTTCAGTTGGAAAGACGCTCCCTTTTCTGGGAAATGTGCTCGGACACGCAGTTGCTCACACACAGTCCCTGAGCTCCGATTTCACGGAACAACAACCAGCTCCTGACTAATCAATCAATCATCTGTCCTCCTGCCTCCCTTCATTTCCACTCACCATGAAAGCTATCAGATTCACACATCCACTGTTCAGTTCCATACATGGATCCTCCCTGACCCACTGAATTCCTGCAGGATTTTGTGTATTGCCACGGTTGCAAAATTTACCCGAGAGGGATCGTGAGGGCCAGTGAGCGGGGCGAGTTGAAAACGTCAACAATGTCACAATATTCCCGGGGAATTGAGATCAGAATAACTCAGCTGCTGATATCCATTTGATATCTTTATTTCCAAGCAACCCATTTCTGTGCTTTGTCTCGGTGATCAACCACTTATCAACTCAGTTTTAAAACTCTTCCGGCGGTAAAGATGTCTCTGTTCCTATAGTTTCCTGTTCACACGGTTGATATTCTCCATCTGTTAGGGTATGATCAAAAACAGTGTCTGCAGAGAGGGTTAAGCATTTCAAAGCGAAAGCTTTACAGCCAGTGCTTGATCGGTTTTCAAAATGATTTATTTCAGATGGCTCCATCTGTACACATTCTGGGTGATTGTCGGTGTTTATAATTTCTCACAACGGCCAATGCAAGCAAAGTTTTCGATTACACCCAAGGGCCAGATGATCGATAAACGTGGGGTGAACAGTTGCATGGAGCTGGGCGTGCTGAATACGGGATAAGAGTGCAAATGTGAGAAGCAAAATTTAAATCAGGCTACTGTCAGGAGCAGCGGATTTGTGGGGCCGAGCGGCCAACGGGCCACGGAGATCTTGCAGAATTGATTTAACGTAAACCAATCTAATGTCTTTGCGCGAAGTCACGTGCCTTTTTTTTATTGATTGGTCCCAAAATGAATATTGATCTGATTAAGCTTTTTATATCCGGTTTGGTAAGGAATTAGCATCTGGGAAGGAGATTGAAAGTCTGACTGAGTGGTGCCGCTCACTAAGAGTCAGCAAGACCAAGGACCTCATTCTGGACCGCAGGAGGAGGAAACATCGAAACATAGAAAATAGGTGCAGGGGTCGGCCATTCGGCCCTTCGAACCTGCACCGCCATTCAGTATCATCATGGCAGATCATCCAACTCAGAACCCTGTACCTGCTTTCTCTCCATACCCCCTGATCCCTTCAGCCACAAGGGCCATATCTAACTTCCTCTTAAATATAGCCAATGAACCGGCCTCAATTGTTTCCTGTGGCAGAGAATTCGACAGATTCACCACTCTCTGTGTGAAGAAGTTTTTCCTCATCTCGGTCGTGAAAGGCTTCCTCTTTATCCTGAAACTGTGACCCCGCATTCTGGACTTCCCCAACATCGGAAACCATCTTCCTGCATCTACCCTGTCCAATCCCTTTAGAATTTTATACGTTTCAATATCTCCCCTCAATCTTCTAAATTCCAATGAGTATACGCCTAGTCGATCCTCTCTTTCTTCATATGAAAGTCCTGCCATCCCAGGAATCAATCTTGTGAACCTTCTTTGTGTTCGCTCTATGGCAATAATGTCTTCCTTCAGATTAGGGGACCAAAACTGCACACAATACTCTAGGTGCAGTCTCACCCAGGCCTTGTACAACTGCAGTAGAACCTCCCTGCTCCTGTACTCCAATCCTTTTGCTATGAATGCCAACATACCATTTACCTTTTTCACCGTCTGCTGTATCTGCATGCCCTTCTTCAATGACTGGTGTACAATGACAACCAGGTCTCTTTGACCTCTTCTTTTCCTGATCGGCCACCATTCAGATAATAATCTGTTTTCCTGTTCTTGCAACCAAGGAGGATAACCTCACATTTATCCACATTAAATTGCATCTGCCATAAATTTGCCCACTCACCCAACCTATCCAAGTCACCCTGCATCCTCTTAGCATCCTCCTCGCAGCTAACACTGCCGCCCAGCTTCGTGTCATCTGCAAACTTGGAGATGCTGCATTTAATTCCCTCGTCTAAATCATTAATATATATTGTAAACAACTGGGGTTCCAGCACTGAGCCTTGCAGTACCCCACTAGTCACTGACTGCAATTCTGAAAAGGTCCCGTTTACTCCCACTCTTTGCTTCCTCTCTGCCAACCAATTCTCTATCCACATCAATACCATACCCCCAATACCGTGTGCTTTAAGTTTGCACACTAATCTCCTGTGTGGGACCTTGTCAAAAGCCTTTTGAAAATCCAAATATACCACATCCACTAGTTCTTCCCTATCCACTCTACTAGTTACATCCTCAAAAAATTCTATAAGATACGTCAGACATTATTTTCCTTTCACAAATCCGTGCTGACTTTGTCCGATGGATTCACCTCTTTCCAAATGTGCTGTTATCCCATCTTTGATAACCGACTCTAGCATTTTCCCCACCACCGCTGTCAGGCTAACCGGTCTATAATTCCCCGATTTCTCTTTCCCTCCTTATTTTAAAAAAAGTGGTGTTACATTAGCCACCCTACAATCCTCAGGAACTAATCCAGAATCTAAGGAGTCTTGAAAAATTATCACGAATGCATCCATTATTTCTTGGGCTACTTCCGTAAGCACTCTGGGATGCAGGCCATCTGGCCCTGGGGATTTATCTGCCTTTAATCCCTTCAATTTACCTAACACCACTTCCCTACCATCATGTATTTCCCTCAGTTCCTCCATCTGAATGGACCCTCGGTCCCTTACTATTTCCGGAAGATTATTTGCGACCTCCTTAGTGAAGACAGAACCAAAGTAGTTAATCAATTGGTCTGCCATGTCCTTGTTCCCCATGATTAATTCACCTGTTTCTGACTGTAAGGGACCTACATTTGTCTTAACCAATCTTTCTTTTCACATATCTATAAAAGCTTATACAGTCAGTTTTTATGTTCCCTGCCAGCTTTCTCTCATAATCTTTTTTCCCCTTTCCTTATTAAGTCCTTAGTCCTCATCTGCTAGGCTCTGAATTTCTCCCAGTCCTCAGGTGTGCCGCTTTTCTTTTCTAATTTATATGTTTCCTCATTGGACCTGATACTATCCCTATTTTTTCTTGTCAGCCACGGGTGCACTACCTTTCCTGGTTTATTCTTTTGCCAAACTGGGATGAACACTTTTTTTTAGTTTACCCGTGCGATCTTTAAATGCTTGCCATTGCATATCCACAGTCAACCGTTTAAGTATCATTTGCCAGTCAATCTTGGCTAATTCACGTCTGATACCTTCAAAGTTACCCTTCTTTAAGTTCAGAAGCTTTGTTTCTGAATTAACTATGCCACTCTCCATCTTAATGAAGAATTCCACCATATTATGATCACTCTTACCCAAGGGGCCTCGCACGACAAGATTGCTAACTAACCCTTCCTCATTGCTGAATACCCAATCTGGAATGGCCTGCTCTCTGGTTTTTGCTTCCTCGACATGTTGGTTCAGAAAGCCATCCCGTGTACATTCCAAAATCCTCTTCCTCAACACCCTTGCCAATTTGGTTCACTCAATCTATATGTAGATTGAAGTCACCCATTATAACTACTGTTCCTTTGTTGAACGCATTTCTAATTTCCTGTTTAATGCCATCCTCAACCTCACTACTACTGTCAAGTAACCTGTAAACAACTCCCACCAGCGTTTTCTGCCCCTGAGTGTCTGCCCCATACTGTTATGCAGCTCTATTCATATCGATTCCACATCCTCCAGGCAAACGTCCTTCCTTTCTATTGCGTTAATCTCCTCCATAAGCTCTCTCCCTGTGAGGCAACTTTCGGGGATCAGTGGACATGTATCCCCAGATCCCTCTGCTTCTCCGCGCTACAACTTATCCTAACAAGTAATGGTAGAGATCAGGAAGATTATAAGATTAGCAGGAAGGAACTTAGGAAGGAAATTAGGAGAGCCAGAAGGGGCCATGATGTTGTGGCCATTACAAAGGCTTGGATGGCTGAGCGGCAGGAATGGCTACTACATGTGCCAGGCACAGATGCTTCAGAAAGGACGGGGGAAGTCAATAAATGTGTGTCTGTCGATCATAGATAGTGACACGGCTGCAGAAAAGGGGGAAGTTATGGAGGGAATGCCTACGGAGACTCTGTGGGTGGAAGTTAGGAATAGGAACCGATCAATATCTCTACACATAAACTGAATCTGAATATGAATCTACAGGACGTAGACCATCCGGAAGGAACATGGACATCGAACAGCAGATAGGAAGACTGATTCTGGAAAGGAGTAATAATAACAGGGCTGTTGTACTGGGAGTCTTTAATTTCTCAACTATAATTGGCATCTCTCTAGATTGGGTTGGAGTTTGTTCTGTCAGTTCAGGAAGGTTTCTTGACACAACATGTCGACAACCCAACAAGAGAAAAAGCTGTACTTGATCTGGTATTGGGAAGTTAACCTGGCTAAGGGTTAGGTCTCACAAAGTTCCAGGATTTTGGAGATCATCATCACAATTCTCTCTCCTTTTCCATAGCATTGAAGAGGGTTAGGAACAGACAAGTTAAGGGAACGTTTAACTGGAGTAAGTTGCAATATGAGGCCATCGGGCAGGAACATGCAAGTATGGCAGACTTAGAGGAAACTCACTCCACACCGTCGCATCACACACTCCCGGGGTCAGTCACGGCAGGAAGCTCCCCCTGTGGCGTAACCGTTACGTCACTCCTTTTGGGGACTGGAGCTTCTTCGCTCGTGCTATGAACGCAGAGTGAAGCTCCCCTTGTGACGTCGCAATAACGCAGTCCCGGGTCCAGACGCTAGGTGTCTCTCCCGCCGCACCTTCCCTTGACGCACTGCCCGTGTAATGTCACTAGGTGGCGCGCTCGCCACGTCTCCTCGCTCATTCCCGAGATCAGCCACAAACTGCAGCCACCCGTCTCTCTCTGCCTTGTGATTAGGAGAAGGGGGAAGTGGGGATGTTACCTCACCCTTTCTGCTAGTCAGAATTTGGCACATTTCAGTCTTGATTTATTTGAGAGTTCTGTACTTCATTTCGAGGTGATTGAATTTGCCTCGGAATCAGTTTGCATTTCATGTTGAACAGAGAGATCGGTGCTCACGACCGAGAAGTTTCTTTTCAGGACGAACAACTTGTTTTCAAGGATGGAGAGGTTGATTTCGAGGACAAACAGTTTGCTTTCGAGGATGGAGACGTTGTTGTTGTTGGCCGAAACATTCTTGTGACAGGTCCTTAGATCCAGGCGCGAATCTCGGACGTCCTGGATTCAAGGGTTGAGTTCGACTCGTGGATTTGCAGTCGACATGGGGGCTGGGTCTTGTTCATATCCTGATATTTTTCCAAAAGACTGGTACTTTTTGATCGGAGGAGATCAAACACTGACGGATCTGTAACGCTGAGGGAGATGGTGAAGGGGTGTCGGCGTCACGGTGAATCGTGTTTTGGTGCCACAGTGAGCGGTGTGTCGGTCTCACTTTGAGGGGTGTGAGTGGGAATAACAGGATCCTTTTCTGGTCGGCTGCCAGTGACTGGTGGTGTGCCCCAGGAGTCGGTGTTGTGACCGCTTCTGTTTATGCTGTATAGCAATGATTTAGATGATGGAATCACAAGTTCACAAGACAAAGGAGCAGAAGTAGTCCATTCGGCCCATTGAGTCTGCTCTGCCACTCCACCATGAGCTAAACTATTCCCCCGTCTAGTTCAAATTTCCGGCTTTTTCCCCATATCCCTTGATACCCGGGATAATTAGATAATATTCAACCACCTCCTTAAACACCCTCAATGATCGGGCCTCCACAGCTGCATGTGTCAACGAATTCCATAAATCCACGACCCTCTGGCTGAAAGAAATTCTCCTCATCTCTGTTTTAAATGTGTACCCTCTAATTATAAGACTATGGCCTCTTGTCTTGGACTCAACCACCAAAGGAAACAGCCTTTCCACATCTACTCTGTCCAACCCTTTCAACATTCCTTATTTCTTGTAAGAATCTCATCCAATTCTGCTCTACAGTCCCTCCATCTAGTTTACTTTTCCAAACAACTTGGGGCAGTTCCTCTCTCATACCACTGTAATTTCCCTTGTTCCTCTGAAATAACAATACACCTGATACCAGATTCTCCTGTAAAAAATTGAAACTTAACTCAATCATATTATGATCTCCATTTCCAAGGGGTTCCATTATCTCTAGCTTCCTAACACACCCAGATTAATTACACAGCACAGAATCCAAAACGGCCGATCCCCTGGTGGAAAAGCTGCTCCAAAAAGCCATCCCGTAAGCATTCTACAAAATCCCTCACCTGAGACCCAGTGTATTCCTGACTTTCCCAATCCACTTTAATATTAAAATCCCCCATGATTATCGTGACATTTACCTTCTGAAACTTTTATTTTCCAATTTCCATCTGTAACTTGTAGTCCATATCCTGGCTGTTTGGACGCCTGTATATAACGGCTATTAGTGTCTTTTTACCCTTGCCATTTCGAATCTCGACGCATAAGGACTCTACCCCTTCTGATCCTGTAGTCCTTCTTTCTAGTGATTTGATACCATTGTTTACCATCAGGGCCACGCCACCCCAAACTAATCAAATTGCTCACACTCCGCCCAATTGATCTATGCGTCCCAAATTATTCCTAGTGCCGCACTCCCTCCCCACAGTGTCCGTTCCCAAAGTCCTCCCACTGACGCATTTTCTCCCCACAGACTTGCGTCAGTCCCCAAGCAAATCCAACTGCCCCACGAACGCTCCGCAGACCTTTCCCTGTCCCAAAAATGCTCCCAATGCCTCAACTCTCCTCACAGCCCTCGGCAGTCCGCAAACTAATCCCACTGAAAGCGATGCTCCCGCAGACTGCGTCAGCCCCAAATTAAAGGCACTGCTTCTTGGAACCTGGATCAATCCCCAAACTAATCCCACTGAAAGCGATGTTCCCGCAGACTGCGTCAGCCCCAAATTAAAGGCACTGCTTCTTGAAACCTGGATCAATCCCCAAACTAATCCCACTGAAAGCGATGTTCCCGCAGACTGCGTCAGCCCCAAATTAAAGGCACTGCTTCTTGGAACCTTGATCAATCCCCAAACTAATCCCACTGAAAGCGATGTTCCCGCAGACTGCGTCAGCCCAAATTAAAGGCACTGCTTCTTGGAACCTGGATCAATCCCCAAACTAATCCCACGAACCACTCTCTTCTCAAAAACTTGTAAAACTCCAAATCTCAGTAGGATTTGCATTTTGCAATCCAGTACGAATTGCCATGGTGGCGGACAGATTTGTTAACAAAATTCAGTGAATTTAAATTGCTATCATTAATGATTGAGATCGAGCAAGATATACGGAACAACACTTTCTTTCTGACATCGAGGGTGGGTGATAGGACGGTGTGGAGGGAGCATCACTCTGTGTCTGACACCGCAGGTGTGCGATGGGAGGGTATGGGAGGAGATTCACTCTGTGTCTGACCCCGGGAGTATGTGATGGGACGGTGTGGAGGGAGTTTCACTCTGTGTCTGACCCCGGGAGTGTGTGATGGGATGGTGTGGAGGGAGATTCACTCTGTGTCTGACCCCGGGAGTGTGTGAAGGGACGGTGGGGAGGTAGAATTATTTGACGAGATTTCCTGTCGGATGGATAAAATTGACTTTCAGAAAGCCTTTGACAAGGTGCCAGACATTTTTCTGTTTACTAAGTTGAGAGCCTATGGTATTACAGGAAATTTACAACGTGGTGAGAGTTTTGTCTGATTGGTGGGAGGCAGCGAGTGTAATAAAAAGGAACCTTTTCTGTCTGGCTGACAGCGATTGGTGATGTTCCGAAGGGTCGGTGTTTTTATGCTGAATATAAATTATTTAAATGATGGATAGATGGCATTGTGTCCAAGTCTGCAGGATGATACGAAGATTCTTTGTGGGGCATGCAGCGTTCAGGAAAAAGGCAAGATGCAGAAGAACTTAGACAGATTATTAGAATGTTCATTGGCAAATGGAATACAATGTTGGAAAATGCATGGTCGTGCACATTGGTTGTAGAAACGAATGTACGGACTATTTTCTAAACGGGGAGAAAATCAAGAACAAAGAGATGCAATGGGTCATCTTCTTCCACTGCGCAATCGCATCTCTGAACGCACGAGAACTGACTCCGCATTTTTCCGGTATTTATTAATATCTGTAATTTACATTAATTTTACATCTTCGTGCCGTACTGATGTTGAAAATAAAACTCCAGGCAGTGAGAGTCTCAGGTAATAAATCAAATAACGATTCCGTTGCAAAACGTCCGATCCGATTGGACAGGACACTTGGCCCACTGGTCCTCACTGGTCAGGACACTGAGTACAGGTAACATTCTAGCAAATCTCCTCTGTACGCTCTCTATTTTGTTGACGTATTATGGGGTGCGTAACGTGGTGGCTGGGAGATCCCCAAAATCAGTAAGGTTGGTGATGATGGATGGGAGATCCCCAGTGTCAGTAGAGTTGCTGATGACGGCTGGGAGACAATGGCCGCTGTTCACAGACCTGGAGGTCCTGCCCTTTAACTTAGCGCTTAACTCCTGAACTCCCTTTGCAATACGTCATCACTCGCCCTACCCATGTAATTGTTATCCACATAGGCATGAACTTTGCTGTTGACACTGCAATATAAATACTGAGGACTCAATCCACGTTATCCCAGATCCTGACTCTCAGGAGGTCACATACCATCCGGGAATCTCGTTCTCACCAAAATAATCTCCCGTCTACTCCGCTAACAACTCGTTTATTAACACTGCACTCCTCTGTACCCTCTTCCCTCCTGAGCCTCACTGTCGGACTCAATAACAGAGACCCCGTCGCTGAGGCTTCTCCCTCCCCTTGTCATTCTACAAATGTCATCCCTTGCGATCTACCCCAGCCTGATTTCCCCAATCTACATTAATATTGATGAACCCCTCTTTTACTGGGCGTCTGTGTTAGCGGCTCAGTTGCCCCTCACAATAACCACTGGACTCGGAGGAGATTGACCCACCTTTCACTGGCTTCATGTGTCTAAGGTGTATCCGACTGTGGTCCCACCAAATCGGAGAGATTGGGAGCTCTCGCCCACCCTAACTCTGGTTTGTGTGAATGTTATGTGATTTATAGTAATGCAGACACTGCTTCTACAGAAAGACCGTTACATGAAATGCCCTGCAATATCAGCAGTAAACCTTTAACCCGGGCGTGACATTGCAAAAAAAAAAACACAATAGTCATAATATTGCCTTTTCTGAGTGTCGTTTCTACCTTCAGTTGTCCTTTCCCGTCCACGTGATGTTTGCTGCTCATCAGAGTCTTTTTACCATTCCAGTTTCTGAACTCGACCCACAAGGACTCCCCGTGTTCCCATCCCATGCCACATCTCTTGAATGATTACAGTTTTATCTTTAACAATAGAGACAACCGGAACGCTCTGTCCACCTGCCCGTGCTTTTGAGCTAAATTCCCAACTGCGATATTCCTCCAGCCCCAACTCTGTGTTGCCCTGAATGTCATACTTGTAAAACTCTGAATGCGCGTCCGGGTCCTCTGTCTTATTCAGTATAGTGCGCGCATTCGGGTATAACACCTTCAGTCCTGTGTTTAACATCTTTTCCATTTTGCCTCCATGTGGAATTCTTTCTAGGCAATTGTTATCGAAGGGACTGGGGTAATCGATTTCTTTCCTGACAGTCACCCAGTTACCGGTTTCCTGAAAGATAGGGGTGTCTACCTCCCTGCCCATCTTATCGATATCTTCCCCATTCTCCCGTGTGAACCGTAGCTGTAACTCCAGTTCCATGATATGGTTTGCATGGTGATGCAGTCTGATGCATCTCACGCAGATGCAGTTAGTATGCAATTACTCCCTTCCCCTACAAGGGGCACTGAGTTGTGGGAAATACATTTCAATTACTCTAAGTCTCAGAAAGTGAATCAGTAAAGGGATTCCTGAGTGAAGGGAGATAACAGTCTCGGATTAAATGGGTCGTGGGGGCAGCAGATACAGCATTGCCCGACAACGATCCGGACGGCAGGGTAGCTTCGCAGTCAGTGTGACGCTTCTTCATGGCCAGCGCCCCAGGTTCAATTCCCGCCGATGTCTCTAAGTTTCCCCAGTGGACATCTGGATTTCTACCTGACGTTCCGGCTTCTTCCTTAATGGCAAAGACCTATGAGGTTAATAGGTTAATTGGTCATAGGGCTGTAATGTGACGGCGGCCGTTGGATCTTTGCCCCGATGTTTTTCTCAATTTATATAATTATTAATTATTAATATTAATTTAAAGAAATTTTACAAACATCGTAATTAAGCCCCACTGAATTCAGCTTTCCCCACTTCTCCCAGCTCCCCCACATTCTAGAAACTCACCGACCTCACCCACCCTTGACCAGTGCCTTTGAAAAGCAGAAATGCTCGGATACATGAAATTGCAAATAAGCAGCGGGTTTGGGTTTGGGTATTTGATCCTCCACAATATTCCGCGTGGGAATATGAACTGGAGGTGGCAGTGTTTTATTTTATACGAGCTCGAGATCAACCCGGCACGGATGGAGAGCACCCTCGGGAGCGGTCTGTGACTGGGTCGAACTCGGGAACCTCCGTTCTCGAGCCCGGCGCCGAACTCACTGCGTCACCGGCCGACCTGGTTCGACCTGGTTTGTCCACATCTGTGGAGAGATGGCCGCTGATCATCAGCGCCACTGACTGCCAACGTTTCCGGCGCTCCAAGACGCCACCCTCGCTTACACACGCACCGCGTTCCCCAATGACATGTCGACAGTTTAAATGAAGAAAGAACTGGACAATGAGACCCACAGAAGGTTATTAACATTTAGAGAAGATTTTATTTCATTACTTCAGCAAGAGCAAATCGATGGCCCAGATCCATCCAAACAGACTCTGGGGTTTGGAGCTCCGGCTAAAAGCGGGACACCAGTAGGGACTCCTCAAACCTCGAAGTCGCTGCCCTGCAAGGCCCTGACTGAAGACAGCTTGTCATTCCAGCCGAAATCAAAATAGTTTTGCCATTCGTCACCCTGGAAGGTGATGAGTCGCGGCCCGCTCTGGTTGGTGTGCATGTACAGAATCCACACGCCTTGCTTCACCTTATGGGAAGAGACGAGGTCTTTGAAGCCGGATCTCGACAGATCATCCGTCGTTTCCAGAATATTGCGGCTCGGGCCCTTGTAGTTGACGTCTCGGTACAGATCGATCTCCGGGTTGATCAAATCCTCCTTCACCAGGCGCAAAGATGTAATCTTCTTATCCAGATCGCCCAGGTTTCCGTGGTCTCCTGGACCAAACACCTTGAAATGCCCCTTGTGATTGCTTTCGGCGTACACCACCCAGTGCCGGCCAATCACTCTGACCGAGCGGGCAGTATTAGTGAAGTTCTCAACAGCAAGATCTTTCACATCGTCCAGAAATTGCTTGTCCTGCCCTTGAAAGTCGGGCTTTTCGTACAGGATGATTTTACTCATCTTCCTAGAGCGCCGAGTTCCGTCCACGAGCTTACAGAGGAACAGCTGCAGCGTGAGCGGATTCTCGGGTTTAAATCTCCCCAGTGTTCGGTCAAACAACCAATGGCAGCCAGCAGCCAATCACGCTTTGGAGGAGCGGCCCTCTTTGGGAGGGGCCATATCTGAGAATCAAGGTTGTTGTTTCGAAGGGTTGGTGAAGCGTGGGTGGTGTCCGATTCGAGTAGCTGGGATGTCAGGGCGGTGCGAGATGAAGGAATATGGGCAGACAGCTGGAGGTGGGACTGATCCTTACGATGATGCGGACTGCTCAGAGCATCAGCCACCAGAGTTTTAACGAGGTGCTGGGGTCCCACCGAAGATGCAGGCAGGCAGATTTGTTTACTATGTACTGTAGCAGCAGTTATGATCGAAATGACAATAAACGTGAATTGATTTGAGGTGCCGTGACTTGACTATACATGAAAAACATCAGCAGACCTGGCACTGATCGCTGCAGTTCACCACCGGTTAGAGCGACAGCCGTCTGCTACCACTCTCTGCTTCCCGCACTAAGCTAAGGTGGATGCTTTCTTCCAACCATAGAACCACAGGACATTGCAGCACAGAAACAGGCCGTTTGGCCCTTCTTGGTTGTGCCGAACCATTTTTCTGCCTAGTTCCACTGAACTGCACCTGGCCCATATCTCTC
Organism: Hemitrygon akajei; assembly: GCF_048418815.1. Lineage (NCBI taxonomy): Eukaryota > Metazoa > Chordata > Chondrichthyes > Myliobatiformes > Dasyatidae > Hemitrygon > Hemitrygon akajei. The sequence goes on along the minus strand of NW_027331919.1, from coordinate 5,759,727 downwards.
CATACCCCTCTCATACGGGCACCTGCCCAAGTTTTTCTTAAATGTTAAAACTGAGTCCACATTTGCCGTTTCATCTGGCAGCTCATTCCACACTCCCACCACTCTCTGTGTGAAGAAGCCCCGCCCCCGAATGTTCCCTTAATTTTTTTCCCTTTCATCATTAACCCACGTCCTCTGTTTCCTTTTCTCCCCGAGCCACAATGGAAAAAGCCTGATTGCAGTCACTCTATCCAACCCATCATAAATTTATACACTTCTATCAAATCACCCCTCATTCTCCTACACTCCAGGGAAGAAAGTCCTAACCTATTCAATCTATCTGTTTAACTCAGTTTCTCCAGTCCCGGCAACATCATTGTAAACGTTCTCTGCACTCTTTCACCTAATATCCTTCCTGTAATTCGGTGCCAAAACTGCACATAACATTCCAAATGCGGCCTCACCAGTGCCTTAGACAACCTCGCCATAACATTCCAACTCTCATAATCAATACTTTGATTTATAAAGGCCAAAGTACCAAAGGCTCTCTTTACTACCTTATCTACCTGTGACGCCACCTTTAGGGAATTATGTATCTGTATTTGCAGATCCCTCTGTTCTACAACACTCCTCAGTGCCCTACCATCACAGAGCTTAGCGGTCCCAGAACAGATCACTTAGGCCTCCATTCGGATTATCACCCTTCTACAACCACTCGTTGCCTTCTGTGGGGAAGCCAGTTCTGGATCCACAAAGAAATGTTTCCATTATTCTCATGCCTCCTTCCTTTCTCAATAAGCCTTGCATGGTGTTACCTTATCAAAGGCCTTGCTGAAATGCATTTGCACAACATCTACGGCTATACCTTCATCAATATGTTGTCCCACCCTCAGAAAATTGATCAGGCTCGTAAGACACAACCTGCCTTTGACAAAACCATGCTGACTATTCCTAATCATATGATGCCTCTCCCAGTGCTCATAAATCCTGCCTCTCAGGATTTTCTCCATCAACGTAGCATCCACTGAAGTAAGACACACTGCTGTATAATTTCCTGGGCTCTCGCTACTCGCTTTCTTGAAGAAGTGAACAACATCGGCAACCCTCCAATCTCCAGAACCTCTCCCGTCCTCATTGATGATGATTATAAGAAATGATCTGGCATGTGTGGACGAGGACCGGTTATTTACGTGGCAAAGCTGTTCTTGGTAGCAATGAGGCTTTCAGCTGTGAGATTCTTTACATAGGAAAAAACTTTTCTTGCCTGACGGAAGCTAAGATATCAAGCTGCATTTACCGTTTGTTTTCAAGAAACATTCATGGCTCCTGGTTTAGAAACATAAGGAGATGATTAGCAGGACCAGACAGGTAGGAGCAAATGAGGTACTTATGGAGTATAAGGAATGCAAGATAACACTTAAGAAAGGAATCATGACGGCTAAAAGAAAGCATAAGGTTGCTCGATCAGACAAGGTAAAGTAGTCTCCTTAAATATTCTACGGATATGGTAAGAGCAAAAAGATTGTGAGTGACAAAGTTGGTCCTCTGAATATCAGAATGCTAATGTATTTGGGGAATCAAAATAAATGGTGGAAGACACTAAATATTTGTTTTCTTCTGTATTTACTGAAGAGATAGGTCAGTTTTCTGAGGTCCCTTTGTTTTTGATGTGACAGAGCTTGCCGGATTAAAGAAGGAAGCGTGGTATTGCTGATCAGGGTCTCATTGCTGATGAGGAGCTCATCCAGTGTGGGGAAATGGGTGTAACTGAGAAAGATGTAAGGTTTAACCATACTAATGTGGCTAACTTACTGAACACCCAAAAGTGCAAGAGATTTAGAAGAACAAATTAGGCAAGAGGTCAGCGGTCTCATGAGAACTTCCGGAAATTGTTCCCACTTTACAATTACCATTTCCCCCTCTCATCCCGTCTGTGTCCCTGCCCATCAGATACCCCGGACTTCCACCCACTCCCCGATGTTCCATACTCTTCAACCCCCTCCTGTCAGATACCCTTTCCTGCAGCACTTTATCACTAAAATTTGTCATCTTCCATCTCTTTAATTCTGCTTACCCCATCTCCTGGTTTTACCTATCACCCACAGCTTTGAGCTTCTTCCTCCTCTCTCTGATTGTCTTGCTCTAACTTCTGATTTTTTTTTATCCAGTCACGATGACTGTTCTTGGATACGAAACTTCAGCTGCTTACTACTTTGCATAGATCCTGTCCGGGCCTGCTGCGCGGCTCCACCATTTTATGCTGTTACGAAGGATGAACAGCTCTGATGGGCAGAAGGGTGCAAGGTTACCCATGTCCCCCTCCCCTGGGAGAATTGCAAACCGTTACTGTTGCCAGGCTGTTAATGAGAGAGAAAGAGATGGAACAAAACATACTGGGACTGGAACATTTGCTTCAGACAAGGGCGAGATAACACCAGGGGAGAGAGACCATATTATGATTCCTGTAAGACTCACGGCTCCGGACAGGGCTGTTTACTTGGTACTATTCTGTTCATTAAAATTCCTCAGTGGACAGCCGGAGTGGACTGGTTTGATGGGCTAAGCCATTCAAAATTGATTGTCACCTGAGACCCCGTGAGCAGGGATAAAAGTGAGGTGTGGGGAGACACCCCTCAGACGCACCAAGAGACACACTAGTGAGCACTGTTTAAGTGTTGGAACCCACGAGAAAACTGTGGGGCATCGGTGAACGAACGAAGGATCGGTCAATTTTAACTCACAGTGTTTATAGCGAGGCCGGTGGGGGCTTGTGTGTGTGTCCACTCTTGCCTGGGTGACGAGTCCACAATAGAAGAACGGTCTAGCTAAAGGACAGAGGGGTCATACCTGAATGGCCACAACAACACATCGACGGATCAGGATCGTAAAGGAAGGTTTGCAAGGCAATAGCTGTCACTGTTTGCTCTCTCTCTCTCTCACTCTCTCTCTCTCTCTCTCTCTCTCTCTCTCTCTCTCTCTCTCTCTCTCTCTCTCTCTCTCTCTGTCTCTCTCTCTGTCTCTCTCTCTCTCTCTCTCTCTCTCTCTCTCTCTCTCTCTCTCTCTCTCTCTCTCTCTCTCTCTCCAACAATTACAACACATCGACCAACAACTACCTCAGCCTGTATGAACTGAACTGAACTTTATACTCACATATGACAATTCATTATCCCCTAGACAACGATAGAGCTTGTTTATTATTGATTATTATTATACCCACACTTTTAGGTTTAGTATTGCTAACGTGTATCATTTGTATATTTGCATTGTTGATATTGATTTGTATATGTTACTAATAAACACTGTTTTGAAAATAGTACCAGACTCCAAAGGATACTTCTATTTTTGCTGGTAAGACACCCAGTTACGGGGTACGTAACAATGCAAAAAAGTAACAGGTCTGCTCCGTGGGTTGAGATTCTAATTTGTAGAAAGCCCAGTTTTAATGTTACAGAAACATAGAAAGCCTACAGCACAATACACGCCCTTCGGCCCAAAAAGCAGTGCCAAACATCTCCCAAATTTAGAACTACCTAAGATTGTCCAATTGCCCAATGATTTTCTAAGCTCCAGGTAGCCATCCAGGATTCTCCTAAAAAGCCCCTATCGTTTCAGCCTCCGCCAATTTCTTAGGCAGCGCATTCCACGCACTCACCACTCTCTGATTAAAAAATAAACATATCCCGGACAACTCCTCTGTGCCTATTTCCAAGCACATTAAAACTGTGCCCTCTCGTGCTAGACATTTCAGTCCTGGGCAAAGGCCTCTCACTATCCACACGATGAATGCCTCTTATTATCTTGTACACCTCTGTCAGGTCACCTCTCATCCTCCGTCGCTCAAAGGAGAATAGGTGGAGCTCACGTGACCTAATCCCGTTCGGCATGCTCCCCAATCGAGGCAACATTCTTGATCATCTGCTCTGCGCCTTTTCATTGGTTCACACGTCCTTCCTGTAGTGAGGTGTCCAGCATTGAGCACAGTACTCCAAGTGGGATCTGACCATGGTCTAATGAGCTGCAACACTACCTCTCGGCTTTTAAAATTAATCCCACCACTGATGAAGCTCAATGCACCGCATGCCTTCTTAACCATAGAGTCAACCTGTTTAGCAGCTGTGAATGGACTAAGGACTTGGACCCCACGATCCCTCTGATCTCCCACAGTGCCAATAGTCTTGCCATTAACGCTATGTTCTGCCATCTTGCTTGCCCTACCAAAATGAACCACTTCAGACATCTGGGTTGAACTCCATCTGCCATTTCTCAGCACAGGTTTGCATACTATCAAAGGCCCGTGTTAACTCTGACAACTCTGACACTGTCCACAACACACCCCAACTTGGTGTCATCAGCAAATTTACTCACCCATCTCTCCACTTCGTCATCCACGTCGTTAACAAAAATCACAAAGGGTAGGGGTCCCAGAACAGATCCCTGAGGCACAGAACTCGTCCCAGGCATCCATGCAGAATATGACCCGGCTGCAACCAGTCTTTGCTCTCTGGGGACAAGCCTGTTTTGACTGCACAAGTCAATGTCCTCTTGGTTCACCTGCCCCTTTCTTTCTCAATAAACCTTGCATAGTGTTACCTTATCAAATTCCTTTCTGAAGTCCATATGCACTCATCTACGGTTCTACCTTCATCAATATGCTTCATCACATCCTCAAAAAATTCAATATGGCTCATAAGGCACAAACTGAATTTGACAAAGCCATGCTGACTATTCGTAATCATATTATACATGTCCAAATGTTCATAAATTCAGCCTCTCAGTATCTTCTCCATCAACTTCAGCAAATATTGAAGCAAGACACACTGGCCAATAATTTCCTCGGCTCTCCATACTACCTTTCTTGAATAACGGAACAACACCGGCAAACCTCCAAACCTCCAGAACCTCTCTCGTCCTCATTGATGATGATTATCAGAAATGATCTTGCAAGTGTGGATGAGGACCGGCTATCTAGTTGGCAAAGGTGTACTTGGTAGCAATTAGGCCTTCAGGAGTGAGATTCTTTTCAGAGGACAAACTTGTCCTGCCTGACAGAATCAAAGATCACAACTTGCATGTACCCATCTTTTTCAAGAGACTTGCATGTCCAGTTTACAACACTGATATAGGGGATGTTCATTGGTCAGATATAAACATAGAAAACCTACAGAACGATACAGGCCCTTCGGACCACATAGCTCTGCCGAACATGTACTTCATTTAGATATTACCAGTGGCTACCCATAGCCTTCTATTTTTCTAAGCTCCATGTACCTATCCAGGAGTCCCTTAAAAACCCTATCACCTCTGCCTACAGCACTCTTGCAGGCAAACCTAGTCCATGCACTCACCACTTTCTGAGTAAAATAACTTACCCCTGACCTCTTCTCTGTACCTTTTCCCCAGCACCATAAAACCGTGCCCTTCAAGTAATCGATCCTTTCTTCGTCCAGCTTCTGGCTTGGCGGTTAATCAACAGCAATCTTTCTCAACAATAATTAGGTGAGCTGAAAAGCCTTATTCTGTTCTTTATGACTCTAATGATGTGTATCCGATGAGAGATGATGCTCTGCAAACGGACCTCAGTGTGTCAGATTTTAAGGGCAGGACCTCCAGGGTTGTGACCTCGGGAGTGGTAGTTGTGCCCCGAAGTAATGAGTGCAGAATTAGGAAGAATATTCAGTTGAATAATCGATGTAGTTGAGCAGTTAGTGTGGGATGAGTGAACAAGACGTTTTGGATCACTGGGGGGGGGGGGGTGTAAATTTTACACATCTGGAAGGGGACTAATATTCTGCAGGGATGGTTTATTAAGGCTGCATAGTGGAGATTAAAAGAGAGTTGCAGGGTGATAGGAATCAGAGTGCCGGAACAGTTAGTGGAGAGGTTGCGGAAACAGACCTTGATGACCTCAAGCAAAGTCAGGAATCGAATGTTTGAACATGGTGTAACTAGTGTCCTGTCCTTCAGAATGATCGTACGGAAGGTGAATGAGCTCAGATCCCGGATCAACAGCTGGAATGATGACGTTGTGGCTATGATCGAGAATTGGTAGCAGGAGGGGCAGGTGAGGTGGGTCAGTTTTCTGAGGTTCAGTTGTTTTTGATGTGCAGAGCGTGAGGGATTAAACGAGGAAGAGTGGCACTGCTAATCAGGGATATTGTGAGGGCCGTACAACATCAGGACAGACTAAAGAGCTCTTCTGGTGTGGTGAAATAAGAGCAAATAAGTAAAAAGAAAGGTGTCACAATATTACTGTGGCCAAGCTGCCGACGACCCATATGTCCAAGAGATTTAGAGGGGCAAATTTTTCAAGAAGTCAGGGTTTACAAGCATAAGGATGTTATAAAAGGGGAATTCATGTTTCTATATCGTCACTGGTACTTCCTCGCAATGTAGAAGTCCCGATGAAGATGCAGATCTGCCATTAGGGAATGAGACAAGAAAAGTGACTGAAGTTGGTGTAGGGGAACACTTTTCATCCAGCGCCCACATTGTCATTCATTTGAAAGCACTCATGCAAAAAGATCGATGCGAAACCTGCCGATGCGTGAAATCCATGGTGAAGGCCAAAGGGGGCAATTACTGAATCTCCAGAAACCAAAGATCAAATGGGAACTTGAGAACAACGATCCCTGGAACTCCCGATAATTGTTCCCACTTTACAATTATAATTCGCCCCTCTCATCCCATCTGTGTCCCAGCCATTAGATACCCCTTGACATCTACGAACTGCCCCCGTTCCATGATCTTCAAACCCTCCTTTCAGATACTCTCTTCTGCAGCACTTTATCACATATCTATCATCTTCCATCTCTTTAATACTCCGTACCCCATCTCCTGGTTTTACCTATCACCCACCGCTTTGCAGTTCTTCCTCCCCTCCCTGATTGTCTTGCTCTAACTTTCGACCGGTTTTTCCAGTCATGATGACTGTTCTTGGCACGAAACTTCAGCTGCTTACTACTTTGCATAGGTCCTGTCCGGGCCTGCTGCGCCGCTCCACCACTTTATGCAAATAAACAGCAGGTCAGCTCCCTGGGTTGAGATTCTAATTTGGAGAAAGGACATTTTTAAAGTTACAGAAACATAGAAAACCTACAGCACAATACAGGCAGTTCGGCCCACAAAGCTGTGCCAAACTTGTCCCTAACATAGAACTACCTGGGCTTCTCCCATTGCCCTATGATTATCATAGCTCCATGTAGCCATCCTGGAGTTTCATGAAAGACCCGATCGTTTCAGCCTCCACCAATTTGTCCGGCAGCACATACCGGGCACGCACCACTCTATGATTAAAATAAAGACTTACCCCGGACATCTCCTCTGTGCCTATTTTCAAGCACGTTAAAAACTGTGCCCTCTCGTGCTGGACATTTCAGCCCTGGGTAAAGGCTTCTGACTATCGACACGATGAATGCCACTTATTATCTTGTACACCTCTTTCAGTTCACCTCTCATCCTCCGTCGCTGAAAGGAGAATAGGTCGAGCTCACGCGACCTAATCTCGTTCGGCATGCTCCCCAATCGAGGCAACATTCTTGATCATCTGTCTGTGCGTTTTCAATGCTTTTCAAGTGCATCCTGTAGTGAGGCGTCCAGCACTGAGCACAGTACTGCAAGTTGGGTCTGACCATGGTCCTATTTAGCTGAAACACTACCTCTCGGCCCTTAAAATATAACCCACGACTGATGAAACCCACCGCACCGCATGTCTTCTTAACCATACTGTCAACCTGCGTTGCGGCTGTGAATGTCCTGAGGACTTGGACCCCACGATCACTCTGATCCCCCACACTGCCAAGAGTCTTGCCATTAACGCTATGTTCTGCCATCATGCCTACCGTAACAAAATGAACCACTTCAAATTTATCAGGCTCTTACTCCATATGCCATTTCTCAGTAGAGTTTTGCATACTATCAATGGCCCGTGTAAACTCTGACAGCCGTCCACACTGTCCACATCACACCCCACCTTTGCGTCATCAAAAAGTTTACTAACCCATCCCTCCACTTCATGTTCCATGTCATTAACAAAATTCACAAAGAGTAGCGATCCCAGAAGAGATACCTGAGGCACAGCGCTCGTCCCAGGCCTCCATGCAGAATATGACACGCCTGCAAGCAGACTTTGCTTTCCAGGGACAAGCCAGTTTGGACTGCACAAAACAATGTCCTCTTGCTTCACATGCCCCATTACTTTCTCAATAAACCCTGCATGGTGTTACCTTATCAAGTACCTTGCTGAATTCCATATGCACTCATCTACGGTTCTACCTTCATCAATATGCTTCATCACATCCTCAAAAAATTCAATATGGCTCATAAGGCACAAACTGAATTTGACAAAGCCATGCTGACTATTCGTAATCATATTATACATGTCCAAATGTTCATAAATTCAGCCTCTCAGTATCTTCTCCATCAACTTCAGCAAACATTGAAGCAAGACACACTGGCCAATAATTTCCTCGGCTCTCCATACTACCTTTCTTGAATAACGGAACAACACCGGCAAACCTCCAAACCTCCAGAACCTCTCTCGTCCTCATTGATGATGATTATCAGAAATGATCTGGCAAGTGTGGATGAGGACCGGCTATCTAGTTGGCAAAGGTGTACTTGGTAGCAATTAGGCCTTCAGGAGTGAGATTCTTTTCAGAGGACAAACTTGTCCTGCCTGACAGAATCAAAGATCACAACTTGCATGTACCCATCTTTTTCAAGAGACTTGCACGTCCAGTTTACAACACTGATATAGGGGATGTCCATTGGTCAGATATAAACATAGAAAACCTACAGAACGATACAGGCCCTTCGGACCACATAGCCCTGCCGAACATGCACTTCATTTAGATATTACCAGTGGCTACCCATAGCCTTCTATTTTTCTAAGCTCCATGTACCTATCCAGGAGTCCCTTAAAAACCCTATCACCTCTGCCTACAGCACTCTTGCAGGCCAACCTAGTCCATGCACTCACCTCTTTCTGAGTAAAATAACTTACCCCTGACCTCTTCTCTGTACCTTTCCCCCAGCACCATAAAACCGTGCCCTTCAAGTAATCGATCCTTTCTTCGTCCAGCTTCTGGCTTGGCGGTTAATCAACAGCAATCTTTCTCAACAATAATTAGGTGAGCTGAAAAGCCTTATTCTGTTCTTTATGACTCTAATGATGTGTATCCGATGAGAGATGATGCTCTGCAAACGGACCTTAGTGTGTCAGATTCTAAGGGCAGGACCTCCAGGGTTGTGATCTCGGGAGTGGTAGTTGTGCCCCGAAGTAATGAGTGCAGAATTAGGAAGAATATTCAGTTGAATAATCGATGTAGTTGAGCAGTTAGTGTGGGATGAGTGAACAAGACGTTTTGGATCACTGGAGAGGGGTGTAAATTTTACAGAGAGTCAGTTTGCACCTTATCTGGAAGGGGACTAATATTCTGCAGGGATGGTTTATTAAGGCTGCATAGTGGAGATTAAAAGAGAGTTGCAGGGTGATAGGAATCAGAGTGCCGGAACAGTTAGTGGAGAGGTTGCGGAAACAGACCTTGATGACCTCAAGCAAAGTCAGGAATCGAACGTTTGAACATGGTGTAACTAGTGTCCTGTCCTTCAGAATGATCGTACGGAAGGTGAATGAGCTCAGATCCCGGATCAACAGCTGGAATGATGACGTTGTGGCTATGATCGAGAATTGGTAGCAGGAGGGGCAGGTGAGGTGGGTCAGTTTTCTGAGGTTCAGTTGTTTTTGATGTGCAGAGCGTGAGGGATTAAAGGAGGAAGAGTGGCATTGCTAATCAGGGATATTGTGAGGGCCGTACAACATCAGGACAGACTAAAGAGCTCTTCTGGTGTGGTGAAATAGGAGCAAATAAGTAAAAAGAAAGGTGTCACAATATTACTGTGGCCAAGCTGCCTGACGACCCAGATGTCCAAGAGATTTAGAGGGGCAAATTTTTCAAGAAGTCAGGGTTTACAAGCATAAGGATGTTATAAAAGGGGAATTCATCTTTCTATATCGTCACTGGTACTTCCTCGCAATGTAGAAGTCCCGATGAAGATGCAGATCCGCCATTAGGGAATGAGACAAGAAAAGTGACTGAAGTTGGTGCAGGGGAACACTTTTCATCCAGCGCCCACATTGTCATTCATTTGAAAGCACTCATGCAAAAAGATCGATGCGAAACCTGCCGATGCGGGAAATCCATGGTGAAGGCCAAAGGGGGCAATTACTGAATCTCCAGAAACCAAAGATCAAATGGGAACTTGAGAACAACGATCCCTGGAACTCCCGATAATTGTTCCCACTTTACAATTATAATTCGCCCCTCTCATCCCATCTGTGTCCCAGCCATTAGATACCCCTTGACATCTACGAACTGCCCCCGTTCCATGATCTTCAAACCCTCCTTTCAGATACTCTCTTCTGCAGCACTTTATCACATATCTATCATCTTCAATCTCTTTAATACTCCGTACCCCATCTCCTGGTTTTACCTATCACCCACCGCTTTGCAGTTCTTCCTCCCCTCTCTGATTGTCTTGCTCTAACTTTCGACCGGTTTTTCCAGTCATGATGACTGTTCTTGGCACGAACCTTCAGCTGCTTACTACTTTGCACAGATCCTGTCCGGGCCTGCTGCGCCGCTCCACCACTTTATGCAAATAAACAGCAGGTCAGCTCCCTGGGTTGAGATTCTAATTTGGAGAAAGGACATTTTCAAAGTTACAGAAACATAGAAAACCTACAGCACAATACAGGCAGTTCGGCCCACAAAGCTGTGCCAAACTTGTCCCTAACATAGAACTACCTGGGCTTCTCCCATTGCCCTATGATTATCATAGCTCCATGTAGCCATCCTGGAGTCTCATGAAAGACCCGATCGTTTCAGCCTCCACCAATTTGTCCGGCAGCACATACCGGGCACGCACCACTGTATGATTAAAATAAAGACTTACCCTGGACATCTCCTCTGTGCCTATTTTCAAGCACGTTAAAAACTGTGCCCTCTCGTGCTGGACATTTCAGCCCTGGGTAAAGGCTTCTGACTATCCACACGATGAATGCCTCTTATTATCTTGTACACCTCTTTCAGGTCACCTCTCATCCTCCGTCGCTGAAAGGAGAATAGGTCGAGCTCCCCAATCGAGGCAACATTCTTGATCATCTGTCTGTGCGTTTTCAATGCTTCTCAAGTCCATCCTGTTGTGAGGCATCCAGCACTGAGCACAGTACTGCAAGTTGGGTCTGACCATGGTCCTATTTAGCTGAAACACTACCTCTCGGCCCTTAAAATAAAACCCACGACTGATGAAACCCACTGCACCGCATGTCTTCTTAACCATACTGTCAACCTGCGGCTGTGAATGTCCTGAGGACTCGGACCCCACGATCACTCTGATCCCCCACACTGCCAAGAGTCTTGCCATTAACGCTATGTTCTGCCATCATGCCTACCGTAACAAAATGAACCACTTCAAATTTATCAGGCTCTTACTCCATATGCCACTTCTCAGTAGAGTTTTGCATACTATCAATGGCCCGTGTAAACTCTGACAGCCGTCCACTCTGTCCACAACACACCCCACCTTTGCGTCATCAAAAAGTTTACTAACCGATCCCTCCACTTCATGTTCCATGTCATTAACAAAATTCACAAAGAGTAGCGATCCCAGAAGATTCAGTCACTCAGTATTCAGGATGAGATAGTTAATTAGATTAGACATCTGTCTCTGAGAATCCAGAGAACGTTGTTAGATGATTGCCCTCGGATTGGATGCCCGTGTCTACTGGAGTGCCACAGGAATATGTACTGATTCTACTGACCATTTATCAACCGAACTAACTTAAGAAATTCACTACACAACTTGTAATTAATCGAAGCTCGCATATTGCCTCTGCAGAAACAACAACGTAAGGCTGTTGAAACCGGGCCAACAGCTTAGAAATTGAATACTACTATTCCCACGTACCAATTCTCTGTGAGACAACTTGTCTAAATTGCAACACTGAAATAGGGGATGTATATTTGTCAGAAAAACATGGAACACCTACAGAACAATACAGGCCTTCGGACCACAACGCTCTGCCGAACATGTACTTCCTTTAAAAATTAGCAAGTGATACACTTAGCCCTCTATTTTTCTGAGCTCCATGTACCTGTCTAGGAGTAGCTTGAAAAAACCCTATCATATCTGCCTCCAGCACCACTGCAGACAACCTATTCCATGCACACACACTCTCTCTGAGTAAAAAAAAACACACCCCTGACCTCTCCTCAATACCTACTCCCCGGCACCATAAAACCGTGCCCTTCAAGTCTTCGTTTCTTTCTTCGTCCAATTTCTGGCTTGGAGGTTCTTCAACAGCAATCGTTCTCAAACGCAATTAAGTGGGCTGAAAAGCCTCATTCGGTTCATTATGACTCTAATGATGTGGATCAGATGAGGGATGAGGCTCTGTAAACGGACTTCAGTGAGTCAGATGTCTCTTCTTAGTCTCTTCTAGTCTCTTCACAGAAGAGCTCTTCTAGTGTGTTGATATGGCTGCAAGTGAGAAATAAGAAAGGTTTTAATGGGGCCAAGTTACTGACCACACAATATTCCAAGAGATTTAGAGGAGTAAATTTGCCATGAGGTCAAAGTTTTTACAAATATAACGTTTTTATAGTAGGGATTTAACTTTCCATATATTCACTCGGAGTCCCCCACCGAAGCAGGACTAGATGAGATTGTGTTTGCAAATGTGTTGAAAAAGGTTTTCCTCATCACAATTTGTAAATCCCGATTAGAGTGCCGATCTGCTATTAGGGAATGAGAATGCAAAATGACAGAATTTTCTGTAGGGGAACACTTTGCACCCACTGGCCTCAGTGCCAATCCTTTGATTGTTCTCATGCAAAAAGTTCGATGAGAAACCTGCCGATGCGGGAAATCCACGCTTAAGGCCAAATGAGGCAATTACTGCAACTCCAGAAATCAAAGATCAAATACAAACATGACAACAACGATACATCGAACTTCCGGTAATCGTTCCCACTTTAAAATTACCATTTCCCCCTCTCATCAATTCTGTGACCCTGCCCATCACATACCCCAGTGGTCCACCCACTTCCCCATGCTCCATGCTCTTCAGCCCTCTCCTATCAGATAGCCCCTTCTGCAGCACTTCAACACTTACATCTAGCATCTTCCATCTTTTTAATACACCTATCCTCATCTCCTTGTGTTCCCTATCACCCACCGCTTTGCTCATCTTGCACCCCTCTCTCATTGTCTTGCTCTAAATTTTCATATTATCTGTTCCAGTCATGATGACGGATCTTGGCCCGAAACCTCCGCTGCTGGCTACTTGGCAAAGATCCTGCCCGGGCATGCTGAGCTGCGTCAGCATTTCATGCAAATAAACCAGTTCGAGTCCGTGGGTGGAGATTCTAAGTTGGAAAGGTTCCAATTTTAATGTTATGGAAACATAGAAAACCTTCAGCACTATACTGGCACCTCGTTCCACAAAGCTGTGCCAAGCATGTACCTACCTTAGAACTACAGAGGCTTTTCCCATACCCTCTAAATTTCTGAGATCCATGTAGCCATCCAGTACTTTATTAAAATCACCTATCTTTTCCGGCTCCAACATTATCTCCTGCAGGTCATTCCACACACTCAACAGTATCTGATTAAAATACTTTCAACTGACATGTCCTCTGTATACGCTAATGCTGCGATCATATTTGTCCTACCAAAATGAACCACCTCAGACTTATCTGGCTTGAACTCATTCTGCCATTTCTCAGCCCAGTTCTGCATACTATCAACGGCCCGTTGTAACCCCTGACAGTCCTCCACACTGTCCAACAAGACAGACCACCTTTCTGTCATTAGCAAATGTCCTAACCCATCGCTCCACTTCCTCATCCACGCCATTAACAAAATCCATTAAAAAAACAGCGGTCCCTGAACAGATCCCTGAGTCGCACCACACGGCACAGGCCTCCTCCTTTCAGAATATGACCCTTCTAGAGCAACTCTTTGCCACCTCTGATCAAGCCAGTTCTGGATGCACTAAGCACTATCCCCTTGGTCCGATACCTCCTTACTTTCTCAATAAGCCTTGCATGGACATACCAAATGCCTTGCTGAAAACCATATGCAGTACACCTACAGCTGTACCTACATCAGTATGTTTAGTCACACTCTCAAATTTTCAATCAGGCTCGAAAGGCACATCTTGCCTTTGACAAAGCCATCCAGACTATTCCTAATCATTCTATGCCTCCCCTAATGTTCATAAATCCTGCATCTCAACATCTTCTCCATCAACTTACCAACCACTGAGGTGAGACACATTGGGCTATAACATCCTGGACTCTCCCTGCCACCTTTCTTGAATAAGGGAACATCAGAAAAATTTACATGGTGAATCTGACATCAGTTGTGGGAAAGGTATTGTAAGATATTCTAAGTGACAGGACATAAAGCATTTGCGTAGTCATGTAATGATTATGGATGGTCAAATGTAAGAAATTTGGCAATGAACTTACCAGGAAAGTGAATAAAGGCGAGGATTTGCTCGTTCTGTACATGGACGTCAGCTATTTCTTTCACAAAATCCCCTGGGAGGCAGCTCCAGAAGTTTGAGTCACGCAGTATTCAGGCTGAGATAGCTGATTAGATTAGAACTAATTCTAATTAGATTATAATTTCATAAGCAAAAGTATAGGCGATAATTCCCAACAGCCTAGATAGATAGATAGATAGATACCTAACAAGGTGTTTTCTCGGAGCCTGCACGATGCAAGTTCAGAAATTACCAGGGCCCTAGCAGAGATAATTAGATCATTATTAGGGACCGTAAAGCTACCAGAGTTTCGGAGAGTAACTAATGTTGCCCCACTTTTTAAAATTGCCTCTAAACATAAACCAGGGATTCGGACTGCAGTCAGAATGACAATTGTTGTGGGAAAGTTATTGGAATAAATTCTAAGTGACCGGACGTAATGTATCTGCACAGACATGTAATTATTAAGGGCTTGTTACTGATTATGGATGGAGTTTTTCACTGAACTTACCAGGAAAGTGAATGAAGGCGAAGTTGTGGATGTTGCCTACATGGACCTCAGTAAGGCTTTTCACAAAGTCCCCTGGGAGGCTGCTCAGAAAGATTCAGTCACTCAGTATTCAGGATGAGATAGTTAATTAGATTAGACATTGGTTTCTGAGAGAATCCAGATTGCGTTTGTAGAAGATTGCCCTCGAACTGGAAGCCCGTGTCTGCTGGAGAGCCACAGGAATAAGTACTGATTCTATTGACCATTTATCAACCGAACTAGCTTTAGAAATTCACAACTCAACTTGTAATTAATCGAAGCTCGCAGATTGCCTCTGCAGAAACAACAACGTACGGCTGTTGAAACCGGGCCAACATCTTAGAACTTGAATACTTCTATTCCCACGGACCAATACTCTATGATAAAACTTGTCCAATTTGCAACAGCGAAATAGGGGACGTATATCTGTCAGAAAAACATGGAAAACCTACAGAACAATACAGGCCTTCGGACGACAACGCTCTGCCGAACATGTACTTCCTTTAAAAATTACCAAGTGATACACTTAGCCCTCTATTATTCTGAGCTCCATCTACGTATCTAGGAGTCGCTTGAAAAAACCCTATCATATCTGCCTCCAGCACCACTGCAGACAACCTATTCCATGCACACACACTCTCTCTGAGTAAAAAAAAAACACACCCCTGACCTCTCCTCAATACCTACTCCCCAGCACCATAAAACCGTGCCCTTCAAGTCTTCGTTTCTCTCTTCGTCCAGATTCTGGCTTGGAGGTTCATCAACAGCAATCGTTCTCAACCGCAATTAAGTGGGCTGAAAAGACTCATTCGGTTCATTATGACTCTAATGATGTGGATCAGATGAGGGATGAGGCTCTGTAAACGGACTTCAGTGAGTCAGATGCTGAAGAGCAGGACCTCCAGGGTGGCGATTTCGGGAATGATCGTTGTGCCCCGAAGTAATGAGTGCAGAATTTCGAAGATTATTCAGTTTTCAATCAGGCTCTTTGGATCAATAGGTAGGTGGAATCTTTACGGAAGGGACAGTTTGAACCTTCTCTGGAAGTGGACTAATATCCTGGAGGGATAGTTTGTTAATGTCGCATAGTGAGGTTTAACCGAGTGTTGCAGTTTGATAGGAACCAGAGTGCCGGAGCAGTTAGAGGAGAAGTTGTGAAACAGATGCTGATGACCTCAAGCAACGTCAGGAATCAGACGGTTAAGCATGGTCTAAATAGTGTCCTGACCTTCAGAATCGTCGTCGGCCAGCTGAGATTCCGGATCAAAGTTGTTAGTGGCAAATTTTGTCCTCTGGAAGATAAAAAAGCTTTTGCATTTAGAGAGTCAAAATAAATGGTGGAAGACCCTAAATAATTTCTTCTTCTGTATTTACTCAACAGGTAGGTCAGTTTTCGGAGGTTTTGTTGTTTTTGATGTGAAAGACCGTGAGGGACTAAAGGGGGATGTGTGGCATTGCTAATCAGGGATATTGTGATGGCAGTGCTCCATCAGGACAGACTGAAGAGCTCTTCTAGTGTGGTGAAATGGGTGCAAGTGATAAATAAGAAAGGTTTTAATAGGGCCAAGTTACTGACCACACAATATTCCAAGAGATTTAGAGGAATAAATTTGCCAAGAGGTCAATGTTTTTCAAACATTACGTTTTTATTGTAGGGTATTAAACTCTCCATATTTTCACTCGGAGTCCCCTACAGAAACTGGACTAGATGAGATAGTGTTTGCAAATGTGTTGGAAAAGGTTTACCTCATCACAATTTGTAAATCCCGTTTAGAGTGCCGCTCTGCTATTAGGGAATGGGACAGCAAAATGACAGAATTTTGTGTAGGGGAACACTTTGCAGCCAGTGGCCACAGTGCCAATCCTTTGATTGTTCTCATGCAAACAGATCGATGAGAAACCTGTCGATGCGGGAAATCCACGGTGAAGGCCAAAGTGAACAATTACTGCAACTCCAGAAATCAAAAATCAAATACAAATATGACAACAGCGATAGCTCGAAATTCCGGTAATTGTTCCCACTTTAAAATTACCATTTCCCACTCTCATCAATTCTGTGTCCCTGCACATCACATACCCCTGGGGCGACCCACTTCACTATGTTCCATGCTCTTCACCCCTGTCCTATCAGATAGCCCCCTCTGCTGCACTTCAACACTTACATCTAGCATCTTCCATCTTTTTAATACACCTATCCTCATCTCCTTGTGTTCCCTATCACCCACCGCTTTGCTCATCTTGCACCCCTCTCTCATTGTCTTGCTCTAAATTTTCATATTATCTGTTCCAGTCATGATGACGGATCTTGGCCCGAAACCTCCGCTGCTGGCTACTTGGCAAAGATCCTGCCCGGGCATGCTGAGCTGCGCCAGCATTTCATGCAAATAAACCAGTTCGAGTCCGTGGGTGGAGATTCTAAGTTGGAAAGGTTCCAATTTTAATGTTATGGAAACATAGAAAACCTTCAGCACAATGCAGGCCCTTCGGCCCACAAAGCTGTGCCAAGCGTGTACCTACCTTAGAACTACATTAGCTTTTCCCAGAGCCCTCTAAATTTCTTAGATCCATGTAGCCATCCAGTAGTTCCTTAAAATCACCTATCTTTTCCGGCTCCAACACTGTTACCTTTCACACACTCAACAGTCTCTGATAAAAATACTTTCTCCTGGCATGTCCTCTCTATACGCTAATGCTGCGATCATATTTGTCCTACCAAAATGAACCACCTCACACTTATCTGGCTTGAACACAATCTGCCATTTTTCAGCCCAGTTCTGCATACAATCAACGGCCCGTTGAAACCCCTGACAGTCTTCCACACTGTCCAGAACACAGACCACATTTGTGTCATCAGCAAATTCCCTAACGCATCGCTCCACTTCCTCATCCACGCAGTGAACAAAATCCATTTTAAAAAACAGCGGTCCCAGAACAGATGCCTGAGGCACACCACAAGGCACAGACTTCCTCCTTTCAGAATATGACCCTTTTAGAGCCACTCGTTGCCTTCTCTGATCAAGCCAGTAAGCTAGTTCTGGATAGACAAAGCACTACCCCCTTGGTTCCGAAGCCTCCTAACTTTCGCAATAAGCCTTACATGGACATACCAAATGCCTTGCTGAAAACCACATGCACTGCATCTACCCATGGACCTACATCAGTATGTTTAGTCACACTCTCAAATTTTCAAATCTGGCTCGAAAGGGAGAACCAGCCTTTGACAAAGCCATCCGGACTATTCCTAATCATTCTATGCCTCCCCTAATGGTCATAAATCCTGCATCTCAGCATCTTCGCCAAGAACTTACCAACCACTGAGCTAAGAAACATTGGCCTGTAACATCCTGGGCTCTCCCTACTACCTTTCTTGAATAAGGGAACATCAGAAAATTTACACTGGTGAATCTGACATCAGTTGTGGGAAAGTTATTGTAAGATATTCTAAGTGACAGGACATAAAGCATTTGCATGGTCATGTAATAATTATGGATGGTCAAATGTAAGGAATGTGGCAATGAACTTACCAGGAAAGTGAATGAAGGCGAGGTTGTGCTCGTTCTGTACATGGACCTCAGCAATTTCTTTCACAAAGTGCCCTGGGAGGCTGCTCAGGAAGATTCAGTCACTCAGTATTCAGGCTGTGCTAGCTAATTAGATTGGAACTAATTTTAATTAGATTATAATTTCATAAGCAAAGGTTTAGGCGATATTTCCCCACAGCCTAACAAGGTGTTTTCTCGGAGCCTGCACGATGCAAGTTCAGAAATTACCAGGGCCCTAGCAGAGATAATGAGATCATACTTAGGGACAGTAAAACTACCAGAGTTTCGGAGAGATCCTAAAGTTGCCCCACTCTTTGAAAATGCCTCTAAACATAAACCAGGTAATTGTACAGCAGTCAGACTGGCAACAGTTGTGGGAAAGTTATTTGAAGAAATTCTAAGTGACCGGACGTAACGAACTTGCATAGACAGATAATGATTAAGTGCTGCTCACTGATTACGGATGGAGTTTTTCACTGAAATTACCAGAAAAGTGAAAGAAGGCGAAGTTGTGGATGTTGCCTACATGAACATCAGCAAGGCTTTTCACAAAGTCCCCTGGGAGGCTGCTCAGGAAGATTCAGTCACTCAGTATTCAGGATGAGATAGTTAATTAGATTAGACATTGGTTTCTGAGAGAATCCAGATTGCATTAGTAGATGATTGCCCAGGGACAGGATGCCCGTGTCTACTGGAGTGCCGCAGGAATAAGTGCTGGGTCTATTGACCATTTATCAACGGAACTAGGTTATTAAATTCACTAGACAACTTGTAATTAATCGAAGCTCGCATATTGCCTCTGCAGAAACAACAACGAAACTCTGTTGAAACCGGGCCAACAGCATAGAAATTGAATACTATTATCCCCACGTACCAATACTCTGTGAGACAACTTGTCTAGTTTACAACACCGAAATAGGGGATGTACATCTGTCAGAAAAACTTAGAAAACCTGCAGAACAATACAGGCCTTCGGACCACAACGCTCTGCCGAACATGTACTTCCTTTAAAAATTACCAAGTGATACCATAAACCCTCTATTTTGCTGAGCTCCATGTACCTGTCTAGGAGTAGCTTGAAAAAACCCTATCATATCTGCCTCCAGCACCACTGCAGACGACCTATTCCATGCACACACACTCTCTCTGAGTAAAAAAAAACACACCCCTGACCTCTCCTCAATACCTACTCCCCGACACCATAAAACCGTGCCCTTCAAGCCTTCGATTATTTTTTTTTTCGTCCAGATTATGGCTTGGAGGTTCATCAACAGCAATTGTTCTCAACCGCAATTAGGTGGGCTGAAAAGCCTCATTCTGTTCATTATGACTCTAATGATGTGGATCAGATGAGCGATGAGGCTCTGTAAATGGACATCAGTGAGTCAGATGCTGAAGAGCAGTACCTCCAGGTTTGCGATCTCGGGAATGATCGCTGTGCCCCGAAGTAAAGAGTGCAGAATTTGGAAGATTATTCAGTTTCTACGAGGCTGAGCAGTTCGTGTGGGATGAAGGAATAAGGCTCTTTGGATCAATGGGTAGGTGGAATCTTTACGGAACACACAGTTTGAACCTTCTATGGAAGTGGACTAGTATCCTGGAGGGATAGCTGGTTAATGCTGCATAGTGATGTTTAAACGATTGTTGCAGTTTGATAGGAACCAAAGTGCCGGAACAGTTAGTGGAGAAGTTGTGAAACAGATGCTGTTGTCCTCAAGCAACGTCAGGAATCGAACGGTTAAGCATGGTGTAAATAGTGTCCTGACCTTCAGAATTGTCGTCGGAAAGCTGGGATACCTGATCAACTTTGTTAGTGACAAATTTGTTCCTCTGGATGACAAGAATGCTAATGCATTTGGAGAGTCAACATAAATGGTGGAAGACACTAAATATTTTCTTCTTCTGTATTTACTCAACAGATAGGTCAGTTTTCGGAAGTTCTGTTGTTTTTGATGTGACAGACCGTGAGGGTCTAAAGTGGGATGTGTGGCATTGCTAATCAGGGATATTGTGATGGCAGTGCTCCATCAGGACAGACTGAAGAGCTCTTCTAGTGTGTTGATATGGGTGCAAGTGAGAAGTAAGAAAGGTTTTAATGGGGCCAAGTTACTGACCACACAATACTCCAGGAGATTTAGAGGAATAAATTTGAAAGAGATCCAAGTTTTTACAAACATAACGTTTTTATAGTTGGGATTTAACTCCCATATATTCACTCGGAGGCCCCTACCGAAACAGGACTAGATGAGAGAGTGTTTGCAGATGTTTTGAAAAAGGTTTTCCTCATCACAATTTGTAAATCCCGATTAGAGTGCCGATCTGCTATGAGGGAATGGGACTGCAAAATGACAGAATTTTGTGTAGGGGAACACTTTGCACTCACTGGCCACAGTGCCTATCCTTTGATTGTTCTCATGCAGAAAGATCGATGAGAAACCTGCCGATGCGGGAAATCCACGCTTAAGGCCAAAGGAGGCAATTACTGCAACTCCAGAAATCAAAGATCAAATACAAACATGACAACTGCGATACGTCCAACTTCCGGTAATAGTTCCCACTTTAAAATTAGCATTTCCCCCTCTCATAAATTCTGTGACCCTGACCATCACATAACCCTGGGGTCCACCCACTTCCCCATGTTCCATGCTCTTCAGCCTCTCCTATCAGATAGCCCCTTCTGCAGCACTTCAACACTTACGTCTAGCATCTTCCATCTTTTTAATACACCTATCCCCTTCTCCTTGTGTTCCCTATCACCCACCGCTTTGCTCATCTTGCACCCCTCTCTCATTGTCTTGCTCTAAATTTTCATATTATTTGTTCCAGTCATGATGACGGATCTTGGCCCGAAACCTCCGCTGCTGGCTACTTGGCAAAGATCCTGCCCGGGCATGCTGAGCTGCGCCAGCATTTCATGCGAATAAACCAGTTCGAGTCCGTGGGTGGAGATTCTAAGTTGGAAAGGTTCCAATTGTAATGTCATCGAAACATAGAAAATATTCAGAACAATACAGGCCCTTCGGCCCACAAAGCTGTGCCAGGCATGTACCTACCTTAGAACTACATCAGCTTTTCCCATAGCCCTCAAAATTTCTTTGATCCATGTCGCCATCCGGTAGTTCCTTAAAATCAACTATCTTTTCCGGCACCTGCAGGTCATTCCACACACTCAACAGTATCTGATTAAAATACTTTCTACTGACATGTCCTCTGTATACGCTAATGCTGCGATCATATTTGTCCTACCAAAATGAACCACCTCAGACTTATCTGGCTTGAACTCAATCTGCCATTTCTCAGCCCAGTTCTGCATACAATCAACCCCTGACAGTCCTCCGCACTGTCCAACAACACAGACCACCATTGTGTCATTAGCAAATGTCCTAACCCATCGCTCCACTTCCTCATCCACGCCATTAACAAAATCCATTAAAAAAAAAACAGCGGTCCCAGAACAGATCCCTGAGTCGCACCACACGGCACAGGCCTCCTCCATTCAGAATATGACCCTTCTAGAGGCACTCTTTGCCTTCTCTGATCAGGCCACTACTGGATGCACTAAGCACTATCCCTTTGTTCCGATACCTACTTACTTTCTCAATAAGCTTTGCATGGACATACCTAATGCCTTGCTGAAAACCATATGCGTTACATCTACCCCTGGACCTACATCAGTATGTTTAGTCACACTCTCAAATTTTCAATCAGGCTCGAAAGGGACAACCAGCCTTTGACAAAGCCATCCGGACTATTCCTAATCATTCTATGCCTCCCCTACTGTTCATAAATCCTGCATCTCAGTATCTTCTACATCAACTTACCAACCACTGAGGTGAGACACATTGGCCTATAACATCCTCGACTCTCCCTACCACCTTTCTTGAATAAGGGAACATCAGAAAAATTTACACTGGTGAATCTGACATCAGTTGTGGGAACGTTATTGTAAGATATTCTATGTGACAGGACATAAAGCATTTGCATGGTCATGTAATAATTATGGATGGTCAAATGTAAGGAATTTGGCAATGAACTTACCATGAAAGTGAATGAAGGCGAGGTTG
The DNA here is from genome assembly GCF_048418815.1 of Hemitrygon akajei. Taxonomy (NCBI): domain Eukaryota; kingdom Metazoa; phylum Chordata; class Chondrichthyes; order Myliobatiformes; family Dasyatidae; genus Hemitrygon; species Hemitrygon akajei. The sequence continues at coordinate 5,737,062 of NW_027331919.1, read as the reverse complement.
TGCTCGTTATGTACATGGACCTCAGCAATTTCTTTCACAAAGTCCCTTGGGAGGCTGGTCCAGAAGATTCAGTCACTCAGTATTCAGGCTGAGATAGCTAATTAGATTGGAACTAATTTTAATTAGATTATAATTTCATAAGCAAAGGTTTAGGCGATAATTCCCCATAGCCTAACAAGGTGTTTTCTCGGAGCCTGCAAGATGCAAGTTCACAAATTGCCAGGGCCCTAGCAGAGATAATGAGATCATCCTTAGGGACAGTAAAGCTACCAGAGTTTCGAAGAGTTCCTAATGTTGCCCCACTCTTTGAAAATGCCTCTAAACATAAACTAGGGAATTGTACAGTAGTCAGACTGACAACAGTTGTGGGAAAGTCATTTGAAGAAATTCTAAGCGACCGGACGTAACGTATTTGCATAGACATGTAATGATGAATGGCTGCTCACTGATTATGAATGGAGTTTTTCTCTGAATTTACCAGGAATGTGAATGAAGGCGAAGTTGTGGATGTTGCCTACATGGACCTCAGTAAGGCTTTTCACAAAGTCCCCTGGGAGGCTGCTCAGAAAGATTCAGCCACTCAGTATTCAGGATGAGATAGTTAATTAGATTAGACATTGGTTTCTGAGAGAATCCAGATTGCATTAGTAGATGATTGCCCAGGGACAGGATGCCCGTGTCTACTGGAGTGCCGCAGGAATAAGTGTTGGGTCTATTGACCATTTATCAACGGAACTAGGTTATGAAATTCACTACACAACTTGTAATTAATCGAAGCTCGCATATTGCCTCTGCAGAAACAACAACGAAACTCTGTTGAAACCGGGCCAACAGCTTAGATCTTGAATACTATTATCCCCACGTACCAATACTCTGTGAGACAACTTGTCTAGTTTACAACACTGAAATACGGGATATACATCTGTCAGTAAAACATAGAAAACCTACAGAACAATACAGGCCTTCGGACCACAACGCTCCGCCGAACATGTACTCCCTTTAAAAATTACCAATTGATACACATAGCCCTCTATTTTTCTGTGCTCCATGTACCTATCTAGGAGTAGCTTGAAAAAACCCTATCATATCTGCCTCCAGAACCATTGCAGACCACCTATTCCATGGACACACACTCTCTGTGAGTAAAAAGAAAACACACCCCTGACCTCTCCTCAATACATACTCCCCAGCACCATAAAACCGTGCCCTTCAAGTCTTCGATTATTTTTTTTTCGTCCAGATTCTGGCTTGGAGGTTCATCAACAGCAATCGTTCTCAACCGCAATTAGGTGGGCTGAAAAGCCTCATTCTGTTCATTATGACTCTAATGATATGGATCAGATGAGGAATGAGGCTCTGTAAACGGACTTCAGTGAGTCAGATGCTGAAGAGCAGGACTACCAGAGTTGCAATCTCGGGAATGATCGTTGTGCCCCGAAGAAATGAGTGCAGAATTTGGAAGATTATTCAGTTTCAACGTGGCTGAGCAGTTAGTGTGGGATGAAGGAATAAGGCTATTTGGATCAATGGGTAGGTGCAATCAATACGAAAGGGACAGTTTGAACCTTCTCTGGAAGTGGACTAATATCCTGGAGGGATAGATTGTTAATGTCGCATAGTGATGTTTAAAAGATTGTTGCAGTTTGATAGGAACCAGAGTGCCGGAGCAGTTAGTGGAGAAGTTGTGAAACAGATGCTGATGACCTCAAGCAACGTCAGGAATCAAACGGTTAAGTGTAAATGGTGTACATAGTGTCCTGACCTTCAGAATGATCGTCGGAAAGCTGAGATACCTGATCAAATTTGTTAGTGACAAATTTTGTCCTCTGGAATATAAGAAAGCTAATGCATTTGGAGAGTCAAAATAAATGGTGGAAGACCCTAAATATTTTCTTCTTCTGTATTTACTCAACAGATAGGTCAGTTTTCGGAGTTTCTGTTGTTTTCGATGTGACAGACCGTGAGGGACTAAAGGGGGATGTGTGGCGTTGCTAATCAGGGATATTGTGATGGCAGTGCTCCATCAGGACAGACTGAAGAGCTCTTCTAGTGTGTTGATATGGGTGCAAGTGAGAAATAAGAAACGTTTTAATGGGGCCAAGTTACTGACCACACAATATTCCAAGAGATTTGGAGGAGTAAATTTGCCAAGAGGTCAAAGTTTTTACAAACATAACGTCTTTATAGTAGGATTTTAAACTTTCAATATATTCACTCGGAGTTCCCTCCCGAAACAGGACTAGATGAGACATTGTTTGCAAATGTGTTGAAAAAGGTGTAACACATCACAATTTTGAAATCCCGATTAGAGTGCCGATCTGCTATCAGGGAATGAGACTGCAAAATGACAGAATTTTGTGTAGGGGAACACTTGACACCCACTGGCCACAGTGCCATTCCTTTGATTGTTCTCATGCAAAATGATCGATGAGAAACCTGCCGATGCGTGAAATCCACGCTTAAGGCCAAAGGAGGCAATTACTCCAACTACAGAGATCAAAGATCAAATACAAACATGACAACAGAGATACCTCGAACTTCCGGTAATAATTCCCACTTTAAAATTAGCATTTCCCCCTCTCATCAATTCTGTGACCCTGACCATCACATAAACATGGGGTCCACCCACTTCCCCATATTCCATGCTCTTCAGCCCTGTCTATCAGATAGACCCCTCTTCTGCACTTCAACACTTACATCTAGCATCTTGCATCTTTTTAATACACCTATCCTCATCTCCTTGAGCTCCCTATCACCCACTGCTTTGCTCATCTTGCACCCCTCTCTCATTGTCTTGCTCTAAATTTTCATATTATCTGTTCCAGTCATGATGACGGATCTTGGCCCGAAACCTCCGCTGCTGGCTACTTGGCAAAGATCCTGCCCGGGCATGCTGAGCTGCGCCAGCATTTCATGCAAATAAACCAGTTCGAGTCCGTGGGTGGAGATTCTAAGTTGGAAAGGTTCCAATTTTAATGTTATGGAAACATAGAAAACCTTCAGCACTATACTGGCACCTCGTCCCACAAAGCTGTGCCAAGCATGTACCTACCTTAGAACTACAGAGGCTTTTCCCATACCCTCTAAATTTCTGAGATCCATGTAGCCATCCAGTACTTTATTAAAATCACCTATCTTTTCCGGCTCCAACATTATCTCCTGCAGGTCATTCCACACACTCAACAGTATCTGATTAAAATACTTTCTACTGACATGTCCTCTGTATACGCTAATGCTGCAATCATATTTGTCCTACCAAAATGAACCACCTCAGACTTATCTGGCTTGAACTCAATCTGCCATTTCTCAGCCCAGTTCTGCATACTATCAACGGCCCGTTGTAACCCCTGACAGTCCTCCACACTGTCCAACAACACAGACCACCTTTGTGTCATTAGCAAATGTCCTAACCCATCGCTCCACTTCCTCATCCACGCCATTAACAAAATCCATAAAAAAAACAGCGGTCCCAGAACTGATCCCTGAGGCACACCACACGGCACAGGTCTCCTCCATTCAGAATATGACCCTTTTAGAGCCACTCGTTGCCTTCTCTGATCAAGCCAGTAAGCTAGTTCTGAATGCACAAAGCACTACCCCCTTGGTTCCGAAGCCTCCTTACTCTCTCAATAAGCCTTGCATGGACATACTAAATGCCTTGCTGAAAACCATACGCACTGCATCGACCGCTGTACCTACGTCAATATGTTTAGTCACACACTTAAATTTTCAAATCAGGCTCGAAACGGACAACCTGCCTTTGCCAAAGCCATCCTGACTTTTCCTAATAATTTTATACCTCCCCTAATGTTCATAAAATCTACATTTCTGCATCTTCTCCATCAACTTACCAACTACTGAGGTAAGACACACTGGCCTATCACATCCTGGGCTCTCCCAACTACCTTTCCTGAATAAGGGAACATCAGAAAAATTTACACTGGTGAATCTGACATCGGTTGTGGGAATGTGATTGTAAGATATTCTAAGTGACAGGACATAAAGCATTTGCATAGTCATGTAATGATTATTGATGGTCAAATGTAAGGAATTTGGCAATGAACATACCCGGAAAGTGAATGAAGGCAAGGTTGTGCTCGTAGTGTACATAGACTTCAGTAAACTCTTTCACAAACTCCCCTTGTAGGCTCCTCGAGAAGATTCAGACACTCAGTGTTCAGAATGAGATAGCTAATTAGATTAGAACGAATTCTAATTTGATTAGAATTTCATAAGCAAAAGTTTAGGTGATAAATCCCCACAGCCTGACAAGTTGTTTTCTCGGAGCCTGCACGATGTAAGTTCAGAAATTACCAGGGCCCTAGCAGAGATAATTAGATCATCCTTAGGGACCGTAAAGATGCCACAGTTTCGGAGAGTACTTAATGTTGCCCCACTGTTTAAAAATGCCTCTAAACATAAACCAGGGAATTGTACAGCAGTCAGACAGACATCAGTTGTGTGAAAGTTATTTGAGGAAATTCTAAGTGACCGGACGTAATGTATCTGCATAGACATGTAATGATGAAGGGCTGCTCACTGATTATGGATGGAGTTTTTCACTGAATTTACCAGGAAAGTGAATGAAGGCGAAGTTGTGGATGTTGCCTACACGGACCTCAGTAAGGCTTTTCACAAAGTCCCCTGGGAGGCTGCTCAGAAAGATTCAGTCACTCAGTATTCAGGATGAGATAGTTAATTAGATTAGACATTGGTTTCTGAGAGAATCCAGATTGCATTAGTAGATGATTGCCCAGGGACAGGATGCCCGTGTCTACTGGAGTGCCACAGGAAAAAGTGTTGGGTCTATTGACCATTTATCAACGGAACTAGGTTATGAAATTCACTACACAACTTGTAATTAATCGAAGCTCGCATATTGCCTCTGCAGAAACAACAAATAAACTCTGTTGAAACCGGGCCAACAGCTTAGAACTTGAATACTATTATCCCCACGTACCAATACTCTGTGAGACAACTTGTCTAGTTTACAACACTGAAATACGGGATATACATCTGTCAGTAAAACATAGAAAACCTACAGAACAATACAGGCCTTCGGACCACAACGCTCCGCCGAACATGTACTCCCTTTAAAAATTACCAAGTGATACACATAGCCCTCTATTTTTTCTGTGCTCCATGTACCTATCTAGGAGTAGCTTGAAAAAACCCTATCATTTCTGCCTCCAGAACCATTGCAGACAACCTATTCCATGCACACACACTCTCTGTGAGTAAAAAGAAAACACACCCCTGACCTCTCCTCAATACATACTCCCCAGCACCATAAAACCGTGCCCTTCAATTCTTCGATTATTTTTTTTTTGTCCATTTTATGGCTTGGAGGTTCATCAACAGCAATTGTTCTCTACCGCAATTAGGTGGGCTGAAAAGCCTCATTCTGTTCATTATGACTCTAATGATATGGATCAGATGAGGAATGAGGCTCTGTAAACGGACTTCAGTGAGTCAGATGCTGAAGAGCAGGACTACCAGAGTTGCAATCTCCGGAATCATCGCTCTGCCCCGAAGTAATGAGTGCAGAATTTGGAAGATTATTCAGTTTCAACGTGGCTGAGCAGTTAGTGTGGGCTGAAGGAATAAGGCTATTTGGATCAATGGGTAGGTGCAATCAATACGAAAGGGACAGTTTGAACCTTCTCTGGAAGTGGACTAATATCCTGGAGGGATAGATTGTTAATGTCGCATAGTGATGTTTAAACGGTTGTTGCAGTTTGATAGGAACCAGCGTGCCGGATCAGTTAGTGTAGAGGTTGTTAAACAGATGTTGATGAGCTCAAGCAACGTCAGTAATCAAACGGTTAAGCATGGTGTAAACAGTGTCCTCACCTTCAGAATGGTCGTCGGAAAGCTGAGATACCTGATCAACTTTGTTAGTGACAAATTTTGTCCTCTGGAATATAAGAAAGCTAATGCATTTGGAGAGTCAAAATAAATGGTGGAAGACCCTAAATATTTTCTTCTTCTGTATTTACTCACCAGATAGGTCAGTTTTCGGGGTTTCTGTTGTTTTTGATGTGACAGACCGTGAGGGACTAAAGGGGGATGTGTGGCGTTGCTAATCAGGGATATTGTGATGGCAGTGCTCCATCAGGACAGACTGAAGGATATGGGTGTCTAGTGTGTTGATATGGGTGCAAGTGAGAAATAAGAAACGTTTTAATGGGGCCCAGTTACTGACCACACAATATTCCAAGAGATTTGGAGGAGTAAATTTGCCAAGAGGTCAAAGTTTTTACAAACATAACGTCTTTATAGTAGGATTTTAAACTTTCAATATATTCACTCGGAGTTCCCTCCCGAAACAGGACTAGATGAGACATTGTTTGCAAATGTGTTGAAAAAGGTTTAACACATCACAATTTTGAAATCCAGATTAGAGTGCCGATCTGCTTTCAGGGAATGAGACTGCAAAATGACAGAATTTTGTGTAGGGGAACACTATGCACCCACTGGCCACAGCACCATTCCTTTGATTGTTCTCATGCAGAATGATCGATGAGAAACCTGCCGATGCGTGAAATCCACGCTTAAGGCCAAAGGAGGCAATTACTCCAACGACAGAAATCAACCATCAAATACAAACATGACAACAGAGATACCTCGAACTTCCGGTAATAATTCCCACTTTAAAATTAGCATTTCCCCCTCTCATCAATTCTGTGACCCTGACCATCACATAACCCTGGGGTCCACCCACTTCCCCATGTTCCATGCTCTTCAGCCCTGTCTATCAGATAGACCCCTCTGCTGCACTTCAACACTTACATCTAGCATCTCCCATCTTTTTAATACACCTATCCCCATCTCCTTGTGTTCCCTATCACCCACCGCTTTGCTCATCTTGCACCCCTCTCTCATTGTCTTGCTCTAAATTTTCATATTATCTGTTCCAGTCATGATGACGGATCTTGGCCCGAAACCTCCGCTGCTGGCTACTTGGCAAAGATCCTGCCCGGGCATGCTGAGCTGCGTCAGCATTTCATGCAAATAAACCAGTTCGAGTCCGTGGGTGGAGATTCTAAGTTGGAAAGGTTCCAATTTTAATGTTATGGAAACATAGAAAACCTTCAGCACTATACTGGCACCTCGTTCCACAAAGCTGTGCCAAGCATGTACCTACCTTAGAACTACAGAGGCTTTTCCCATACCCTCTAAATTTCTGAGATCCATGTAGCCATCCAGTACTTTATTAAAATCACCTATCTTTTCCGGCTCCAACATTATCTCCTGCAGGTCATTCCACACACTCAACAGTATCTGATTAAAATACTTTCTACTGACATGTCCTCTGTATACGCTAATGCTGCGATCATATTTGTCCTACCAAAATGAACCACCTCAGACTTATCTGGCTTGAACTCATTCTGCCATTTCTCAGCCCAGTTCTGCATACTATCAACGGCCCGTTGTAACCCCTGACAGTCCTCCACACTGTCCAACAAGACAGACCACCTTTCTGTCATTAGCAAATGTCCTAACCCATCGCTCCACTTCCTCATCCACGCCATTAACAAAATCCATTAAAAAAAACAGCGGTCCCAGAACTGATCCCTGAGGCACACCACACGGCACAGGTCTCCTCCATTCAGAATATGACCCTTTTTGAGCCACTCGTTGCCTTCTCTGATCAAGCCAGTAAGCTAGTTCTGAATGCACAAAGCACTACCCCCTTGGTTCCGAAGCCTCCTTACTCTCTCAATAAGCCTTGCATGGACATACTAAATGCCTTGCTGAAAACCATACGCACTGCATCGACCGCTGTACCTACGTCAATATGTTTAGTCACACACTTAAATTTTCAAATCAGGCTCGAAAGGGACAACCTGCCTTTGCCAAAGCCATCCTGACTTTTCCTAATAATTTTATACCTCCCCTAATGTTCATAAAATCTACATTTCTGCATTTTCTCCATCAACTTACCAAACGCTGAGGTAAGACACACTGGCCTATCACATCCTGGGCTCTCCCTACTACCTTTCTTGAATAAGGGAACATCAGAAAAATTTACACTGGTGAATCTGACATCGGTTGTGGGAATGTGATTGTAAGATATTCTAAGTGACAGGGCATAAAGCATTTGCATAGTCATGTAATGATTATTGATGGTCAAATGTAAGGAATTTGGCAATGAACTTACCCGGAAAGTGAATGAAGACATGGTTGTGCTCGTAGTGTACATGGACTTCAGTAATCTCTTTCACAAACTCCCCTTGTAGGCTCCTCGAGAAGATTCAGACACTCAGTGTTCAGAATGAGATAGCTAATTAGATTAGAACGAATTCTAATTTGATTAGAATTTCATAAGCAAAAGTTTAGGTGATAAATCCCCACAGCCTGACAAGTTGTTTTCTCGGAGCCTGCACGATGTAAGTTCAGAAATTACCAGGGCCCTAGCAGAGATAATTAGATCATCCTTAGGGACCGTAAAGATGCCACAGTTTCGGAGAGTACTTAATGTTGCCCCACTGTTTAAAAATGCCTCTAAACATAAACCAGGGAATTGTACAGCAGTCAGACAGACATCAGTTGTGTGAAAGTTATTTGAGGAAATTCTAAGTGACCGGACGTAATGTATCTGCATAGACATGTAATGATGAAGGGCTGCTCACTGATTATGGATGGAGTTTTTCACTGAATTTACCAGGAAAGTGAATGAAGGCGAAGTTGTGGATGTTGCCTACACGGACCTCAGTAAGGCTTTTCACAAAGTCCCCTGGGAGGCTGCTCAGAAAGATTCAGTCACTCAGTATTCAGGATGAGATAGTTAATTAGATTAGACATTGGTTTCTGAGAGAATCCAGATTGCATTAGTAGATGATTGCCCAGGGACAGGATGCCCGTGTCTACTGGAGTGCCACAGGAAAAAGTGTTGGGTCTATTGACCATTTATCAACGGAACTAGGTTATGAAATTCACTACACAACTTGTAATTAATCGAAGCTCGCATATTGCCTCTGCAGAAACAACAAATAAACTCTGTTGAAACCGGGCCAACAGCTTAGAACTTGAATACTATTATCCCCACGTACCAATACTCTGTGAGACAACTTGTCTAGTTTACAACACTGAAATACGGGATATACATCTGTCAGTAAAACATAGAAAACCTACAGAACAATACAGGCCTTCGGACCACAACGCTCCGCCGAACATGTACTCCCTTTAAAAATTACCAAGTGATACACATAGCCCTCTATTTTTTCTGTGCTCCATGTACCTATCTAGGAGTAGCTTGAAAAAACCCTATCATTTCTGCCTCCAGAACCATTGCAGACAACCTATTCCATGCACACACACTCTCTGTGAGTAAAAAGAAAACACACCCCTGACCTCTCCTCAATACATACTCCCCAGCACCATAAAACCGTGCCCTTCAATTCTTCGATTATTTTTTTTTTGTCCATTTTATGGCTTGGAGGTTCATCAACAGCAATTGTTCTCTACCGCAATTAGGTGGGCTGAAAAGCCTCATTCTGTTCATTATGACTCTAATGATATGGATCAGATGAGGAATGAGGCTCTGTAAACGGACTTCAGTGAGTCAGATGCTGAAGAGCAGGACTACCAGAGTTGCAATCTCCGGAATCATCGCTCTGCCCCGAAGTAATGAGTGCAGAATTTGGAAGATTATTCAGTTTCAACGTGGCTGAGCAGTTAGTGTGGGCTGAAGGAATAAGGCTATTTGGATCAATGGGTAGGTGCAATCAATACGAAAGGGACAGTTTGAACCTTCTCTGGAAGTGGACTAATATCCTGGAGGGATAGATTGTTAATGTCGCATAGTGATGTTTAAACGGTTGTTGCAGTTTGATAGGAACCAGCGTGCCGGATCAGTTAGTGTAGAGGTTGTTAAACAGATGTTGATGAGCTCAAGCAACGTCAGTAATCAAACGGTTAAGCATGGTGTAAACAGTGTCCTCACCTTCAGAATGGTCGTCGGAAAGCTGAGATACCTGATCAACTTTGTTAGTGACAAATTTTGTCCTCTGGAATATAAGAAAGCTAATGCATTTGGAGAGTCAAAATAAATGGTGGAAGACCCTAAATATTTTCTTCTTCTGGATTTACTCACCAGATAGGTCAGTTTTCGGGGTTTCTGTTGTTTTTGATGTGACAGACCGTGAGGGACTAAAGGGGGATGTGTGGCGTTGCTAATCAGGGATATTGTGATGGCAGTGCTCCATCAGGACAGACTGAAGGATATGGGTGTCTAGTGTGTTGATATGGGTGCAAGTGAGAAATAAGAAACGTTTTAATGGGGCCCAGTTACTGACCACACAATATTCCAAGAGATTTGGAGGAGTAAATTTGCCAAGAGGTCAAAGTTTTTACAAACATAACGTCTTTATAGTAGGATTTTAAACTTTCAATATATTCACTCGGAGTTCCCTCCCGAAACAGGACTAGATGAGACATTGTTTGCAAATGTGTTGAAAAAGGTTTAACACATCACAATTTTGAAATCCAGATTAGAGTGCCGATCTGCTTTCAGGGAATGAGACTGCAAAATGACAGAATTTTGTGTAGGGGAACACTATGCACCCACTGGCCACAGCACCATTCCTTTGATTGTTCTCATGCAGAATGATCGATGAGAAACCTGCCGATGCGTGAAATCCACGCTTAAGGCCAAAGGAGGCAATTACTCCAACGACAGAAATCAACCATCAAATACAAACATGACAACAGAGATACCTCGAACTTCCGGTAATAATTCCCACTTTAAAATTAGCATTTCCCCCTCTCATCAATTCTGTGACCCTGACCATCACATAACCCTGGGGTCCACCCACTTCCCCATGTTCCATGCTCTTCAGCCCTGTCTATCAGATAGACCCCTCTGCTGCACTTCAACACTTACATCTAGCATCTCCCATCTTTTTAATACACCTATCCCCATCTCCTTGTGTTCCCTATCACCCACCGCTTTGCTCATCTTGCACCCCTCTCTCATTGTCTTGCTCTAAATTTTCATATTATCTGTTCCAGTCATGATGACGGATCTTGGCCGGAAACCTCCGCTGCTGGCTACTTGGCAAAGATCCTGCCCGGGCATGCTGAGCTGCGTCAGCATTTCATGCAAATAAACCAGTTCGAGTCCGTGGGTGGAGATTCTAAGTTGGAAAGGTTCCAATTTTAATGTTATGGAAACATAGAAAACCTTCAGCACTATACTGGCACCTCGTTCCACAAAGCTGTGCCAAGCATGTACCTACCTTAGAACTACAGAGGCTTTTCCCATACCCTCTAAATTTCTGAGATCCATGTAGCCATCCAGTACTTTATTAAAATCACCTATCTTTTCCGGCTCCAACATTATCTCCTGCAGGTCATTCCACACACTCAACAGTATCTGATTAAAATACTTTCTACTGACATGTCCTCTGTATACGCTAATGCTGCGATCATATTTGTCCTACCAAAATGAACCACCTCAGACTTATCTGGCTTGAACTCATTCTGCCATTTCTCAGCCCAGTTCTGCATACTATCAACGGCCCGTTGTAACCCCTGACAGTCCTCCACACTGTCCAACAAGACAGACCACCTTTCTGTCATTAGCAAATGTCCTAACCCATCGCTCCACTTCCTCATCCACGCCATTAACAAAATCCATTAAAAAAAACAGCGGTCCCAGAACTGATCCCTGAGGCACACCACACGGCACAGGTCTCCTCCATTCAGAATATGACCCTTTTTGAGCCACTCGTTGCCTTCTCTGATCAAGCCAGTAAGCTAGTTCTGGATGCACAAAGCACTACCCCCTTGGTTCCGAAGCCTCCTTACTCTCTCAATAAGCCTTGCATGGACATACTAAATGCCTTGCTGAAAACCATACGCACTGCATCGACCGCTGTACCTACGTCAATATGTTTAGTCACACACTTAAATTTTCAAATCAGGCTCGAAAGGGACAACCTGCCTTTGCCAAAGCCATCCTGACTTTTCCTAATAATTTTATACCTCCCCTAATGTTCATAAAATCTACATTTCTGCATTTTCTCCATCAACTTACCAAACGCTGAGGTAAGACACACTGGCCTATCACATCCTGGGCTCTCCCTACTACCTTTCTTGAATAAGGGAACATCAGAAAAATTTACACTGGTGAATCTGACATCGGTTGTGGGAATGTGATTGTAAGATATTCTAAGTGACAGGGCATAAAGCATTTGCATAGTCATGTAATGATTATTGATGGTCAAATGTAAGGAATTTGGCAATGAACTTACCCGGAAAGTGAATGAAGACATGGTTGTGCTCGTAGTGTACATGGACTTCAGTAATCTCTTTCACAAACTCCCCTTGTAGGCTCCTCGAGAAGATTCAGACACTCAGTGTTCAGAATGAGATAGCTAATTAGATTAGAACGAATTCTAATTTGATTAGAATTTCATAAGCAAAAGTTTAGGTGATAAATCCCCACAGCCTGACAAGTTGTTTTCTCGGAGCCTGCACGATGTAAGTTCAGAAATTACCAGGGCCCTAGCAGAGATAATTAGATCATCCTTAGGGAAAGTAAAGATGCCACAGTTTCGGAGAGTACCTAATGTTGCCCCACTCTTTGAAAATGCCTCTAAACATAAACCAGGGAATTGTACAGCAGTCAGACAGACATCAGTTGTGGGAAAGTTATTTGAGGAAATTCTAAGTGACCGGACGTAATGTATCTGCATAGACATGTAATGATGAAGGGCTGTCACTGATTATGGATGGAGTTTTTCTCTGAACATACCAGGAAAGTGAATGAAGGCGAAGTTGTGGATGTTGCCTACATGAACCTCAGTAAGGCTTTTCACAAAGTCCCCAGCGAGGCTGCTCAGGAAGATTCAGTCACTAAGTATTCAGGATGAGATAGTTAATTAGATTAGACATCGGTTTCTGAGAGTTTCCAGAGTGCATTAGTAGATGATTGCCCAGGGACTGGAAGCCTCTTGTCTACTGGCGTGCCACAGGAATAAGTGCTGGGTCTATTGACCATTTATCAACGGAACTAGGTTATGAAATTCACTACACAACTTGTAATTAATCGAACCTCGCATATTGCCTCTGCAGAAACAACAACGTAAGTCTGTTGAAACCGGGCCCACAGCTTAGAACTTGAATACTACTATCCCCACGTACCAATACTCTGTGAGACAACTTGTCTAGTTTACAACACCGAAATATGGGACATACATCTGTCAGAAAAAACATAGAAAACCTACAGGACAATACAGGCCTTCGGACCACAACGCTCTGCCGAACATGTACTTCCTTTAACGATTACCAAGTGATGCCCTTAGCCCTCTATTTTTCTAAGCTCCATGTACCTATCTAGGAGTCCCTTAATGACTCTAACGATGTGGATCAGATGATGGATGAGGTTCTGTAAACAGACCTCCGTGAGTCAAATGCTGAATAGCAGGACCTCCAGGGATGTGATCACGGGAATGATTATTCAGTTTCTACGTGGCTGAGCAGTTTGTATGGAATGAGGGAATAAGGCTCTTTGGATCATTGGGGAGGTGGAATTTCTACAGAGAGACAGTTTGAACCTTCCCAGGAAGGGGACTAATATCCTGGAGGGATAGTTTGTTAATGCTGCATGGTTTGGTTTAGAACTACATAGGAGTTTCCCATTGCCCACTAAATTTCTTAGATCCATGCAGCATCTTCGGGGCTTCCATGCAGAATAAATAATTTTTCTCTGATTGTCTTGCTCGAACTTTTGATCTTTTTTTTCCAGTCATGCTGATTGTTCTTGCACGAAACTTCAGCTGCTTACTACGTTACATAAATCCTGACCGGTCCTGTTGTGCGGCCCCAGCATTGTTTGCAAAAATATAACCGGTCTAGTCAGTGGGTTGAGATTCTAATTTGGAGAAAGGCCAATTTTAATGTGACAGAAACATAGAGAACCTGCAGCACAATACAGGCCCTTCGGCCCACTAATCTGTGTCAAACATGTCCCTAACTTAGAACTGGCAAAAAAGCCCAGATAAGCAAAGGTCGAGTGAGAAGCAGTAAGTTAAACCCAAGATGGAGCCACAGAAAACAAGTCTCAACTGAGCTCAGGTGCAGTGATACTGAATTCCCACTAAACACTGTCAATTTAACCCATGCAATCCCAAAAATAAGGACGCCAGGTAATGATGCTTAAAAATATATTACACTCAGAATTACATGCCTCTCATTATACTGGTCCACGGGAAAAACACAAGCCTGGTCTGTTCAGCCCGGTCTGGGCCACCTTGGGAAGATCTCTAATGACTAAAGACACGAAACAGTCAATGATCCGGGGATGCATTACTGATGATGTGTCCCACTGCACACCCGGTTCATTGAACCAACTGGTGTCGGACCACGTTAGTGAAAGGCATGGGCCAGATTAATCTGGCTTCACCATACGAGCGTATCCGCCATAGCACCTCATACCTCACCACCTGAAACTCCGCAGCCTTACCTCTCCCAGCCACTCTGTGAAGTTTGGCCAGGTGGATTCAGAATTGGCTTGCCTGCAGAAGGCAGAGGGTTGTGATGGAGGGAGTACATTCAGATTGGAGGGTTGTGACTAATGGTGTCCCACAAGGATCTGTTCTGGGACCTCTACTTTTTCTGATTTTTATTAACGACCTGGATGTGGGGGTAGAAGTGTGGGTTGGCAAGTTTGCAGAGGACATAAAGGTTGGTGATGTTGTAGATAGTGTAGCGGATTGTCGAAGATTACAGCGAGACATTGATAGGATGAAGAAGTGGGCTGAGAAGTGGCAGATGGAGTTCAACCCGGAGAAGTGTGAGGTGGGACACTTTGGAAGGACAAACTCCAAGGCAGAGTACAAGGTAAATGGCAGGATACTTGGTAGTGTGGAGGAGCAGAGAGTCCTGGGGGTACATGTCCACAGATCCCTGAAAGTTGCTTCACAGGGAGATAGGGTAGTTAAGAAAGCTTATGGGGTGTTAGCTTTCATAAGTCAAGGAATAGTGTTCAATAGACGAGATGTAATGATGCAACTCTTTAAAACTCTAGTTAGGCCACACTTGGAGTACTGTATCCAGTTCTGGTCGCCTCGCTATAGGGAGGATGTGGAAGCATTAGAAAGGGTACAGAGGAGATTTACCAGGATGCTGCCTGGTTTAGAGAGTATGGATTATGATCAGAGATTCAGGGAGATAGGGCTTTACTCTTTGGAGAAAAGGAGGAGGCGAGGAGACATGATAGAGGTATACAAGATATTAACAGGAAAAGGTAGAGTGGATAGCCAGCGCCTCTTCCCCAGGGCACAACTGCTCAGTACAAGAGGACCTGGCTTTAAGGTAAGAGGGGGGAAGTTCAAGGGGGATATTAGAGGAAGGTTTTTCACTCAGAGAGTGGTTGGTGCGTGGAATGCACTGCCTGAGTCAGTGGGGGAGGCAGATAAACTAGTGAAGTTTAAGAGACTACTAGACAGGCATATGGAGGAAATTAAAGTGGGGGTTATATGGGAGGCAGGGTTTGAGGGTCGGCACAGCACTGTGGGCCGTACGGCCTGAAATGTGCTGTACTATGCTAAGTTCTATGTTCTATGTAAGTTGATGTCACTTTGCCTCACTTTTATAGACTGTGTCATTGTACTGAATAAGTAAAGATGCAATTTTTTTTTTTATTGTCTCCCGCATGACATTTAAGACTAATCTCGGCAATACAGAGGAGGGCACATCTGGACCACAGGATACAAGAGATGAGCACAAGCCGATTCGCAGGTGAAGTGTTGCCTCACTTGGAAGGACTGGTAGGTGCAGAGTTCTGGCCGTTCACAGAGCTGAGTGACAGGAGGGAGATTAGTTCGTTAGGCCGGAACATGAGGAGTGGGGGCAGGTGGGAGAGGAGAGGGGTGAGGGAAGTTTAGGAGAAATGACATGGAAGGGGAAGAAAAGGGAGTAGAGCGGCCAGAGAAAAAGAAGGGGTGAAAAGTCGTTCAAATGAGAGAGGAGTGGTGAGCAACGATTATTTCGAAGGCTTAGAACAAGGCGCTGAGAGAGAGTTAGAGGGGCATGGAGGGGTACGGCGAGGGAGAAGGACAGCACAAGGGTAAAGATGGTTACAGTTACCCTTTCTCCTCCTCCCCTCCCTTAACTCATCAAACATTGCTGCCCTATCTCTGAACTCACGCCCCTCCTTTCTTCACACCTTGTTCACCTACAAAAGTTAACGAGGCTCGATGCTGACTAGCTCGCAGCCGTAGGCCTCGTCTGCATTTCTCCAGCAATTCCGACCCCACTCCTGCATTTGCTGGCCAATTGATAACACCGTTCCCGTACGACATCCTGAACGTGACCGACCCTGCGTTCTGAGAGGGCGGAAACACTCGGGACGGGGTTTGGAGACGGGATAAGGTTGCCAGCTTCTCCTCAGAGCAAACTTCCTCCACGCGCGTGAAAACAGTTTGCATACAGCATGGCGTGAGACGCCTACAACCTCGCCATCCCGTCGCTCAGAGCTCTCTCTCCCATTCCCTTATTCGGATCCAACTTATCCTCAGCGGGCGGCAATTTCGCAATTTCCCACAACTTCACCACCCCATTCCCCTTTCCACCACGATTGAGTGAATCACCCGGGATGGATCAAATCCACAGCCTGGGATTCGCTGAATTAAACAAAGAACCCCTTTGGTTGTGATGGAACGGCAAGGAGGGAAATTGTTTGACCTACGCGGAAGTACAGACAGAAACTACCCGCGTCCGCGAGAGACGGTTAACGCAGCCTTTGATATTCCTGTCTGTGTTTCCTCCATTTGCCCCCAGTCCCCTCTCCTCCCGCTGTCGGACATACCCCGGGCCGCCGAGGGTGCGCGCACCAGAACTGCGGCCATGTAGGCTTATTCCAGCTCAATCGGACCAGTGTATCTGTAATGCCCGACGGACACTGTATAAACAAATAGCCTCGGAGGGAGCAGCTTAGACTGAAATCTCTGTACATGGTGAGCACACCGCTCACCCGGGACCGCACTGAACTCCGTCCGGTTTCAACATCGCAGTAAGTGTTGTCTCCGATTCCTCAGAAGCACGGAGCGTTCACAGCGGGGTTCGGACCGGGAGGGAATTCAATGGCAGGAAGGAGCTCTGAAATGTTCAAGTTAACGAATTAATTACTGAGCAAACGGATTAGGAGAAGCGACGTCATTACCTTCAATCAAAACATTCTCCTGCTGGTTTCTACTGAGCCAGCACTGTAGAACGTTTCACACCGGCAGTGATATCCGAAATGTCCCACGGGGCAGGGTTCCGTCTCTGATCTCTCTCTCTCTCTCTCTCTGTTTTCTCTCTCTCTCACTCTCTCTGATCTCTCTGTCTCTCTCTCTCTCTCTCTCTCTCTGTGATCTCTCTCTCTCCCTGTCACACACACACGCACTCACACACAGACACACACACACACACACACACACTAAAACTAACTACTCAAAACAACAGATAAAACGTGAGATTTTACTGTTTGGATTGTCTCAGTTAAGAATGTGGCAGATCGGCTAATTCCATTTTTTTTAAAAAAGGATATTATAGCCACAAATTATTAGGTGTTGAGATAAATTAGAATACTGGAAACTCACAAAGTCTGATAGCGATTGAGACAAGTCGGCATTCAGATTGCTGACACTGCGGAACTTTCTTTCCTCTGTCAGCGCGTTTTATTGATATCCCCCTGGAACAGTAAGATTTGACTACAATATTCAGCCTGCTTTGCTGACAGTTGAAGGGAGGGGAGGAATGTTGAACCGTTTGGATTTGTTTTCAGCAGAAACGCCGCTCCCTGATCCGAGGAATGTCTGCGTGTCGGAATCCGTCCTGCGGACGGGCAGCAGCTTGCACACAGAAAGTCGCGCTGTGAGTCTCACAGAACAGCAGCACCGGCTCCTCGCCCGATTGTCTGCTATGAAGTTGGAAGAAAACGACTTGAAAATATATCCACACGGAGACTGAATATTCTTAGCGAATTAAGGTGAGAATAATTCAGCTTCTGATATTTGTTTCCGATCTTTATTTCAAATCGATGCATGATTTGCGTTTTGCATCGGTGATCAATAACTCATTCGCACCATTTTAACCCTCTTCCGGCGGCGATATCATTTGTGATCCTACACTTCCTTGTCAGCATTACTGAGATTTTCCACAGCTTATGCCACGATTAAAAACAGATCTGAAACCAAGGGTTCCGATTTCAAAGCAAGCGTGTGAAAAATCTGTTTGGACAACACGTTTCCCGCTTCCAAAGCTTGTCATTTCAGATGAATGCATGTTATCTTTCCCTTTCAGACTGTGTTTATTGTGGGTGCTTCCAACTGATCCGCTCGACATCCTGTAGAAGCAAAGATTTTGATTCTGTTCAAGGCCACGGCACACAGTAAACAGCGGGGGTGGGGGCGGTGCTGGGAAAAGGGGGGTGGGCGGGCTGACCGGTTACAGAAAGAGACAGGCGGCAGGCTGCATTACGGAGCGAAAACCATGATTTTATTGTACGGGGCAGAAGGCTGGATGGGCCGAGTGGCCGATTTCTGCGTGGTATATTGACAGTAAAGATCTGACTCCAGAGTTACTGGAAAACTATATAACAATTACGAACCATCACATATATAAAGTACCTGTCGCCGAAATAAAAACAAACATTGAAGGCAGAAGGCGACGCCCTGCATCGGGACAGGTGAGGGATGTTCGAGTTGAAACTCGTCCTGAGCTGGGAAGCCCCGTTCTCACACAGGGTGGAGCTCAGAACCTCCTAGAACCCGAGATGGATCAGATCCTCGGTCTGGGATTGGCTGAATTAAACAAAGAACCTCCGCCTCATTGGTTGTGATGGAACTGCAAGGAGGGAAATTGTTTGACCTACGCGGAAGTTCACACAGAACCTACCTGCGTCCGCGAGAGACGGTTAACGCGGCCTTTGATATTCCTGTCTGTGTTTCCTCTATTTGCCCGCAGTTCCGTCTCCCCCCGCTGTCGGACATACCCCGGGCCGCCGAGGGTGCGCGCACCAGAACTGCGGCCATGTACGCTTATTCCAGCTCAATCGGACCAGTGTATCTGTAATGCCCGACGGACACTGTATAAACAAATAGCCTCGGAGGGAGCAGCTTAGACTGAAATCTCTGTACATGGTGAGCACACCGCTCACCCGGGACCACACTGAACTCCGTCCGGTTTCAACATCGCAGTAAGTGTTGTCTCCAATTCCTCAGAACCAGGGAGCGTTCACAGCGGGGTTCGGACCGGGAGGGATTTCAATGGCTGGAAGCAGCTCTGAAATGTTCAAGTTAACGAATTAATCACTGAGCAAACGGATTAGGAGAAGCGATGTCATTACCTTCAATCAAAACATTGTCCTGTTGGTTTCTACTGAGTCAGTACTGTACAACGTTACACACCGACAATGATATCCGAAATGTCCCACGGGGCAGAGTTCCGTCTCTGATCTCTCTCTCTCTCTCTCTCTCTCTCTCTCTCTCTCTCTCTCTCTCTCTCTCTCTCTCTCTCTCTCTCTCTCTCTCTCTCTCTCTCTCTCTCTCTCTCCCTCCCTCTCCCTCTCATCTCTATCTCTCTCTCCGTCACACACACACATTCACACACACACACACACACACACACATACACTCTCACACACACAGACACACACACACACATACACACACACACACACACACACAGACACACACACACACATACACTCACACACACACACACAGACACACACACACACAGACACACACACTCACACACACAGACACACAGACCGTCACACACACACACAGACACACACACACACACATACACTCACACAGACACACACTCACACATACTCAGACACACACACTCACACACACACAGTCACACACACATACACACACAGACACACACACACTCACACACACAGACACACACACAGTCACACACACAGACTCACACACACACACACTCACGCACACACACACTCACACAGACACACAGACACACACACACAGACACACACACTCACACACAGACACACACACACAGTCACACACACAGACACACACACAGACTCACACACACACTGACACACACACACACACAGTCACACACACACACAGACTCACACACACACTCACACACACACACACTCACACAGACACACACACAGACACACACACCGTCACACACACACACACATACACTCACACAGACACACACTCACACAGACTCAGACACACACACTCACACACACAGACACACACACACAGTCACACACACATACACACACAGACACACACACACTCACACCCACAGACACACACACACAGTCACACACACACACAGACTCACACAGACACACAGACACTCACACACACACACACACTCACACAGACACACAGACACACACACACAGTCACACACACAGACACACACACAGACTCACACACACACTCACACACACACACACACACACACAGTCACACACACACAGACTCACACACACACGCACACACACTCACACACACTCACTCACACACACACACACACACACACACACACACACACACACACACACACACAGACACACACACACACTAAAACTAACTACTCAAAACAACAGAGAAAACGTGAGATTTTACTGTTTGGATTGTCTCAGTTAAGAATGCGGCAGATCGGCTAATTCCATTATTTTTATTTTTCTTAGAAAGAAAGATATTAAATCCACAGATGATTAAGTGTTGAGATAAATTAGAATACTGGAAACTCACAAAGTCTGATAACAATTGTGACAAGTCGGCATTCAGATTGCTGACACTGGGGAACTTTCTCTCCTCTGTCACCGAGTCTTATTGATATCCCCCTGGTACAGTAAGATTTGACTACAACATTAAGCCTGCTTTGCTGACAGTTGAAGGGAGGGGAGGAATGTTGAACCGTTTGGATTTGTTTTCAGCAGAAACGCCGCTCCCTGATCCGAGGAATGTCTGCGTCTCGGAATCCGTCCTGCGGACGGGCAGCAGCTTGCACACAGAAAGTCGCGCTGTGAGTCTCACAGAACAGCAGCACCGGCTCCTCGCCCGATTCTCTGCTATGAAGTTGGAAGAAAACGACTTGAAAATATATCCACACGGAGACTGAATATTCTTAGCGAATTCAGGTGAGAATAATTCAGCTTCTGATATTTGTTTCCGATCTTTATTTCAAATCGATCCATGATCTGTGTTTTGCATCGGTGATCAATAACTTATTCGCTCCATTTTAACCCCCTTCCGGCGGCGATATGATTTGTGATCCTACACTTTCTTGTCAGCATTACTGAGATTTTTCACAGCTTCTGCCACGATTAAAAACGGATCTGAAACCAAGGGTTCCGATTTCAAAGCAAGTGTGTCAAAACTCTGTTAGGACAACACGTTTCCCGTTTCGAAAACTTGGCATTTCAGATGAATTCATGTTATCTTTTCCTTTGAGACTGTGTTTATTCTGGGTGCTTCCAACGGATCCGCTCGACATCCTGTAGAAGCAAAGATTTTGACTCTGTTCAAGGCCACGGCACACAGTGAACAGCGGGTGTGGGGGCGGTGGTGGGAAAAGGGGTTGGGGGGCTGACCGGTTACAGAAAGAGACAGGCGGCAGGCGACATTACGGTGCGAAAGCCATGATTTTATTGTACGGGGCAGAACGATGGATGGGCTGAGTAGCCGATTTTTGGTATATTTCCGGTAAAGATCTGACTCCAGATAGTAAATGTCGAACTCCAGAATTACTGTAACATTGTTTACTGTAGTACAGGAAGGAAGAGAGCGCGTTGGGCCGTAAATGGGGTCGGGCCACCGGGGGCGATCCTCAACGTTGCAGGAAGTGCTGGCCGGTTTGAGGTCCGAGAAACCCAAGGGGTCCCAGGGGAGTAGGGACCCCTGTTTGAGGGGATGGACAGGGAGAGTAAGCCTTCGGGGGACGACCAGCGCAGTGGGCTGGTAGT
This sequence comes from Hemitrygon akajei, assembly GCF_048418815.1. Lineage (NCBI taxonomy): Eukaryota > Metazoa > Chordata > Chondrichthyes > Myliobatiformes > Dasyatidae > Hemitrygon > Hemitrygon akajei. The sequence goes on along the minus strand of NW_027331919.1, from coordinate 5,715,092 downwards.
GGCGGGCGTCCCGGGAGAGGAGGGGCGACTGGTAGCGTGTGCTATAACTGTGGGAAAGAGGGGCATTTCCGGCGGGAATGTGAACAGTCAGGGGTGTGCTACAGCTGTGGCGAAGGGGGACACTTTCGGAGGGATTGTGAGAGACAAGACGTCCCGAGGTAGGCAAGCCCCCGGGCGAATAAGAACGGAGAGGAGTCGGGAAACTTAGGAGAGACTCAGTGAGGGAACGGACTGGGGTCTCTGGAGGAACACATTGCTAGAAATCAGCCAGGGGACCACCGAAAGCCCAAGCGTGGGCCTACCGATAGAGGTAGTTTACGCAAAAGCCATCCTCGACACAGGATGTCAGGTTACCTTATTGCACCGGCCGTTCTACAACAAATATCTAAAGCACTTGTCAGTAACCCCATTTGAGGCACTGGAGATTTCGGGTGTAAGAGACAGTGATTATCCGTGTACCTGTCAGTGAGATTGGAATTCTCGGAGGGCGATGAGGGAGTGTCTGAAGCCATTGAGACGCCGGTGTTGGTTTGTCCGGACCCGGTGGAAACAGGTGTCGCTCTGCCCTTCTGCTGGGGACTAATTCCCCTCTTGTGAACGGCTCCTGGGAGCCGGTAAGGAGAAGGCGCTGGAGAACTTTCTGGAGACCCTCTCGGTACACCCAGTGTTTCAAGCGGTGTTTCGAGCTGGATCCTGAGTGCAAACGAGTGTCGGTGTGGTGTACGCAAGGGAGGTCTAAAGTGATACGGCAGGGGAGGTGGCACTAGTGATGGGGACCCTCAGATTCCCCGGAGTGCCGGCGGGCGAAGCCCTGATAGTAGACGCCCCGCACGATCTCGAGGGGGAGACACGATTTCCGGCGGGGGTGCTGGTGAGGCCCGAAGTGCAGAGGCCAGCGGTGGTACCTGCGAGACGGATGGCCGTCAGTGTCAGGAACACTACGGCAGGAGAAATCACCTTTAAGAGAGGGATCCCGCTGGCGCATTTGTTCCCGGTGACGGTAATGTCTAACGCCCCTGTGAGGCCCACGAGGGGGATGGATTGGAAAACAGAGGAAAGCTGACCGCTGAGGCCTTTAACTTTGGGGATTCTCCTGTGTCGCCGGAGCAGAAACGCAGGCTGGCGGAGAAGACTTTGAAGCTGGAAGATGTTTTTTCTCTTGGCGAATTCGATGTGGGTTGCTCCAAGAGCACTCGCCATATCATTCGAGTGACTGAGGACACCCCGTTCAGAGAGAGGTCACGGCGACTGGCCCCTGCAGATGTGGAAGACGTGCAGCAACACTTGTGCAAGTTGAAGGAAACTGGAATCATCACTGAGTCTCGAAGCCCCTATGCGTCCCCCATAGTAGTGGCCCGGAAGAAGATGAGAAGGGTACGCATGTGTGCGGACTATCGGACTTTCAACCGGCGAACTGTCGCTGACCAGTATATCAAATATGGGATATTAATTGCCCAGCAATAAAATCTAAAATTTGGCAATGCCAATCCACCGTCCTTTTTTAACTTCTGTAAATGTCTTTTACCTAACCTAGAATTTTTATTCTGCCAGAAATACATGAAGAAATTTTTCAATGAACATTGTCAAAAAAAGATTTCAGAATAAAAATTGGTACCGCTTGAAATATATATAAGAACATAGGTAAAAAATCACCTTAAAACCATTAATCCGACTTATCAATGATAAAGACAATGGTGAACATTTTGTAAACAAATATTTAATGTGATCAATTAAGGGTAAAAAATTAACCTTAAAAAAATCCTATGCTTTTTCTTGTAATTTTAATCTCTAAGTATATAAAATAAACAGTAACTAATTTAAAATGCAAATTTCTGTAAATTGGAACCTGCCTATTTAGGGGGAACAATTCACTCTTATTAAGATTCAATTTATACCCGGAAGAATTACTAAACTGAGCCAACAATGATATAACTGCAGTAATGGATTTCTCAGGATCAGAAATGTATAATAACAAGTTGTCTGCATATTATGATAACTTACGGATATCCATCCCGCGATTAATGCCAAAAATGTTAGGTGATTCTCTAATAGCAATTGCCAAAGGTTCCAGCGCAATATCAAATAATAATGGACTAAGAGGACAACCTTGCCTGGTAACCCGAAATAAGCAAAAAAAGTGAGGTGCCGGAGACAATTTTCCACAATATGTACCAGTCACACACAGAATATCTACATAGTTCAACAAAGACCGATCATGAGTCACCATGGCATTGTGCATGGAAAGTTGTGTTCAACAATACTTTTTTAACATTTTTGAAGATGATTGTCAATGAGTGTGGGGGAGTGGGTATTGTACATTGGCAAGCTGCCTCATGACAGCTTGGTCTGGAAGATAACATCCCATGCGGTACAGAGACACAGCTAGTTGGGTTCAAAAGTTGCCTTGCAGCTAGCAAGCAAAGAGTGGTGGATGAAGGTTTCTCCTCAGAGTGGAGGCGGGTAACTAGTGGTGTACCGCGAGGCTACAGGTTGGGACATTTGATTTTCATTATTTGATAGCAATGATCAGAATGCAAGTGCACAAGGCTTGACCAGAAATTTCACCGATGACAGACAATTAGTAGATGGTACTCACGGTGAATATTATCGTCGCTTATAGGGGATCTAAATGGGCAGAGGATGGGAAATAGATTCCAAAACCAACCCGAGCAGCAACGGTTTCATGCAGAGGCTGGTGATTATGTGGCGGGAACTGCCAGAGGAAGTGGATGAGGTAGACACAATTATATAATTCCAGAAGCAGTTGGGATGTGAAGATGGAAGGAAGAGGCCAGGAGGAAAACGGGCCCAACTTAGAAAATTAGGACCATCTCAGTGTACACTGTGGTCAGCATTGTCTCGATGGGCTGAAGGGTCAGTATCTGTGCTCTGTTTCTCTGTGCCTCTATCGGAAGGATGCTCTAAATATCACTGGACAGACATACAGACATGGTTTGGGAGTTGATGCGAACTGCGGCTCTGATACAGTGAATGGCTGTACTGTCACATTTGCAAAGTAATCCAACTCTCTCTGACTCACTGTCTGCTTGTTGTGTTTAATTCAGGGCATCACCAGCAAGTGGAGCTGTCCTGCACCGGGATCAGAGTGTAAACAAGACGACGACAATCAACAACCATCAGTCAGAATCAGAATGGCTACAGGTATGTTCACCTGGACCTTTATAACTAAACTTCTGCCCTGTTGGTGCACAATAGTTCAGATGAAGAAGCTTACACAGGCGCTAACAGGGCAGAGAAAAAGTTTCATCAAGCAGTGTCATTGATCCCACTGGTAAAGTGATTTGTGTAATGGATCGGTCCAACAGTTCCAGCGCAGGGACCTGACACCAGTAATGGTCGAATGACTCCACTCACCAGGCAAAGCTTCACCTGAGTGAAAGGAGCCGGAGACCCTGAATCAGCAGGTTGAGAGTGAAACACAAACAGGAATGTGACAGCGGTGTTGTTTGTTATGTAAAAGTCTACAGACAGACGGACATACTTTATTGATCCCGAGGGAAATTGGATTTCGTTACAGTCGCACCAACCACGGATAGTGTAGAAATATAGCAATATAAAACCATATATAATAATAAGTTAATCATGCCAAGTGGAAATAAGTCCAGGACCCGCCTATTGGCTCAGGGTGTCTGACACTCCGAGGGAGGAGTTGTAAAGTTTGATGGCCACAGGCAGGAATGACTTCCTATGACGCTCAGTGTTGCATCTCGGTGGAATGAGTCTCTGGCTGAATGTACTCCTGTGCCTAACCAGTACATTATGGAGTGGAGGGGAGTATTTTCCAAGATGGCATGCAACTTGGACCGCATCCTCTTTTCAGACACCACCGTCAGAGAGTCCAGTTCCACCCCTACAACATTATCTAGGTTCAGGGTTTGTTGCACATCAGGGCCTGTTTAGAGGTGAAAGACATCTTCAACTTTCATTTACAAAATTCAGAGGCAGGTGACAAGAGCATTTCGTGGATTTCAAAGATTGTGCGATAATACAACATTTCATGTTTTGTCAGGGCAGCTCTCAACTCCCCCCTCGCTGCGCAAAGTAGATGAGGGGAGTTTTCCGAACTCTGTTTTCTGTAGCCGAGCCGAGAACATTGCTAGCCTTGGAAATGGCTGAGGATCAGGAGACACTTCATTTGTGGTCTGCATCGGTTTGTCACTGTCTGGTATGGAGGGGCTACTGCACAGGACCGAGAGAAGCTGCCGGAAGTTGTAGATCTTCAGGGAGCGGTGTCTCAGAAAGGCAGCGTCCATTATTAAGGACGTCCAGCACCCAGGGCATGCCCTTTTCTCACTGTTACCATCAGGGAGGAGGTACAGAAGCCTGAATGCACACACTCAGCGATTCAGGAACAGATTCGTCCTCTCTGCCATCCCATTCCTAAATGGACATTGAATCTTTGGACACTACCTAACTTTGTTCAAAATACACAGTCTTTCTGTTTTTGCACATTTAAAAAAAAATCTATTCAATATACGTAATTGGTTTACTTGTTTACTTTTTTTTAAAAAAAATATTCATTATTATTTTTTTCTCTGCTAGATTACCTATTGCATTGAACTGCTGCTGCTAAGTTAACAAATTTCACGTCACATGCCGGTGATAATAAACCTGATTCTGATTCTGTTTTACGTGTGCAAGTTTACCCTTCAAGCTCCCGTGTTCCGGGGCAAACTGTCCCAGCCGAACCAGATAACAAACAACCCCATCCGGTAACGTACTTGTGAATCTCCCCGACACTCTTCCCAGCTGAGTCACATCCATCCTGTAGATTGTTGGCAACTGCATCCTTAGCAAATGCAAAGCTCTCTCAGCGAGACTATGTTTAGCTACTGGAACTGCACGCAAGACTCTCCCTTTGCCAATGACTTGTATCGTTGCTACGTGACAATTATTATCCAGGAGACGGGATGGGACCCAGGGGACCAGGCATCATGGGCATCAAGGTTATGTTCAATCTGTAACCCAGGGGACTGGACGTTGTCTATCTCAAGGCAGTGGTCAGTCTTTGACCCAGGGGACAAGACAGTGTGTGACAAAGCAACCGGAGAACGTTTGATCTGGAGGATCGGACCACGAGTAATCCAGTGGCTTGTCTGTGAGTGACACAGGTGACTGGACAGTTTGTGATCCAGGGAGATTTAAGTTTGTGGGAAATAATCCCAGTGATAATTCCTGCTATCACCTAATGCCTTTCCATTAATAACCGCTGGTTATCGGTGTGTTCAGTTAATACGTAGTCGGTGATCAGTATTACTGTGTCTATCCAGTTCTTTTTCTGGGAGTGGATGTGTCCACTCACTGGCTTACCGGGATGGTCACCTGGCAGGAGGTGTGGTTCACATTCACCAGCACAGTCCCACTCCAAATCCGGTCAGCCGGAGTCCCGGCCCCATTGCAGACACCCGTTGTGAATCCTTGTTCGAGCACAAATCACTCTAAACCTGCAATTCATCATTTACTGCAGGTGGGAAATTAAATCGGTTACAGAAAGTACTCAAGAGGCTTCTACCAGGCAGCTCATCGGGGGAAGATGATCGGGACACGGGAAGCAAGGTTCCAAAGCAGGGTCAGATTGAGAGCAATGTCCCAATGGAATGCGGTCCAGCCGCAGAGGAGGAGAAGCAAATTCAGCCCAGAGACAGTGACGTCAGAGACACTGAGCAGGACCCTGGAACCGGCACAAGTGAGGCGACTGCCTGTCAGCCCAGAGACAGTGACGTCAGAGACACTGAGCAGGACCCTGGACCCAGCACAAGTGAGGCGACTGCCTGTCAGCCCAGAGACAGTGACGTCAGAGACACTGAGCAGGACCCTGGAACCGGCACAAGTGAGGCGACTGCCTGTCAGCTCGGAAACTCATTAAACACGGAATTGTCAAGTGCCCAACAGGGAGTGGGTGAGTAAAACATGAGGGTGATGTGTTCGCAGAATGAGGTGGGAAGTGGGTAAATGTGATTCCTTGTTGGAGGGTTGGTCAGAGAGAGGAAAAGTGTGGGCGTGGTGCATGCGGTGTAGTGTGGCACCGGTTACCGCACTACAGGAAATGTACTACCTGCTCTGAGGATTTCCAGGATGTGTATCGGAGGAAATGCAGCTATCCGGGTAAGGGAGTATTTCCAGGATATGAGTTATGGGAAATGCATTCGCCAGGATAGAGAGAGTATCTCTGGGAAGCGACAGTCCCAACATTTATTGCCCATTTTAAACTGAAATCGGTGAGTGGGTGGGACGGTGGGAGAGACAGGTTTCTGGTGAATGGGTTCCTTCTGGGAACGTCTAGCACAGCGCATTGATGGGTCGGTTTTTTAAGACCAGTGTTGGAGATTAGGGCAAAATACGAGTTTCCAGCTGAAAGCAGGTAAACACTGAGGTTCAAGACATGACTGGTTTGTTAGGGCTGGGTGAGAGCGGTGGAGACAAGCGATATTTGAGTTTGTGACTACATTCACATTTTATATTCGCAGAGCCAGAGTTTACAATTTTCGACCTCCTGGCAGAGGGGGGCGAGTATCGACTGTACCAACTGACCAAGTTCTACAGGAACAGACTCAAACATGCAATTGAAGAAAAAGTTGAAAGACTCGGTTGGATGTTGACAAAGGAGGGACATTTCAGTAGAGAAGAAAATGAGGTGAGTGTATTTAGTGTATTGTCACTGAACTGCTGGTATCAGAGGGAATAGTGATCGATATTAATCTCCTGCACGTTCTAGGAGTTCTACATGGCAATGGAGACTTTGATCTCTGACTTGTCTTCAGTAGATCTGTTACAGCTGTTCAGGTGGGGAGCACTGGGAACTGCAGGTTCAACGTCACCTTCTCCTCTCACACCTGCTGTATTTATCAGTGTACCGGACCTCAGTCAGACCTTTGTCTTCAGTAGATCTGTTTCAGCTGTTCAGGTGGGGAGCACTGGGAACTGCAGGTTCAGAGTCACCTTCTCCTCTCACACTTGCTGTATTTATCAGTGTACCGGACCTCAGTCAGACCTTTGTCTTCAGTAGATCATTTTCAGCTGTACAGGTGGGGAGCACTGGGAACTGCAGGTTCAGAGTCACCTTCTCCTCTCACACCTGCTGTATTTATCAGTGTACCGGACCTCAGTCAGACCTTTGTCTTCGGTAGATCTGTTTCAGCTGTTCAGGTGGGGAGCACTGGGAACTGCAGGTTCAGAGCCACCTTCTCTTCTCACACCTGCTGTATTTATCAGTGTACCGGACCTCAGTCAGACCTTTGTCTTCAGTAGATCTGTTTCAGCTGTTCAGGTGGGGAGCACTGGGAACTGCAGGTTCAGAGTCACCTTCTCCTCTCACACCTGCTGTATTTATCCGTGTACCGGACCTCAGTAAGACCTTTGTCTTCAGTAGATCTGTTTCGGCTGTTCAGGTGGGGAGCACTGGGAACTGCAGGTTCAGAGTCACCTTCTCCTCTCACACCTGCTGTATTTATCAGTGTACCGGACCTCAGTCAGACCTTTGTCTTCAGTAGATCTGTTTCAGCTGTTCAGGTGGGGAGCACTGGGAACTGCAGGTTCAGAGTCAACTTCTCCTCTCACACCTGCTGTATTTATCAGTGTACCGGTCCTCAGTCAAACCTTTGTCTTCAGTAGATCTGTTTCGGCTGTTCAGGTGGGGAGCACTGGGAACTGCAGGTTCAGAGTCACCTTCTCCTCTCACACCTGCTGTATTTATCAGTGTACCGGACCTCAGTCAGACCTTTGTCTTCAGTAGATCTGTTTCAGCTGTTCAGGTGGGGAGCACTGGGAACTGCAGGTTCAGAGTCACCTTCTCCTCTCACACCTGCTGTATTTATCAGTGTACCGGACCTCAGTCAGACCTTTGTCTTCAGTAGATCTGTTTCAGCTGTTCAGGTGGGGAGCACTGGGAACTGCAGGTTCAATGTCACCTTCTCCTCTCACACCTGCTGTATTTATCAGTGTACCGGACCTCAGTCAGACCTTTGTCTTCAGTAGATCTGTTTCAGCTGTTCAGGTGGGGAGCACTGGGAACAGCAGGTTCAATGTCACCTTCTCCTCTCACACCTGCTGTATTTATCAGTGTACCGGACCTCAGTCAGACCTTTGTCTTCAGTAGATCTGTTTCAGCTGTTCAGGTGGGGAGGACTGGGAACTGCAGGTTCAGAGTCACCTTCTCCTCTCACACCTGCTGTATTTATCAGTGTACCGGACCTCAGTCAGACCTTTGTCTTCAGTAGATCTGTTTCAGCTGTTCAGGTGGGGAGCACTGGGAACTGCAGGTTCAGAGTCACCTTCTCCTCTCACACCTGCTGTATTTATCAGTGTACCGGACCTCAGTCAGACCTTTGTCTCCAGTAGATCTGTTTCGGCTGTTCAGGTGGGGAGCACTGGGAACTGCAGGTTCAGAGTCACCTTCTCCTCTCACACCTGCTGTATTTATCAGTGTACCGGACCTCAGTCAGACCTTTGTCTTCAGTAGATCTGTTTCGGCTGTTCAGTTGGGGAGCACTGGGAACTGCAGGTTCAATGTCACCTTCTCCTCTCACACCTGCTGTATTTATCAGTGTACCGGACCTCAGTCAGACCTTTGTCTTCAGTAGATCTGTTTCAGCTGTTCAGGTGGGGAGCACTGGGAACTGCAGGTTCAGAGTCACCTTCTCCTTTCACACCTGCTGTATTTATCAGTGTACCGGACCTCAGTCAGACCTTTGTCTTCAGTAGATCTGTTTCAGCTGTTCAGGTGGGGAGGACTGGGAACTGCAGGTTCAGAGTCACCTTCTCCTCTCACACCTGCTGTATTTATCAATGTACCGGACCTCAGTCAGACCTTTGTCTTCAGTAGATCTGTTTCGGCTGTTCAGGTGGGGAGCACTGGCAACTGCAGGTTCAGAGTCACCTTCTCCTCTCACACCTGCTGTATTTATCCGTGTACCGGACCTCAGTCAGACCTTTGTCTTCAGTAGATCTGTTTCGGCTGTTCAGGTGGGGAGCACTGGGAACTGCAGGTTCAGAGTCACCTTCTCCTCTCACACCTGCTGTATTTGTAACACTTACCCAACAGGCTGGTATATGTCTAGGGGAAAAAGAGATCCAGCCACACACCAACCCCGCCTCCCGTTCACGCAGGTGCTGTGAGAATCGAGTTTATGCCTCGGCAGTATCAGACTCACAACAAATACCGTTATGAAATACACTTTAAAGAGTTTACTAAAATTAAAAGAGTATTAGGCAGTACAATATATATATATATATATATATATACACAAGAAAAAAACAAAAGGCGCCAACTTATCAAAGTTCAGTCAGTTTAGTGCACATCGGTGGAGCTCATCCAGCGAACCATTCGACTCCCCGGTGGTCTCCCGAGCGCACGTCCTCCTTCCTCGGCGTCTCCCTCCGGACTCTCCAAGCCCGCGCAACCCCTCCCCCAAGTTCCCAGCCTCACAAAACACAATAACATTCCCCATTGATTAACAAATGAATACAATTACCATATCAGCCATTCTAAAGCGAAACAATGGCAAGAGAAACTTTTAACAGACAAAGAAGCATTCCTACTCGTAACAAACCACAGAAGCCCTTTTTAGTAACATACACAGGACATTGTACATTCTCTCCCCACCAGCAAATGTCATGCCCTCATGGCATTACTAGAGTTCCCCAAAGCTTCTTGCAACACACAAAACCCAACCCAGGTGCAGAAAGCAGTGACATAACTACCCAGAGCAGTAGAAATCACACTCGGTTCTCCTTGTACCACATATGTCAACCGCTCTGGGGGGCGCCTAATCCTCTGAGATCTCCATACCCCTTCTGCCCCCCTGGGCTCCCTCTCCACCTGCGAACCCACTGTCTCGGACACCCCAGGTCTTCCTGACAGACCCTCACCCCCTTCCTCACAGGGGTCCTCCCTCACCTGAGATCTCTCCGGCTCACGCTCAGGCTCCACCCTCTCTCCCACCAATGTTGGCTGCCTCTCCATCTGGCCCTCAAGACCTTCCCTCCTCTCACCCAATTCAGTATGGGAAGGGCCAGGAGCCTCCTCTCCGGGTACTGGAGCACCAGCGAAAGGGAACAGGGGCCACTCATCTGAGTCATCCTCTTCCGAATCAGTAGCCATTTCCGGGCGAGGGACCCGTCCCCGCTCTTCAGCAGTGGTCTCTTCCCTTTCTCTGTGTCCTCGCAGAGTCCTTGTACTGGGCGTAACCTCCCACTCTGGCTCCGTATCCACCTGCACCGCTTGACCCAGCGGCAGCAGGTGATTCCGATGGAGTACCTTGATAGGCCCTTTCCCATCCTCAGGTTTCACCCGGTAAACTGGCAGGTTCGGCATCTGGCTCTCTATTACATAGGGGCTGGCCGCCCATCGGTCTGCCAACTTGTGCTTACCAGGGAGTCCCAAATTCCGTAAAAGGACCCGGTCGCCCGGCAATAATTGAACAAACTTCACCTTTCGATCATACCGCATCTTATTCCTCTGATTTTGTTTGGTAGCCGCCGCCTCGGCCAACTCGTACGCCCGCTGTAACTCCCTCTTCATGTCGGACACATACTTTAGATGGGACTTCCCGGGTAATTCACCCACTTCACCCCCAAAACACAAGTCAATGGGCAACCTCGCTTCCCGCCCGAACATCAGATAATAGGGCGAATATCCTGTAGCATCATTGCGAGTACAATTGTAACAGTGAACCAATTGTCCAATATGACGACTCCACCTGCTTTTCTGCCCAATCTCCAGCGTCCCGAGCATATCCAACAGGGTCCGGTTGAACCTCTCTGGCTGCGGATCTCCCTGTGGGTGATACGGGGTAGTCCTGGATTTCTCAACCCCAAGCATAGTCAGTAATTCATGGATAAGGCGGCTCTCAAAGTCCCGCCCCTGATCGCTATGGATTCGCCTGGGAAGGCCGTAATGAACAAAATACTTCTCCCATAACACCTTTGCCACTGTCGTTGCCTTCTGATCATTAGTGGGAAATGCCTGAGCATAGCGAGTGTAATGATCGGTAATGACTAAGACATTCGCGGTGTTGCTGGTGTCAGGTTCAATCGACAGAAAATCCATACATACCAGGTCCAGAGGTCCCGCACTCTGCAAGTGCGACAGTGGAGCAGCCAACGCGGGCAGGGTCTTCCTCCGGATGCAACGACTGCAGCCCCTACAGTATTCTTCGACTTCCCCCCTCATCCGGGGCCAGTAGAACCGGTCTTTGAGTAATCCATAGGTCTTTTCCACCCCCAGGTGTCCAGAATCATCATGTAGGGCCTGGAGTACAGCCTGCCGATACTCCTCCGGCAGGACCAGTTGCCAACAGTGGGGTTGGTCCGGTGGCGCCGTTACCCGGTACAAGATTTTGTTCTTTAACTTCAACCGAGACCACTCCTTCAACAACAGGGGCACGAATGGGTGTTTCTCCTTCTCAGCCAACGCCCCATCCCCCCTCTCGACTGCTCTCCACACTGTGCCAATGCCCGGGCCATTTTGCTGAGCAGCGGCCACTTCCCCCGGACTCAGTTCCGGCAACTGTTTAGTCCGTAGTGCGGTCAGGTCACAGTAAGCTAGGGGTATGGCGTCGTCAAAACCCCCCAAATGGTCCACGGCTCGTTCCAGCCTCCCTCTTCCCTCGGCCTTCATGGTGATAGCAAACTGGCACATCGCCTTCACTCCAGGGGCAGGGACACTCTCCCACTCCTCATCCCTCTCCTGTTCCCCCGGCTCCCGACGAGACAAAGCATCCGCATCGACATTCTTACTTCCGGGCCGGTACCTCAGGCTGAAATCATATACCGACAAGGCCGCCAGCCACTGATGTCCTGTGGCATCCAGCTTTGCCGAAGTCAAAATATAAGTGAGCGGATTGTTATCCGTTCGCACCTCAAACTTGGCTCCGTACAGGTAATCGCCCAACTTGTCCACCACCGCCCACTTCAGCGCCAGGAACTCCAACTTGTGAGTGGGATAGTTTCTCTCCGATGGCGACAAGCTTCAGCTGACAAAGGCCACCGGCCTCAATGCTTTGCCATGCTCCTGGTACAGAACAGCCCCGAGACCCTCTCGGCTGGCATCCGTGTGCAGCACATATGGCTTCTGGGGATCGGCAAAAGCCAACACCGGGGCCTGGGTCAGTGCCCTTTTCAAAGATCAGAACGCTTCTTCACATTGATCATCCCATCTCGAGCCAAAAGGTTCCGCTGGGTTCCAGTATCCTCCAGCGTCCTGCCTCTGGTCCCCCGTCCGTTTCTTTCCCACCGGGGGATAGCCACACAACAGCTGAGTCAACGGATGACACACTTTGGCGTATCCTTTCACAAATCGCCGGTAATACCCACAGAACCCCAAAAATGAGCGCAGAGCGCCCACTTTCTGGGGTCTTGGCCAGGTGGTCACGGCCTCTATCTTGGTTGGATCAGTAGCCACTCCCTCTCGCGAAATGATATGATCAACGTAGCTAACCGACGACTTGCAGAACTGGCATTTGTCCAGGGAAAGCTTCAACCCTTCTTCATTAAGCCGGCCCAACACCTTCAACAGCCTCTCCTCATGTTCCTCCAAAGTCGATCCAAACACTATCAAATCGTCCAGGTACACCAGCACCTCTAACAGATTCATATCCCCCACAGTTCTCTCCATGAGCCTCTGGAAGGTGGCTGGGGCTCCCGATATGCCTTGGGGCATTCGTTCGAACTGAAAGAACCCCAGCGGGCAGATAAAAGCGGTCTTCTCCTTATCGCCCGCACTCATTGGGATCTGGTAATACCCACTTCTTAAATCCAGCACACTGAACCACTTCGCACCGCTCAGGCAGGCCAGCGCATCCTCGACTCTTGGGACAGTATATTGATCAGGGACAGTTCGCCGATTCAACGTCCTGTAGTCAACACACATGCGCACTCGCCCATTCTTCTTCCGTGCCACCACTACTGGGGACGCATAAGGACTTCGGGACTCAGCTATGATTCCGGCCTCCTTCAACTTGCGCAGGTGCTGCTGCACGTCCTCCTTCCTCGGCGTCTCCCTCCGGACTCTCCAAGCCCGCGCAACCCCTCCCCCAAGGTCCCAGCCTCACAAAACACAATAAAATTCCCCATTGATTAACAAATGAATACAATTACCATATCAGCCATTCTAAAGTGAAACAACGGCAAGAGAAACTTGTAACAGACAAAGAAGCATTCCTACTCGTAATAAACCACAGAAGCCCTTTTTAGTAACATACACAGGACATTGTACATATTTATCAGTGTACCGGACCTCAGTCAGACCTTTGTCTTCAGTAGATCTGTTTCAGCTGTTCAGGTGGGGAGCACTGGGAACTGCAGGTTCAGAGTCACCTTCTCCTCTCACAACTACTGTATTTATCAGTGTACCGGACCTCAGTCAGACCTTTGTCTTCAGTAGATCTGTTTCGGCTGTTCAGGTGGGGAGCACTGGGAACTGCAGGTTCAGAGTCACCTTCTCCTCTCACACCTGCTGTATTTATCAGTGTACCGGACCTCAGTCAGACCTTTGACTTCAGTAGATCTGTTTCAGCTGTTCAGGTGGGGAGCACTGGGAACTGCAGGTTCAGTGTCACCTTCTCCTCTCACACCTGCTGTATTTATCAGTGTACCGGACCTCAGTCAGACCTTTGTCTTCAGTAGATCTGTTTCAGCTGTTCAGGTGGGGAGCACTGGGAACTGTAGGTTCAGAGTCACCTTCTCCTCTCACACCTGCTGTATTTATCAGTGTACCGGACCTCAGTCAGACCTTTGTCTTCAGTAGATCTGTTTCGGCTGTTCAGGTGGGGAGCACTGGGAACTTCAGGTTCAGAGTCACCTTCTCCTCTCACACCTGCTGTATTTATCAGTGTACCGGACCTCAGTCAGACCTTTGTCTTCAGTAGATCTGTTTCAGCTGTTCAGGTGGGGAGCACTGGGAACTGCAGGTTCAGAGTCACCTTCTCCTCTCACACCTGCTGTATTTATCAGTGTACCAGACCTCAGTCAGACCTTTGTCTTCAGTAGATCTGTTTCAGCTGTTCAGCTGGGGAGCACTGGGAACTGCAGGTTCAGTGTCACCTTCTCCTCTCACACCTGCTGTATTTATCCGTGTACCGGACCTCAGTCAGACCTTTGTCTTCAGTAGATCTGTTTCAGCTGTTCAGGTGGGGAGCACTGGGAACTGCAGGTTCAGAGTCACCTTCTCCTCTCACACCTGCTGTATTTATCAGTGTACCGGACCTCAGTCAGACCTTTGTCTTCAGTAGATCTGTTTCAGCTGTTCAGGTGGGGAGCACTGGGAACTGCAGGTTCAGAGTCACCTTCTCCTCTCACACCTGCTGTATTTATAAGTGTACCGGACCTCAGTCAGACCTTTGTCTTCAGTAGATCTGTTTCGGCTGTTCAGGTGGGGAGCACTGGGAACTGCAGGTTCAGAGTCACCTTCTCCTCTCACACCTGCTGTATTTATCAGTGTACCGGACCTCAGTCAGACCTTTGTCCTCAGTAGATCTGTTTCAGCTGTTCAGGTGTGGAGCAATGGGAACTGCAGGTTCAGAGTCACCTTCTCCTCTCACACCTGCTGTATTTATCCGTGTACCGGACCTCAGTCAGACCTTTGTCTTCAGTAGATCTGTTTCAGCTGTTCAGGTGGGGAGCACTGGGAACTGCAGGTTCAGAGTCACCTTCTCCCCTCACACCTGCTGTATTTATCAGTGTACCGGGCCTCAGTCAGACCTTTGTCTTCAGTAGATCTGTTTCGGCTGTTCAGGTGGGGAGCACTGGGAACTGCAGGTTCAACGTCACCTTCTCCTCTCACACCTGCTGTATTTATCAGTGTACCAGACCTCAGTCAGACCTTTGTCTTCAGTAGATCTGTTTCAGCTGTTCAGCTGGGGAGCACTGGGAACTGCAGGTTCAGTGTCACCTTCTCCTCTCACACCTGCTGTATTTATCCGTGTACCGGACCTCAGTCAGACCTTTGTCTTCAGTAGATCTGTTTCAGCTGTTCAGGTGGGGAGCACTGGGAACTGCAGGTTCAGAGTCACCTTCTCCTCTCACACCTGCTGTATTTATAAGTGTACCGGACCTCAGTCAGACCTTTGTCTTCAGTAGATCTGTTTCGGCTGTTCAGGTGGGGAGCACTGGGAACTGCAGGTTCAGAGTCACCTTCTCCTCTCACACCTGCTGTATTTATCAGTGTACCGGACCTCAGTCAGACCTTTGTCTTCAGTAGATCTGTTTCAGCTGTTCAGGTGGGGAGCACTGGGAACTGCAGGTTCAGAGTCACCTTCTCCCCTCACACCTGCTGTATTTATCAGTGTACCGGGCCTCAGTCAGACCTTTGTCTTCAGTAGATCTGTTTCGGCTGTTCAGGTGGGGAGCACTGGGAACTGCAGGTTCAACGTCACCTTTTCTTCTCACACCTGCTGTATTTATCAGTGTACCGGACCTCAGTCAGACCTTTGTCTTCAGTAGATCTGTTTCAGCTGTTCAGGTGGGGAGCACTGGGAACTGCAGGTTCAGAGTCACCTTCTCCTCTCACACCTGCTGTATTTATCCGTGTACCGGACCTCAGTCAGACCTTTGTCTTCAGTAGATCTGTTTCAGCTGTTCAGGTGGGGCGCACTGGGAACTGCAGGTTCAGAGTCACCTTCTCCTCTCACACCTGCTGTATTTATCAGTGTACCGGACCTCAGTCAGACCTTTGACAAGGTTCCGCACGGAAGGTTAGTTATGAAGGTTCAATCGTTAGGTATTAATATTGAAGTAATAAATGGATTCAACAGTGGCTGGATGGGAGATGCCAGAGAGTAGTGGTGGATAACTGTTTGTCAGGTTGGAGGCCGTTGACTAGTGGTGTGCCTCAGGGATCTGTACTGGGTCCAATGTTGTTTGTCATATACATTAATGATCTGGATGATGGGGTGGTACATTGGATTACTAAGTATACAGATGATACTAAGATAGGTGGCGTTGTGGAAAATGAAGTAGTTTTCAAATCTTACAGAGAGATCTAGGACAGTTAGAAGAGTGGGCTGAAAGTTTGCAGATTGAGTTTAATGCTGATAAGTTTGAGGTGCTTTATTTTTGTAGGACTAATCAAAATAGGACATACATGGTAAATGGTAGGGCGTTGAAGAGTGCAGTATAACACAGTGAACTAGTAATAATGGTGCATAGTTCCCTGAAGGTGGAATCTCATGTGGATAGGGTGGTGAAGAAAGCTTTTGGTATGCTGGCCTTTTTAAATCAGAGCATTGAGTGCAGGAGTTGGGAAGTAAAGATAAATTGTACAAGGCATTGGTAAGGCCAAATTTGGAGTATTGTGTACAGTTCTGGCCACCGAATTATTCATAAAGATGTCAACAAAATATAGAGTGTACAGAGGAGATTTACTAGAATGTTACCTGGGTCTCAGCACCTAAGTACAGAGAAAGGTTGAACAAGTTAAGTCTTTATTCTTTACAGCGTTGAAGTTTCAGGGGGGGCATTTGATAGAGGCATTTAAAATTATGAGGGGATAGTGTTGATATGGATAGGCTTTTTCCATTGAGAGTAGGCGAGATTCAAACAAATGGACATGAGTTGAGAGTTGGGGGCAAAAGTTAAGGGGTAACACGAGGGGGAACTTCTTTACTCAGAGAGTGGTAACTGTGTGGAATGAGCTTCCAGTAGAAGTGGCAAAGACAGGTTCAATATTGTCATTTTAAAAAATGGATATGTACATAGACAGGAAGGGAATGGAGGGTTATGGGCTGAGTGCAGGTAGATGGAACTAGGTGAGAGTAAGCGCTCGGCACGGACTGTGTTACTGTGCTGTAATAGTCATATCGTTGTATGACATAAGTGCAAGGGCTGCATATCTGGACTGTTGAACAGGCATTCAGTCTAAAATTAATTTTGCATCTTATCAGGACCGTCGGTCAAATTCACCTCAGCTCATTAATCCAGGATGAATATTAATCTGTGAGATTCGCCATGTCTGTCCATCTACTCCACAATAAATTAATTGTTTGCTTTTATAGAAAGTCACTGAACTGACAGAGAAGGGAAACCGGACAGAGAGCTCCAGACTCTTCCTCAGTTTGGTGATGGGCAAAGGCTCCCGGGCCCGGAGGGCGATGTGGGAATCCTTTGTGATGTGGAGGACTGAGTTACCGAAGTTGGACAGGATACTGAGGGAAATACAGGAGCTCGGTATGTTAAAACCACGCACTGAACCCAAAGGCACATTAAATGGTTGCAATTATTTTAGTTCTGTTTTCATGAACTCTTTTTTTGATTTAAACAGGTCCTGACCCAGAGGAATACATAAACATCGCACAAGGGTTGTCTGAGTTACCCACTGAACTGATAGGTGAGTGATGAAATGCTCAGTTCAAACCACATCTCAAATGTTAGACTGTGACTTGGCAGAATCTGGGAACGAAAATCCACCATCAATCATTCGCCGATCTCTGGTTTCAGGTTACAATTCAGATCATCTCTCGTTGCAGCCTGAACATTGTAAAGCGTATTTTTCCAGCTGTTCCAGCTGTTGATGTATTAATCCAGTCCTTGTGTCTCTGAACCCTCCACTCCGGGTCCTAACGCTCTGGAAATCCCCACACACCCCAGACAGGCTCCTGACACACTGTATGACCCAGTCCAGGTGACCTTTCTCTCTTCAGACCTTTCAGATTCCGAAGCACCTTCTCCTTCGTAATAGCAGCTGCACTCAATTCTGTCCGCTGATGCTCTTTACAATTTGGAATTCTGCTAGTGACTTCCACAGAGTATGTCTGACATTTCCTTTTCACCCGTTACTAAATCTACAACATCATTTTCCAGCGGTTCGATATCAACACTCTACTTGTTTTACTCTTTATATATCTGAGAAAGAAAAAAAAACACTTTGTTATCCTCTCTTATGCTATTAACCATACCCTCACATTTCCTGCACATTCACGTATCCCTTGAAGAACCTATAACATAGTTGCCTCCAACACGACCCAGGCTGTGAAAAATCTGCCCACATGTACTCTAAATTTACCCTATTTCACTTTAATCAAATGCCCTCTGGTATGAGTCATCAATCCCAAGTTGAAAGCAAAATACAGGCTCTCTATCCCAAAATCTTATCTCTCAATCTTATAAACATCAGGCAGATCTCTATTCAAACTCCAGAATAGTTTGCCACCGAATCCAAGCAACATCCTGGTGAACCTGTTCTGCACCCTCTCCAATCATCCCCAGTACTGGACAATCAGAAGTGAACACAATACTCTAGATGCTCCATAAAACCATAAGACTCAGGAAGATAATTAAGCCATTCAGCTCAGTGAATTTGCTCCGCAATTCCTCTCAACCCCATTATCCTGCCTTCTCTAAATGTTGACGCTCTTCCGAATCAGGAACATCTCTGAGTAAAGAAACCCCCATTTCCCGCATGTTCTGTTCCTGTTTTGACACCATTGGTGTTTGCAGTGGACACCTGTGACTCCCCAGTGTGTAACTTTGCCAAAATGCACAGTGTCCTGCTCTCCGTATTTCCACACCAGATCAGCAATAACATCGTCTGTTAATGATGCAACAATGCTTTAAATATAGTGAAATGTTGTAACGGGAGTGCAGTCAGGATTGCAATAGGATATCAGGGGAATGTTCACCTTCATCAGGAATTAGTGTCAGAATATGAGGATTGGACATTTTTCTGAGGCAATCATCGCTGTTAGTTCCTGTGTCTGTGAACAGAATTTTACTTTCTGTCCTAATATCCATGGAAGCATTGAATTAATTCATGTAATCTCAAACACTGAATATTGGAATGTAGTTATAAAGTTCTTTGTCAGTTGAGCTAGTTAACATTTTGAATATGTTTTTGTTCCCATGAAGATGTTCAACAGAAACACAAGGAGACTCTGCGGGCACAAACTGACACACTGAGAGTGAACACGATCCTGATGAGGGAGAAGGTGAAGGTTTTCCAGCTGATTGATCGATACACAAAGCTCACCGTCATTTCTACTCTTCGAGATCGGAGACTGGTGGAACACGAGCTGCTGGCAAGAGGCAGAGACCACGAGGATTATAGAGAGAAACATCTCCGTGGAGCGTTAGAAAAAATACAGACTGCTCAGTTATTCCACAGCAGTTTTTCCCGGAGTAAATCCAAATCTGGGAGTTCTGCAGCAGTAGCCGGAGTGCCAGGAATCGGGAAAACAACAATGGTACAAAAGATTGTTTATGACTGGGCCGCGGGGAAAATATTCCAACAGTTCCAGTTTGTCTTCAGTTTCAAATTCCGGGATTTAAACTCTATCAACTGCAGAATAAACCTGAGGGAACTGATTCTGGATCAGTATCCTTACTTTGGGAATATCCTGAGAGAGGTCTGGAAGAACCCAAAGGGATTGCTGTTTATATTCGATGGTTTGGATGAATTCAAGCACACAATCGATTTTTCTGACAGTCGGAGAGATACAGAACCCAAGCACCAGTGCCCAGATCCCGAGTCATGGTGTGAAGTGTCTGACATTGTGTACAGTTTAATCCAGGGCAAGCTGCTCCCAGGGTGTTCAGTGCTGGTGACCACCCGCCCCACTGTGTTACATTTATTGGAAAAAGCGAAGATCGGTGTCTGGGCTGAAATCCTGGGATTTGTTGGTGAGGAACGGAAGGAATATTTCATCAGGCATTTTGAAGATCAGACGGTGGCAGCAGCTGTTTTCAAACACGTGCAGGAGAACGAGATCCTGTACACCATGAGCTACAACCCCTCCTACTGCTGGATCCTTGCTCTGGCACTGGGCCCCTTCTTCACACAAAGAGTCAGGGACCCGCAGCGAGTTCCCAAGACCATCACACAACTGTACTCCTACTATATTTACAACATCCTGAAAAATCACGGCCGTGAGATTGAGAGACCCCGTGATGTGTTACTCAGGGTGGGTCAGATGGCCTACAGAGGAGTTTCCGAGAAGAAGATTGTGTTTGCAGACGGAGATTTGATCAAGTTCAATCTGCAGCCTTCGCAGTTCCTGTCCGGGTTCCTGATGGAGCTTTTGGAGAGAGAGGATTCTGCCCACAGCGTGGTGTACACATTCCCACACCTCACCATCCAGGAGTTTGTAGCTGCAGTCGCACAATTCCTGACTGTACATCCCGAGGATATCCTGAAATTCCTCACTGAAGCCCACAAGACAAAAGATGGGCGATTTGAGGTATTTCTCCGTTTTGTTGCTGGTCTCTCCAACCCAATGACAGCTCGGGGCCTGGAGGAGTTTCTGGGTCCATTTCCTCATCAAACAACCTGCCAGGTGATTGATTGGGTGAAGGAGGAGGTTAAACACCAGAGTAGAAACACGGGTGACATTGGTAGAAGGAGACTCCTGAACACATTGCACTACCTGTTTGAGTCTCAGAATCGTGGACTGGCTCAGGCCGCACTGGGATCTCTGAAAACACTTTCATTCAGTGGAATGACACTAACCCCGATTGACTGCGCGGTCCTGTCTCATGCCTTCGGACTCTGTGATACAATAAAACACCTCAACCTGGAGGGCTGCCACATTCAGTGTGAAGGAATCCAGCGGCTGGGACCCGGGCTGCACAAGTGCCAGGAGTTGAGGTAACTTGATTTATCTCTCACTCAGAACTGTGACACTGTTCCATTGTGCTGTTTCAAAGTAAACGGATTTGGGTAAAACTGCAGTAAATCAGATTGAGATGAATTGTGACAAATGCCACCCCCCTTCATCCCATGCGATCACCCTTCCCCATCCCCCTTCATCCTGTGGGATCTCTCTTCCCCATCCCCCTTCCTCCTATGGAATCTCACTTCCCCATCCCCTTCCTGCTGTCGGATCACATTCCCCATCCCCCTTGCTGTGGGATCTCTCTTCCCCATTCCCATCCTCTTGTGGGATCTCTCATCCCCATCACTCTTCTTCCTGAGGGATCTCTCTTCCCCATCCCCCTTCCTCCTGTGGAATCTCCTTTACCCATCCCCCTTCCTGCTGTGGGATATCTCTACCCTATCCCCATCCTCGTGTGGAATCTCCTTTACCCATCCGCCTTCCTCCCAAGCGATCATTTTTCCCCATCCCCCTTCCTCCTATAGGATCTCTCTTCCCCATCCCCCTTCCTCCTGTGGGATCTCTCTTCCCCATCCCCCTTCCTCCTATAGGATCTCTCTTCCCCATCCCCCTTCCTCCTGTGGGATCTCTCTTCCCAACTCCTTCCTCCTGTGGGATCTCTCTTCCCAACTCCTTCCTCCTGTGTGATCTCTCTTCCCCATCCAGTTCCTCCTGTGGGATCTCACTTCCCAACTCCTTCCTCCTGTGTGATCTCTCTTCCAGATCCCCCGTCCTCCTGTGGGATCTCTCTTCCCCATCCCCTTCCTCCTATGGGATCTCACATCCCGATCCCTTTCCTCCTGTGGTATCTCTCTTCTCCATCCCCTTCCTCCTGTGGGATCACTTTCCCCATCCCCCTTCGTCCTGTGGGATCTCTATTCCAAACTCCTTCCTCCTGTGGGATCTCTATTCCAGATCCCCCTTCCTCCTGTGGGATCTCTCTTCCCGATCCCTTTCCTCCTGTCGGATCACTTTCCCCATTCCCATCCTCTTGTGGGATCTCTCATCCCCATCACTCTTCTTCCTGAGGGATCTCTCTTCCCCATCCCCTTCCTCCTCTGGGATCTCAATAACCCATCCCCATCCTCCTGTGGAATTTCCCTTCCCCATCCCCCTTCCTCGTGTGGGATATCTCTACCCCATCCCCTTCCTCGTGTGGAATCTCCTTTACCCATCCCCCTTCCTCCCAAGCGATCATTTTTCCCCATCCACCTTCCTCCTGTAGGATCTCTCTTCACCATCCCCCTTCCTCCTGTGGGATCGCTCTTCCCCATTCCACTTCCTCCTGTGGGATCTCTCTTCCCCATCCCCCTTCCTTCTGTGTGATCTCCCTTCCTGATCCCTTTCCTCCTGTCGGATCACTTTCCCCATCCCCCTTACTGTGGGATCTCTCTTCCCCATTCCCATCCTCTTGTGGGATCTCTCATCCCCATCACTCTTCTTCCTGAGGGATCTCTCTTCCCCATCCCCTTCCTCCTGTGGAATCTCCCTTCCCCATCCCCCTTCCTACTGTGGGATCTCTCTTCCGAACAACTTCCTCCTGTGGGATCTCTCTTCCCAACCCCTTCCTCCTGTGGGATCTCTCTTCCCAACCACTTCCTCCTGTGGGATCTCTCTTCCCAACCACTTCCTCCTGCGGGATCTCTCTTCCCAATTCCTTCCTCCTGTGTGATCTCTCTTCCAGATTCCCCTTTCTCCTGTGGGATCTCACTTCCCCATCCCCCTTCCTCCTATGGGATCTCACTTCCCGAACCCTTTTCTCCTGTGGTATCTCTCTTCTGCATCCCCTTCCTCCTGTGGGATCACTTTCCCCATCCCCCTTCCTCCTGTGGGATCTCTCTTCCCCATTCCCCTTCCTCCTGTGGGATCTCTCTTCCCCATCCCACTTCCTCCTGTGGGATCTCTCTTCCCCATTCCCCTTCCTCCTGTGGGATCTCTCTTCCCCATCCCCCTTCCTCCTTTGGGATCTCTCTTCCCCATCCCCATTCCTCCTGGGGGATCTCTCTTCCCCATCCCCCTTCCTCCTGTGTGATCTCTCTTCCCGATCACTTTCCTCCTGTGGGATCACTTTCCCCATCCCCCTTACTGTGGGATCTCTCTTCCCCATTCCCATCCTCTTGTGGGATCTCTCATCCCCATCACTCTTCTTACTGAGGGATCTCTCTTCCCCATCCCCTTCCTCCTCTGGGATCTCAATAACCCATTCCGTTCCTCCTGTGGAATCTCCCTTCCCCATCCCCCATCCTCCTGTGGGATCTCTCTTCCCCATCCCCCTTTCTCCTGTGGGGTCTCTCTTCCCAACCCCTTCCTACTGTGGGATCTCTCTTCCCAACCCCTTCCTCCTGTGGGATCTCTCTTCCCAATAACTTCATCCTGTAGGATCTCTCTTCCCAACCACTTCATCCTGTAGGATCTCTCTTCCCCATCCGCCTTCCTCCTGTGGGATCTCTCCTTCCCATTCCCTTCTCCCGTGGGATCTCTCTTTTCCATCCCCCTTCGACCTGTGGGAACTCTGTTCCCCATCCCACATCCTCCTGTGGGATCTCTCTTCCCCATCCCCCTTCCTCCTGTGGGATCTCTCTTCCCCATCCCCCTTCCTCCTGTGGGATCTCTCTTCCCCATCCCCCTTCCTCCTGTGGGATCTCTCTTCCCCATCCCTTTACTCCTGTCGGATCACTTTCCCCATCCCCTTCCTCCTCTAGGATCTCAATAACCCATCCCCTTCCTCCTTTGGAATCTCCCTTCCTCATCCCCCTTCCTCGTGTGGGATCTCCTTTACCCATCCCTCTTCCTCCTGTGGAATCTCTCTTCCCCATCCCCCTTCCTCGTGTGGGATCTCCTTTAACCATCCCCCTTCCTCCTGTGGGATATCTCTACCCCATCCCCTTCCTCGTGTGGAATCTCCTTTACCCATCCCCCTTCCTCCCAAGTGATCATTTTCCCCATCCCCCTTCCTCCTATAGGATCTCTCTTCCCCATCCCCCTTCCTCCTGTCGGATCTCTCTTCCCCATCCCCCTTCCTCCTGTAGGATCTCACTTCCCCATCCCCCTTCCTCCTGTAGGATCTCTCTTCCCCATCCGCCTTCCTCCCGTGGGATCTCTCCTTCCCATTCCCCTTTCTCCCGTGGGATCTCTCTTTTCCATCCCCCTTCGACCTGTGGGAACTCTGTTCCCCATCCCACTTCCTCCTGTGGGATCTCTCTTCCCCATCCCCCTTCCTTCTGTGTGATCTCCCTTCCTGATCCCTTTCCTCCTGTCGGATCACTTTCCCCATCCCCCTTACTGTGGGATCTCTCTTCCCCATTCCCATCCTCTTGTGGGATCTCTCATCCCCATCACTCTTCTTCCTGAGGGATCTCTCTTCCCCATCCCCTTCCTCCTGTGGAATCTCCCTTCCCCATCCCCCTTCCTACTGTGGGATCTCTCTTCCGAACAACTTCCTCCTGTGGGATCTCTCTTCCCAACCCCTTCCTCCTGTGGGATCTCTCTTCCCAACCACTTCCTCCTGTGGGATCTCTCTTCCTAACCACTTCCTCCTGCGGGATCTCTCTTCCCAATTCCTTCCTCCTGTGTGATCTCTCTTCCAGATTCCCCTTTCTCCTGTGGGATCTCACTTCCCCATCCCCCTTCCTCCTATGGGATCTCACTTCCCGAACCCTTTCCTCCTGTGGTATCTCTCTTCTGCATCCCCTTCCTCCTGTGGGATCACTTTCCCCATCCCCCTTCCTCCTGTGGGATCTCTCTTCCCCATTCCCCTTCCTCCTGTGGGATCTCTCTTCCCCATCCCACTTCCTCCTGTGGGATCTCTCTTCCCCATTCCCCTTCCTCCTGTGGGATCTCTCTTCCCCATCCCCCTTCCTCCTTTGGGATCTCTCTTCCCCATCCCCATTCCTCCTGGGGGATCTCTCTTCCCCATCCCCCTTCCTCCTGTGTGATCTCTCTTCCCGATCACTTTCCTCCTGTGGGATCACTTTCCCCATCCCCCTTACTGTGGGATCTCTCTTCCCCATTCCCATCCTCTTGTGGGATCTCTCATCCCCATCACTCTTCTTACTGAGGGATCTCTCCTCCCCATCCCCTTCCTCCTCTGGGATCTCAATAACCCATCCCCTTCCTCCTGTCGGATCAATTTCCCTGTCCCCCTTCCTCCTGTGTGATCTCTCTTCCCGATCCCCTTCTTCCTGTGGGATCTCTCTTCCCACCTCCTTCCTCCTGTGTGATCTCTCTTCCAGATTCCCCTTTCTCCTGTGGGATCTCTCTTCCCCATCCCCGTTCCTCCTAGGGGATCTCACTTCCCGAACCCTTTCCTCCTGTGGTATCTCTCTTCTGCATCCCCTTCCTCCTGTCGGATCACTTTCCCTGTCCGCCTTCCTCCTGTCGGATCACTTTCCCCATCCCCTTCCTCCCAAGCGATCATTTTCCCCATCCCCCTTCCTCCCAAGCGATCATTTTTCCCCATCCCCCTTCCTGCTATAGGATCTCTCTTCCCCATCCCCCTTCCTCCTGTGGGATCTCTCTTCCCGATCCCCTTCTTCCTGTGGGATCTCTCTTCCCCATCCCACTTCCTCCTGTAGGATCTCTCTTCCCCATCCCCCTTCCTCCTGTAGGATCTCTCTTCCCCATCCGCCTTCCTCCTGTGGGATCTCTCCTTCCCATTCCCCTTTCTCCCGTGGGATCTCTCTTTTCCATCCCCCTTCGACCTGTGGGAACTCTGTTCCCCATCCCCCTTCCTGCTGTGGGATCACTCTTCCCCATCCCCCTTCCTCCTTTGGGATCTCTCTTCCCAATCCCCTTCCTCATGTAGGATCTCCTTTACCCATCCCCCTTCCTCCTATAGGATCTCTCTTCCCCATCCCTCTTCCTCCTGTTGGATCTCCCTTCACCATCCGCCTAACTCCTGTGGGATCTCTCCTTCCCATTCCCTTTCTCCCGTAGGATCCCTCTTTTCTATCCCCCTTCAACCTGTGGGAACTCTGTTCCCCATCCCACTTCCTCCTGTGGGATCTGTCTTCCCCATCCCACTTCCTCCTGTGGGATCTGTCTTCCCTATCCCACTTCCTTCTGTGGGATTTCTCTTCCCCATCCCACTTCTTCCTGTGGCATCTCTCTTCCCCATCCGCTTCCCCATGTAGAATTCTTTTCCTGATCTTCTTCCTCCATTTCGATCTCCCTTCCTGATTCAGCTTCCTAATGCGCCATTTCTCTACTATATCTACTTCCTCCTCTGGGATCTCTCTTCCCAACCACTTCATCCTGTGGGATCTCTCTTCCCTATCCACTTCCTCCTGTGGGATCTCTCTTCCCAACCACTTCCTCCTGTGGGATCTCTCTTCCCAACATCTTCATCCTGTGGGATCTCTCTTCCCTATCCACTTCCTCCTGTGGGATCTCTCTTCCCAACCACTTCCTCCTGTGGGATCTCTCTTCCCAACTCCTTCCTCCTGTGTGATCTCTCTTCCAGATTCCCCTTTCTACTGTGGGATCTCTCTTCCCAATCCCCCTTTCTCCTAGGGGATCTCACTTCCCGAACCCTTTCCTCCTGTGGTATCTCTCTTCTGCATCCGCTTCCTCCTGTCAGATCACTTTCCCCATCCCCTTCCTCCTCTAGGATCTCAATAACCCATCCCACTTCCTCCTGTGGGATCTCTCTTCCCCATCCCCCTTCCTCCTGTGGGTTCTCTCTTCCCCATCCCCCTTCCTCGTGTGGGATCTCCTTTACCCATCCCCCTTCCTCCTGTGGGATATCTCTACCCCATCTCCTTCCTCGTGTGGAATCTCCTTAACCCATCCCCCTTCCTCCCAAGTGATCATTTTCCCCATCCCCATTCCTCCTATAGGATCTCTCTTCCCCATCCCCCTTCCTCCTGTCGGATCTCTCTTCCCCATCCCCCTTCCTCCTGTAGGATCTCTCTTCCCCATCCCCCTTCCTCCTGTAGGATCTCTCTTCCCCATCCGCCTTCCTCCTGTGGGATCTCTCCTTCCCATTCCCCTTTCTCCCGTGGGATCTCTCTTTTCCATCCCCCTTCGACCTGTGGGAACTCTGTTCCCCATCCCACTTCCTCCTGTGGGATCTCTCTTCCCCATCCCCCTTCCTCCTGTGGGATCTCTCTTCCCCATCCCCCTTCCTCCTGTAGGATCTCCTTTACCCATCCCCCTTCCTCCTATAGGATCTCTCTTCCCCATCCCTCTTCCTCCTGTTGGATCTCCCTTCACCATCCGCCTAACTCCTGTGGGATCTCTCCTTCCCATTCCCTTTCTCCCGTAGGATCCCTCTTTTCTATCCCCCTTCGACCTGTGGGAACTCTGTTCCCCATCCCACTTCCTCCTGTGGGATCTGTCTTCCCTATCCCACTTCCTTCTGTGGGATTTCTCTTCCCCATCCCACTTCTTCCTGTGGCATCTCTCTTCCCCATCCGCTTCCCCATGTAGAATTCTTTTCCTGATCTTCTTCCTCCATTTCGATCTCCCTTCCTGATTCAGCTTCCTAATGCGCCATTTCTCTACTATATCTACTTCCTCCTCTGGGATCTCTCTTCCCAACCACTTCATCCTGTGGGATCTCTCTTCCCTATCCACTTCCTCCTGTGGGATCTCTCTTCCCAACCACTTCCTCCTGTGGGATCTCTCTTCCCAACATCTTCATCCTGTGGGATCTCTCTTCCCTATCCACTTCCTCCTGTGGGATCTCTCTTCCCAACCACTTCCTCCTGTGGGATCTCTCTTCCCAACTCCTTCCTCCTGTGTGATCTCTCTTCCAGATTCCCCTTTCTACTGTGGGATCTCTCTTCCCAATCCCCCTTTCTCCTAGGGGATCTCACTTCCCGAACCCTTTCCTCCTGTGGTATCTCTCTTCTGCATCCGCTTCCTCCTGTCAGATCACTTTCCCCATCCCCTTCCTCCTCTAGGATCTCAATAACCCATCCCACTTCCTCCTGTGGGATCTCTCTTCCCCATCCCCCTTCCTCCTGTGGGTTCTCTCTTCCCCATCCCCCTTCCTCGTGTGGGATCTCCTTTACCCATCCCCCTTCCTCCTGTGGGATATCTCTACCCCATCTCCTTCCTCGTGTGGAATCTCCTTAACCCATCCCCCTTCCTCCCAAGTGATCATTTTCCCCATCCCCATTCCTCCTATAGGATCTCTCTTCCCCATCCCCCTTCCTCCTGTCGGATCTCTCTTCCCCATCCCCCTTCCTCCTGTAGGATCTCTCTTCCCCATCCCCCTTCCTCCTGTAGGATCTCTCTTCCCCATCCGCCTTCCTCCTGTGGGATCTCTCCTTCCCATTCCCCTTTCTCCCGTGGGATCTCTCTTTTCCATCCCCCTTCGACCTGTGGGAACTCTGTTCCCCATCCCACTTCCTCCTGTGGGATCTCTCTTCCCCATCCCCCTTCCTCCTGTGGGATCTCTCTTCCCCATCCCCCTTCCTCCTGTAGGATCTCCTTTACCCATCCCCCTTCCTCCTATAGGATCTCTCTTCCCCATCCCTCTTCCTCCTGTTGGATCTCCCTTCACCATCCGCCTAACTCCTGTGGGATCTCTCCTTCCCATTCCCTTTCTCCCGTAGGATCCCTCTTTTCTATCCCCCTTCGACCTGTGGGAACTCTGTTCCCCATCCCACTTCCTCCTGTGGGATCTGTCTTCCCTATCCCACTTCCTTCTGTGGGATTTCTCTTCCCCATCCCACTTCTTCCTGTGGCATCTCTCTTCCCCATCCGCTTCCCCTTGTAGAATTCTTTTCCTGATCTTCTTCCTCCCCTTCGATCTCCCTTCCTGATTCAGCTTCCTACTGCGCCATTTCTCTACTATGTCCACTTCCTCCTCTGGGATCTATCTTCCCCATCCCTCTTCCTCCTGTGGGATCTCTCTTCCCCATCCCCTTCCTCCTGTGGGATCTCTCTTCCCCATCCCCCTTCCTCGTGTGGGATGTCCTTTACCCATTCCCCTTCCTCCTGTGGAATTTCCCTTCCCCATCCCCTTCCTCATGTGGGATATCTCTACCCCATCCCCTTCCTCATGTGGGATCTCTCTACCCCATTCCCTTCCTCGTGTGGAATCTCCTTTACCCATCCCCCTTCCTCCCAAGCGATCATTTTTCCCCATCCACCTTCCTCCTATAGGATCTCTCTTCCCCATCCCCCTTACTGTGGGATCTCTCTTCCCCATTCCCATCCTCTTGTGGGATCTCTCATCCCCATCACTCTTCTTCCTGAGGGATCTCTCTTCCCCATCCCCTTCCTCCTGTGGGATCTCTCTTCCCCATCCCCCATCCTCGTGTGGGATGTCCTTTACCCATCCCCCTTCCTCCTGTGGAATTTCCCTTCCCCATCCCCTTCCTCATGTGGGATATCTCTACCCCATCCCCTTCCTCATGTGGGATCTCACTACCCCATTCCCTTCCTCGTGTGGAATCTCCTTTACCCATCCCCCTTCCTCCCAAGCGATCATTTTTCCCCATCCACCTTCCTCCTATAGGATCTCTCTTCCCCATCCCCCTTACTGTGGGATCTCTCTTCCCCATTCCCATCCTCTTGTGGGATCTCTCATCCCCATCACTCTTCTTCCTGAGGGATCTCTCTTCCCCATCCCCTTCCTCCGCTGGGATCTCAATAACCCATCCCGTTCCTCCTGTGGGATCTCTCTTCCCAACTCCTTCCTCCTGAGTGATCTCTCTTCCAGATTCCCCTTTCTCCTGTGGGATCTCTCTTCCCAATCCCCCTTCCTCCTAGGGGATCTCACTTCCCGATCCCTTTCCTCCTGTGGTATCTCTCTTATGCATCCCCTTCCTCCTGTCGGATCACTTTCCCTGTCCCCCTTCCTCCTGTGTGATCTCTCTTCCCGATCCCCTTCTTCCTGTGGGATCTCTCTTCCCAACTCCTTCCTCCTGTGTGATCTCTCTTCCAGATTCCCCTTTCTCCTGTGGGATCTCTCTTCCCCATCCCCGTTCCTCCTAGGGGATCTCACTTCCCGAACCCTTTCCTCCTGTGGTATCTCTCTTCTGCATCCCCTTCCTCCTGTCGGATCACTTTCCCTGTCCGCCTTCCTCCTGTCGGATCACTTTCCCCATCCCCTTCCTCCCAAGCGATCATTTTTCCCCATCCCCCTTCCTCCCAAGCGATCATTTTTCCCCATCCCCCTTCCTCCTATAGGATCTCTCTTCCCCATCCCCCTTCCTCCTGTGGGATCTCTCTTCCCGATCCCCTTCTTCCTGTGGGATCTCTCTTCCCCATCCCACTTCCTCCTGTAGGATCTCTCTTCCCCATCCCCCTTCCTCCTGTAGGATCTCTCTTCCCCATCCGCCTTCCTCCTGTGGGATCTCTCCTTCCCATTCCCCTTTCTCCCGTGGGATCTCTCTTTTCCATCCCCCTTCGACCTGTGGGAACTCTGTTCCCCATCCCCCTTCCTGCTGTGGGATCACTCTTCCCCATCCCCCTTCCTCCTTTGGGATCTCTCTTCCCAATCCCCTTCCTCATGTAGGATCTCCTTTACCCATCCCCCTTCCTCCTATAGGATCTCTCTTCCCCATCCCTCTTCCTCCTGTTGGATCTCCCTTCACCATCCGCCTAACTCCTGTGGGATCTCTCCTTCCCATTCCCTTTCTCCCGTAGGATCCCTCTTTTCTATCCCACTTCCTCCTGTGGGATCTGTCTTCCCTATCCCACTTCCTTCTGTGGGATTTCTCTTCCCCATCCCACTTCTTCCTGTGGCATCTCTCTTCCCCATCCGCTTCCCCATGTAGAATTCTTTTCCTGATCTTCTTCCTCCCCTTCGATCTCCCTTCCTGATTCAGCTTCCTACTGCGCCATTTCTCTACTATATCCACTTCCTCCTCTGGGTCTCTCTTCCGAACCACTTCATCCTGTGGGATCTCTCTTCCCTATCCACTTCCTCCTGTGGGATCTCTCTTCCCAACCACTTCCTCCTGTGGGATCTCTCTTCCCAACCACTTCATCCTGTGGGATCTCTCTTCCCTATCCACTTCCTCCTGTGGGATCTCTCTTCCCAACCACTTCCTCCTGTGGGATCTCTCTTCCCAACTCCTTCCTCCTGTGTGATCTCTCTTCCAGATTCCCCTTTCTCCTGTGGGATCTCTCTTCCCAATCCCCCTTCCTCCTAGGGGATCTCACTTCCCGAACCCTTTCCTCCTGTGGTATCTCTCTTCTGCATCCCCTTCCTCCTGTCAGATCACTTTCCCTGTCCCCCTTCCTCCTGTGGGATCCCTCTTCCCCATCCCCCTGCCTTCTGTGTGATCTCTCTTCCCGATCACTTTCCTCCTGTCGGATCACTTTCCCCATCCCCTTCCTCCCAAGCGATCATTTTTCCCCATCCCCCTTCCTCCCAAGCGATTATTTTTCCCCATCCCCCTTCCTCCTATAGGATCTCTCTACCCCATCCCCCTTCCTCCTGTGGGATCTCTCTTCCCGATCCCCTTCTTCCTGTGGGATCTCTCTTCCCAACTCCTTCCTCCTGTGTGATCTCTCTTCCAGATTCCCCTTTCTCCTGTGGGATCTCTCTTCCCCATCCCCCTTCCTCCTAAGGGATCTCTCTTCCCGATCCCCTTCTTCCTGTGGGATCTCTCTTCCCCATCCCACTTCCTCCTGTAGGATCTCTCTTCCCCATCCCCCTTCCTCCTGTGGGATCTCTCCTTCCCATTCCCCTTTCTCCCGTGGGATCTCTCTTTTCCATCCCCCTTCGACCTGTGGGAACTCTGTTCCCCATCGCACTTCCTCCTGTGGGATCTCTCTTGCCCATCCCCCTTCCTCCTTTGGGATCTCTCTTCCCCATCCCTCTTCCTCCTGTTGGATCTCCCTTCACCATCCGCCTAACTCCTGTGGGATCTCTCCTTCCCA
This sequence comes from Hemitrygon akajei, assembly GCF_048418815.1. Taxonomy (NCBI): domain Eukaryota; kingdom Metazoa; phylum Chordata; class Chondrichthyes; order Myliobatiformes; family Dasyatidae; genus Hemitrygon; species Hemitrygon akajei. The sequence goes on along the minus strand of NW_027331919.1, from coordinate 5,683,647 downwards.
TTCCCTTTCTCCCGTAGGATCCCTCTTTTCTATCCCCCTTCAACCTGTGGGAACTCTGTTCACCATCCCACTTCCTCCTGTGGGATCTGTCTTCCCTATCCCACTTCCTTCTGTGGGATTTCTCTTCCCCATCCCACTTCTTCCTGTGGCATCTCTCTTCCCCATCCGCTTCCCCATGTAGAATTCTTTTCCTGATCTTCTTCCTCCCCGTCGATCTCCCTTCCTGATTCAGCTTCCTACTGCGCCATTTCTCTACTATATCCACTGCCGCCTCTGGGATCTCTCTTCCCAACCACTTCATCCTGTGGGATCTCTCTTCCCTATCCACTTCCTCCTGTGGGATCTCTCTTCCCAACTCCTTCCTCCTGTGTGATCTCTCTTCCAGATTCCCCTTTCTCCTGTGGGATCTCTCTTCCCCATCCCCCTTCCTCCTAGGGGATGTCACTTCCCGAACCCGTTCCTCCTGTGGTATCTCTCTTCTGCATCCCCTTCCTCCTGTGGGATCTCTCTTCCCCATCCCCCTTCCTCCTGTGGGATCTCTCTTCCCCATCCCCCTGCCTTCTGTGTGATCTCACTTCCCGAACCCTTTCCTCCTGTGGTATCTCTCTTCTGCATCCCCCTTCCTCCTGTCGGATCACTTTCCCAATCCCCCTTCCTCCTGTGGGATCTCTCTTCCCCATCCCCCTGCCTCCTGTGGAATCTCCCTTCCTCATCCCCCTTCCTCCTGTGGGATAACTTTACCCTATCCCCTTCCTCGTGTGGAATCTCCTTTACCCATCCCCCTTCCTCCCAAGTGATCATTTTCCCCATCCCCATTCCTCCTATACGATCTCTCTTCCCCATCCCCCTTCCTCCTGTGGGATCTGTCCTTCCCATTCCCCTTTCTCCCGTGGGATCTCTCTTCCCCATCCCACTTCCTCCTGTGGGATCTCTCTTCCCCATCCCCCTTCCTCCTGTGGGATCTCTCTTCCCCATCCCCCTTCCTCCTTTGGGATCTCTCTTCCCCATCCCCTTTCGCGTGTAGGATCTCCTTTACCCATCCCCCTTCCTCCTATAGGATCTCTCTTCCCCATCCCTCTTCCTCCTGTTGGATCTCCCTTCACCATCCGCCTAACTCCTGTGGGATCTCTCCTTCCCATTCCCTTTCTCCCGTAGGATCCCTCTTTTCTATCCCCCTTCGACCTGTGGGAACTCTGTGCCCCATCCCACTTCCTCCTGTGGGATCTGTCTTCCCTATCCCACTTCCTTCTGTGGGATTTCTCTTCCCCATCCCACTTCTTCCTGTGGCATCTCTGTTCCCCATCCGCTTCCCCATGTAGAATTCTTTTCCTGATCTTCTTCCTCCCCTTCGATCTCCCTTCCTGATTCAGCTTCCTACTGCGCCATTTCTCTACTATATCCACTTCCTCCTCTGGGATCTTTCTTCCCAACCACTTCATCCTGTGGGACCTCTCTTCCCTATCCACTTCCTCCTGTGGGATCTCTCTTCCCAACCACTTCCTCCTGTGGGATCTCTCTTCCCAACCACTTCATCCTGTGGGATCTCTCTTCCCTATCCACTTCCTCCTGTGGGATCTCTCTTCCCAACCACTTCCTCCTGTGGGATCTCTCTTCCCAACTCCTTCCTCCTGTGTGATCTCTCTTCCAGATTCCCCTTTCTCCTGTGGGATCTCTCTTCCCAATCCCCCTTCCTCCTAGGGGATCTCACTTCACGAACCCTTTCCTCCTGTGGTATCTCTCTTCTGCATCCCCTTCCTCCTGTCGGATCACTTTCCCTGTCCCCCTTCCTCCTGTGGGATCTCTCTTCCCCATCCCCCTGCCTTCTGTGTGATCTGTCTTCCCGATCACTTTCCTCCTGTCGGATCACTTTCCCCGTCCCCTTCCTCCCGCGATCATTTTTCCCCATCCCCCTTCCTCCTATAGGATCTCTCTTTCCCATCCCCCTTCCTCCTGTGGGATCTCTCTTCCCGATCCACTTCTTCCTGTGGGATCTCTCTTCCCAACTCCTTCCTCCTGTGTGATCTCTCTTCCAGATTCCCCTTTCTCCTGTGGGATCTCTCTTCCCCATCCCCCTTCCTCCTAAGGGATCTCTCTTCCCGATCCCCTTCTTCCTGTGGGATCTCTCTTCCCCATCCCACTTCCTCCTGTAGGATCTCTCTTCCCCATCCCCCTTCCTCCTGTAGGATCTCTCTTCCCCATCCGCCTTCCTCCTGTGGGATCTCTCCTTCACATTCCCCTTTCTCCCGTGGGATCTCTCTTTTCCATCCCCCTTCCTCCTGTGGGATCTCTCTTCCCCATCCCCCTTCCTCCTTTGGGATCTCTCTTCCCCATCCCTCTTCCTCCTGTTGGATCTCCCTTCACCATCCGACTAACTCCTGTGGGATCTCTCCTTCCCATTCCCTTTCTCCCGTAGGATCCCTCTTTTCTATCCCACTTCCTTCTGTGGGATTTCTCTTCCCCATCCCACTTCTTCCTGTGGCATCTCTCTTCCCCATCCGCTTCCCCATGTAGAATTCTTTTCCTGATCTTCTTCCTCCCCTTCGATCTCCCTTCCTGATTCAGCTTCCTACTGCGCCATTTCTCTACTATATCCACTTCCTCCTCTGGGATCTCTCTTCCCAACCACTTCATCCTGTGGGATCTCTCTTCCCTATCCACTTCCTCCTGTGGGATCTCTCTTCCCAACCACTTCCTCCTGTGGGATCTCTCTTCCCAACTCCTTCCTCCTGTGTGATCTCTCTTCCAGATTCCCCTTTCTCCTGTGGGATCTCTCTTCCCCATCCCCCTTCCTCCTAGGGGATCTCACTTCCCGAACCCGTTACTCCTGTTGTATCTCTCTTCTGCATCCCCTTCCGCCTGTGGGATCTCTCTTCCCCATCCCCCTTCCTCCTGTGGGATCTCTCTTCCCCATCCCCCTGCCATCTGTGTGATCTCTCTTCCCGATCCCTTTCCTCCTGTGGGATCTCTCTTCCCCAACCCACTTCCTCCTGTAGGATCTCTCTTCCCCATCCCCCTTCCTCCTAGGGGATCTCACTTCCCGAACCCTTTCCTCCTGTGGTATCTCTCTTCTGCATCCCCCTTCCTCCTGTCGGATCACTTTCCCCATCTCCCTTCCTCCTGTGGGATCTCTCTTCCCCATCCCCCTGCCTCCTGTGGAATCTCCCTTCCTCATCCCCCTTCCTCGTGTGGGATCTCCTTTACCCATCCCCCTTCCTCCTGTGGGATATCTTTACCCTATCCCCTTCCTCGTGTGGAATCTCCTTTACCCATCCCCCTTCCTCCCAAGTGATCATTTTCCCCATCCCCCTTCCTCCTATACGATCTCTCTTCCCCATCCCCCTTCCTCCTGTGGGATCTCTCCTTCCCATTCCCCTTTCTCCCGTGGGATCTCTCTTCCCCATCCCACTTCCTCCTGTGGGATCTCTCTTCCCCATCCCCCTTCCTCCTGTGGGATCTCTCTTCCCCATCCCCCTTCCTCCTTTGGGATCTCTCTTCCCCATCCCCTTCCTCGTGTAGGATCTCCTTTACCCATCCCCCTTCCTCCTATAGGATCTCTCTTCCCCATCCCTCTTCCTCCTGTTGGATCTCCTTTCACCATCCGCCTAACTCCTGTGGGATCTCTCCTTCCCATTCCCTTTCTCCCGTAGGATCCCTCTTTTCTATCCCCCTTCGACCTGTGGGAACTCTGTTCCCCATCCCACTTCCTCCTGTGGGATCTGTCTTCCCTATCCCACTTCCTTCTGTGGGATTTCTCTTCCCCATCCCACTTCCTCCTGTGGGATCTCTCTTCCCGATCCCCTTCTTCCTGTGGGATCTCTCTTCCCAACTCCTTCCTCCTGTGTGATCTCTCTTCCAGATTCCCCTTTCTCCTGTGGGATCTCTCTTCCCCATCCCCCTTCCTCCTAAGTGATCTCTCTTCCCGATCCCCTTCTTCCTGTGGGATCTCTCTTCCCCATCCCACTTCCTCCTGTAGGATCTCTCTTCCCCATCCCCCTTCCTCCTGTAGGATCTCTCTTCCACATCCGCCTTCCTCCTGTGGGATCTCTCCTTCCCATTCCCCTTTCTCCCGTGGGATCTCTCTTTTCCATCCCCCTTCGACCTGTGGGAACTCTGTTCCCCATCCCCCTTCCTCCTGTGGGATCTCTCTTCCCCATCCCCCTTCCTCCTTTGGGATCTCTCTTCCCCATCCCTCTTCCTCCTGTTGGATCTCCCTTCACCATCCGCCTAACTCCTGTGGGATCTCTCCTTCCCATTCCCTTTCTCCCGTAGGATCCCTCTTTTCTATCCCCCTTCAACCTGTGGGAACTCTGTTCCCCATCCCACTTCCTCCTGTGGGATCTGTCTTCCCTATCCCACTTCCTTCTGTGGGATTTCTCTTCCCCATCCCACTTCTTCCTGTGGCATCTCTCTTCCCCATCCGCTTCCCCATGTAGAATTCTTTTCCTGATCTTCTTCCTCCCCTTCGATCTCCCTTCCTGATTCAGCTTCCTACTGCGCCATTTCTCTACTATATCCACTTCCTCCTCTTGGATCTCTCTTCCCAACCACTTCATCCTGTGGGATCTCTCTTCCCTATCCACTTCCTCCTGTGGGATCTCTCTTCCCAACCACTTCCTCCTGTGGGATCTCTCTTCCCAACTCCTTCCTCCTGTGTGATCTCTCTTCCAGATTCCCCTTTCTCCTGTGGGATCTCTCTTCCCCATCCCCCTTCCTCCTAGGGGATCTCACTTCCCGAACCCGTTCCTCCTGTGGTATCTCTCTTCTGCATCCCCTTCCTCCTGTGGGATCTCTCTTCCCCATCCCCCTTCCTCCTGTGGGATCTCTCTTCCCCATCCCCCTGCCATCTGTGTGATCTCTCTTCCCGATCCCTTTCCTCCTGTGGGATTTCTCTTCCCCATCCCACTTCCTCCTGTAGGATCTCTCTTCCCCATCCCCCTTCCTCCTAGGGTATCTCACTTCCCGAACCCTTTCCTCCTGTGGTATCTCTCTTCTGCATCCCCCTTCCTCCTGTCGGATCACTTTCCCCATCCCCCTTCCTCCTGTGGGATCTCTCTTCCCCATCCCCCTGCCTCCTGTGGAATCTCCCTTCCTCATCCCCCTTCCTCCTGTGGGATAACTTTACCCTATCCCCTTCCTCGTGTGGAATCTCCTTTACCCATCCCCCTTCCTCCCAAGTGATCATTTTCCCCATCCCCATTCCTCCTATACGATCTCTCTTCCCCATCCCCCTTCCTCCTGTGGGATCTGTCCTTCCCATTCCCCTTTCTCCCGTGGGATCTCTCTTCCCCATCCCACTTCCTCCTGTGGGATCTCTCTTCCCCATCCCCCTTCCTCCTGTGGGATCTCTCTTCCCCATCCCCCTTCCTCCTTTGGGATCTCTCTTCCCCATCCCCTTTCGCGTGTAGGATCTCCTTTACCCATCCCCCTTCCTCCTATAGGATCTCTCTTCCCCATCCCTCTTCCTCCTGTTGGATCTCCCTTCACCATCCGCCTAACTCCTGTGGGATCTCTCCTTCCCATTCCCTTTCTCCCGTAGGATCCCTCTTTTCTATCCCCCTTCGACCTGTGGGAACTCTGTTCCCCATCCCACTTCCTCCTGTGGGATCTGTCTTCCCTATCCCACTTCCTTCTGTGGGATTTCTCTTCCCCATCCCACTTCTTCCTGTGGCATCTCTGTTCCCCATCCGCTTCCCCATGTAGAATTCTTTTCCTGATCTTCTTCCTCCCCTTCGATCTCCCTTCCTGATTCAGCTTCCTACTGCGCCATTTCTCTACTATATCCACTTCCTCCTCTGGGATCTTTCTTCCCAACCACTTCATCCTGTGGGACCTCTCTTCCCTATCCACTTCCTCCTGTGGGATCTCTCTTCCCAACCACTTCCTCCTGTGGGATCTCTCTTCCCAACCACTTCATCCTGTGGGATCTCTCTTCCCTATCCACTTCCTCCTGTGGGATCTCTCTTCCCAACCACTTCCTCCTGTGGGATCTCTCTTCCCAACTCCTTCCTCCTGTGTGATCTCTCTTCCAGATTCCCCTTTCTCCTGTGGGATCTCTCTTCCCAATCCCCCTTCCTCCTAGGGGATCTCACTTCACGAACCCTTTCCTCCTGTGGTATCTCTCTTCTGCATCCCCTTCCTCCTGTCGGATCACTTTCCCTGTCCCCCTTCCTCCTGTGGGATCTCTCTTCCCCATCCCCCTGCCTTCTGTGTGATCTGTCTTCCCGATCACTTTCCTCCTGTCGGATCACTTTCCCCGTCCCCTTCCTCCCAAGCGATCATTTTTCCCCATCCCCCTTCCTCCTATAGGATCTCTCTTTCCCATCCCCCTTCCTCCTGTGGGATCTCTCTTCCCGATCCACTTCTTCCTGTGGGATCTCTCTTCCCAACTCCTTCCTCCTGTGTGATCTCTCTTCCAGATTCCCCTTTCTCCTGTGGGATCTCTCTTCCCCATCCCCCTTCCTCCTAAGGGATCTCTCTTCCCGATCCCCTTCTTCCTGTGGGATCTCTCTTCCCCATCACACTTCCTCCTGTAGGATCTCTCTTCCCCATCCCCCTTCCTCCTGTAGGATCTCTCTTCCCCATCCGCCTTCCTCCTGTGGGATCTCTCCTTCACATTCCCCTTTCTCCCGTGGGATCTCTCTTTTCCATCCCCCTTCGACCTGTGGGAACTCTGTTCCCCATCCCCCTTCCTCCTGTGGGATCTCTCTTCCCCATCCCCCTTCCTCCTTTGGGATCTCTCTTCCCCATCCCTCTTCCTCCTGTTGGATCTCCCTTCACCATCCGCCTAACTCCTGTGGGATCTCTCCTTCCCATTCCCTTTCTCCCGTAGGATCCCTCTTTTCTATCCCACTTCCTTCTGTGGGATTTCTCTTCCCCATCCCACTTCTTCCTGTGGCATCTCTCTTCCCCATCCGCTTCCCCATGTAGAATTATTTTCCTGATCTTCTTCCTCCCCTTCGATCTCCCTTCCTGATTCAGCTTCCTACTGCGCCATTTCTCTACTATATCCACTTCCTCCTCTGGGATCTCTCTTCCCAACCACTTCATCCTGTGGGATCTCTCTTCCCTATCCACTTCCTCCTGTGGGATCTCTCTTCCCAACCACTTCCTCCTGTGGGATCTCTCTTCCCAACTCCTTCCTCCTGTGTGATCTCTCTTCCAGATTCCCCTTTCTCCTGTGGGATCTCTCTTCCCCATCCCCCTTCCTCCTAGGGGATCTCACTTCCCGAACCCGTTACTCCTGTGGGATCTCTCTTCCCCATCCCCCTTCCTCCTGTGGGATCTCTCTTCCCCATCCCCCTGCCATCTGTGTGATCTCTCTTCCCGATCCCTTTCCTCCTGTGGGATCTCTCTTCCCCATCCCACTTCCTCCTGTAGGATCTCTCTTCCCCATCCCCCTTCCTCCTAGGGGATCTCACTTCCCGAACCCTTTCCTCCTGTGGTATCTCTCTTCTGCATCCCCCTTCCTCCTGTCGGATCACTTTCCCAATCCCCCTTCCTCCTGTGGGATCTCTCTTCCCCATCCCCCTGCCTCCTGTGGAATCTCCCTTCCTCATCCCCCTTCCTCCTGTGGGATAACTTTACCCTATCCCCTTCCTCGTGTGGAATCTCCTTTACCCATCCCCCTTCCTCCCAAGTGATCATTTTCCCCATCCCCATTCCTCCTATACGATCTCTCTTCCCCATCCCCCTTCCTCCTGTGGGATCTGTCCTTCCCATTCCCCTTTCTCCCGTGGGATCTCTCTTCCCCATCCCACTTCCTCCTGTGGGATCTCTCTTCCCCATCCCCCTTCCTCCTGTGGGATCTCTCTTCCCCATCCCCCTTCCTCCTTTGGGATCTCTCTTCCCCATCCCCTTTCGCGTGTAGGATCTCCTTTACCCATCCCCCTTCCTCCTATAGGATCTCTCTTCCCCATCCCTCTTCCTCCTGTTGGATCTCCCTTCACCATCCGCCTAACTCCTGTGGGATCTCTCCTTCCCATTCCCTTTCTCCCGTAGGATCCCTCTTTTCTATCCCCCTTCGACCTGTGGGAACTCTGTTCCCCATCCCACTTCCTCCTGTGGGATCTGTCTTCCCTATCCCACTTCCTTCTGTGGGATTTCTCTTCCCCATCCCACTTCTTCCTGTGGCATCTCTGTTCCCCATCCGCTTCCCCATGTAGAATTCTTTTCCTGATCTTCTTCCTCCCCTTCGATCTCCCTTCCTGATTCAGCTTCCTACTGCGCCATTTCTCTACTATATCCACTTCCTCCTCTGGGATCTTTCTTCCCAACCACTTCATCCTGTGGGACCTCTCTTCCCTATCCACTTCCTCCTGTGGGATCTCTCTTCCCAACCACTTCCTCCTGTGGGATCTCTCTTCCCAACCACTTCATCCTGTGGGATCTCTCTTCCCTATCCACTTCCTCCTGTGGGATCTCTCTTCCCAACCACTTCCTCCTGTGGGATCTCTCTTCCCAACTCCTTCCTCCTGTGTGATCTCTCTTCCAGATTCCCCTTTCTCCTGTGGGATCTCTCTTCCCAATCCCCCTTCCTCCTAGGGGATCTCACTTCACGAACCCTTTCCTCCTGTGGTATCTCTCTTCTGCATCCCCTTCCTCCTGTCGGATCACTTTCCCTGTCCCCCTTCCTCCTGTGGGATCTCTCTTCCCCATCCCCCTGCCTTCTGTGTGATCTGTCTTCCCGATCACTTTCCTCCTGTCGGATCACTTTCCCCGTCCCCTTCCTCCCAAGCGATCATTTTTCCCCATCCCCCTTCCTCCTATAGGATCTCTCTTTCCCATCCCCCTTCCTCCTGTGGGATCTCTCTTCCCGATCCACTTCTTCCTGTGGGATCTCTCTTCCCAACTCTTTCCTCCTGTGTGATCTCTCTTCCAGATTCCCCTTTCTCCTGTGGGATCTCTCTTCCCCATCCCCCTTCCTCCTAAGGGATCTCTCTTCCCGATCCCCTTCTTCCTGTGGGATCTCTCTTCCCCATCCCACTTCCTCCTGTAGGATCTCTCTTCCCCATCCCCCTTCCTCCTGTAGGATCTCTCTTCCCCATCCGCCTTCCTCCTGTGGGATCTCTCCTTCACATTCCCCTTTCTCCCGTGGGATCTCTCTTTTCCATCCCCCTTCGACCTGTGGGAACTCTGTTCCCCATCCCCCTTCCTCCTGTGGGATCTCTCTTCCCCATCCCCCTTCCTCCTTTGGGATCTCTCTTCCCCATCCCTCTTCCTCCTGTTGGATCTCCCTTCACCATCCGCCTAACTCCTGTGGGATCTCTCCTTCCCATTCCCTTTCTCCCGTAGGATCCCTCTTTTCTATCCCACTTCCTTCTGTGGGATTTCTCTTCCCCATCCCACTTCTTCCTGTGGCATCTCTCTTCCCCATCCGCTTCCCCATGTAGAATTCTTTTCCTGATCTTCTTCCTCCCCTTCGATCTCCCTTCCTGATTCAGCTTCCTACTGCGCCATTTCTCTACTATATCCACTTCCTCCTCTGGGATCTCTCTTCCCAACCACTTCATCCTGTGGGATCTCTCTTCCCTATCCACTTCCTCCTGTGGGATCTCTCTTCCCAACCACTTCCTCCTGTGGGATCTCTCTTCCCAACTCCTTCCTCCTGTGTGATCTCTCTTCCAGATTCCCCTTTCTCCTGTGGGATCTCTCTTCCCCATCCCCCTTCCTCCTAGGGGATCTCACTTCCCGAACCCGTTACTCCTGTGGTATCTCTCTTCTGCATCCCCTTCCTCCTGTGGGATCTCTCTTCCCCATCCCCCTTCCTCCTGTGGGATCTCTCTTCCCCATCCCCCTGCCATCTGTGTGATCTCTCTTCCCGATCCCTTTCCTCCTGTGGGATCTCTCTTCCCCAACCCACTTCCTCCTGTAGGATCTCTCTTCCCCATCCCCCTTCCTCCTAGGGGATCTCACTTCCCGAACCCTTTCCTCCTGTGGTATCTCTCTTCTGCATCCCCCTTCCTCCTGTCGGATCACTTTCCCCATCCCCCTTCCTCCTGTGGGATCTCTCTTCCCCATCCCCCTGCCTCCTGTGGAATCTCCCTTCCTCATCCCCCTTCCTCGTGTGGGATCTCCTTTACCCATCCCCCTTCCTCCTGTGGGATATCTTTACCCTATCCCCTTCCTCGTGTGGAATCTCCTTTACCCATCCCCCTTCCTCCCAAGTGATCATTTTCCCCATCCCCCTTCCTCCTATACGATCTCTCTTCCCCATCCCCCTTCCTCCTGTGGGATCTCTCCTTCCCATTCCCCTTTCTCCCGTGGGATCTCTCTTCCCCATCCCACTTCCTCCTGTGGGATCTCTCTTCCCCATCCCCCTTCCTCCTGTGGGATCTCTCTTCCCCAACCCCCTTCCTCCTTTGGGATCTCTCTTCCCCATCCCCTTCCTCGTGTAGGATCTCCTTTACCCATCCCCCTTCCTCCTATAGGATCTCTCTTCCCCATCCCTCTTCCTCCTGTTGGATCTCCTTTCACCATCCGCCTAACTCCTGTGGGATCTCTCCTTCCCATTCCCTTTCTCCCGTAGGATCCCTCTTTTCTATCCCCCTTCGACCTGTGGGAACTCTGTTCCCCATCCCACTTCCTCCTGTGGGATCTGTCTTCCCTATCCCACTTCCTTCTGTGGGATTTCTCTTCCCCATCCCACTTCCTCCTGTGGGATCTCTCTTCCAGATCCCCTTCTTCCTGTGGGATCTCTCTTCCCAACTCCTTCCTCCTGTGTGATCTCTCTTCCAGATTCCCCTTTCTCCTGTGGGATCTCTCTTCCCCATCCCCCTTCCTCCTAAGTGATCTCTCTTCCCGATCCCCTTCTTCCTGTGGGATCTCTCTTCCCCATCCCACTTCCTCCTGTAGGATCTCTCTTCCCCATCCCCCTTCCTCCTGTAGGATCTCTCTTCCACATCCGCCTTCCTCCTGTGGGATCTCTCCTTCCCATTCCCCTTTCTCCCGTGGGATCTCTCTTTTCCATCCCCCTTCGACCTGTGGGAACTCTGTTCCCCATCCCCCTTCCTCCTGTGGGATCTCTCTTCCCCATCCCCCTTCCTCCTTTGGGATCTCTCTTCCCCATCCCTCTTCCTCCTGTTGGATCTCCCTCCACCATCCGCCTAACTCCTGTGGGATCTCTCCTTCCCATTCCCTTTCTCCCGTAGGATCCCTCTTTTCTATCCCCCTTCAACCTGTGGGAACTCTGTTCCCCATCCCACTTCCTCCTGTGGGATCTGTCTTCCCTATCCCACTTCCTTCTGTGGGATTTCTCTTCCCCATCCCACTTCTTCCTGTGGCATCTCTCTTCCCCATCCGCTTCCCCATGTAGAATTCTTTTCCTGATCTTCTTCCTCCCCTTCGATCTCCCTTCCTGATTCAGCTTCCTACTGCGCCATTTCTCTACTATATCCACTTCCTCCTCTTGGATCTCTCTTCCCAACCACTTCATCCTGTGGGATCTCTCTTCCCTATCCACTTCCTGCTGTGGGATCTCTCTTCCCAACCACTTCCTCCTGTGGGATCTCTCTTCCCAACTCCTTCCTCCTGTGTAATCTCTCTTCCAGATTCCCCTTTCTCCTGTGGGATCTCTCTTCCCCATCCCCCTTCCTCCTAGGGGATCTCACTTCCCGAACCCTTTCCTCCTGTGGTATCTCTCTTCTGCATCCCCCTTCCTCCTGTCGGATCACTTTCCCCATCCCCCTTCCTCCTGTGGAATCTCCCTTCCTCATCCCCCTTCCTCGTGTGGGATCTCCTTTACCCATCCCCCTTCCTCCTGTGGGATATCTTTACCCTATCCCCTTCCTCGAGTGGAATCTCCTTTACCCATCCCCAATCCTCCCAAGTGATCATTTTCCCCATCCCCCTTCCTCCTATACGATCTCTCTTCCCCATCCCCCTTCCTCCTATAGGATCTCTCTTCCCCATCCCTCTTCCTCCTGTTGGATCTCCTTTCACCATCCGCTTAACTCCTGTGGGATCTCTCTTCCCCATCCCCTTCCTCGTGTAGGATCTCCTTTACCCATCCCCCTTCCTCCTATACGATCTCTCTTCCCCATCCCTCTTCCTCCTGTTGGATCTCCCTTCACCATCCCACTTCCTCCTGTGGGATATGTCTTCCCCATCCCACTTCCTTCTGTGGGATTAATCTTCCCCATCCCACTTCTTCCTGTGGGATCTGTCTTCCCCATCCCACTTCTTCCTGTGGGATCTGTCTTCCCCATCCACCTTCCTCCTGTGTGATTTCTCCTTCCCATCCCCATTCCTCCCGTAGGATCACTCTTTCCTATCCCCCTTCCTTGAGTGGGATCTCTCTTCCCCATCCCCTTCCTCCTGTGGGATCTCTCTTCCCCATCCCCTTCCTCCTGTGGGATCTCTCCTTCCCATTCCCCTTTCTCCCGTGGGATCTCTCTTCCCCATCCCACTTCCTCCTGTGGGATCTCTCTTCCCCATCCCCCTTCCTCCTGTGGGATCTCTCTTCCCCAACCCCCTTCCTCCTTTGGGATCTCTCTTCCCCATCCCCTTCCTCGTGTAGGATCTCCTTTACCCATCCCCCTTCCTCCTATAGGATCTCTCTTCCCCATCCCTCTTCCTCCTGTTGGATCTCCTTTCACCATCCGCCTAACTCCTGTGGGATCTCTCCTTCCCATTCCCTTTCTCCCGTAGGATCCCTCTTTTCTATCCCCCTTCGACCTGTGGGAACTCTGTTCCCCATCCCACTTCCTCCTGTGGGATCTGTCTTCCCTATCCCACTTCCTTCTGTGGGATTTCTCTTCCCCATCCCACTTCCTCCTGTGGGATCTCTCTTCCAGATCCCCTTCTTCCTGTGGGATCTCTCTTCCCAACTCCTTCCTCCTGTGTGATCTCTCTTCCAGATTCCCCTTTCTCCTGTGGGATCTCTCTTCCCCATCCCCCTTCCTCCTAAGTGATCTCTCTTCCCGATCCCCTTCTTCCTGTGGGATCTCTCTTCCCCATCCCACTTCCTCCTGTAGGATCTCTCTTCCCCATCCCCCTTCCTCCTGTAGGATCTCTCTTCCACATCCGCCTTCCTCCTGTGGGATCTCTCCTTCCCATTCCCCTTTCTCCCGTGGGATCTCTCTTTTCCATCCCCCTTCGACCTGTGGGAACTCTGTTCCCCATCCCCCTTCCTCCTGTGGGATCTCTCTTCCCCATCCCCCTTCCTCCTTTGGGATCTCTCTTCCCCATCCCTCTTCCTCCTGTTGGATCTCCCTCCACCATCCGCCTAACTCCTGTGGGATCTCTCCTTCCCATTCCCTTTCTCCCGTAGGATCCCTCTTTTCTATCCCCCTTCAACCTGTGGGAACTCTGTTCCCCATCCCACTTCCTCCTGTGGGATCTGTCTTCCCTATCCCACTTCCTTCTGTGGGATTTCTCTTCCCCATCCCACTTCTTCCTGTGGCATCTCTCTTCCCCATCCGCTTCCCCATGTAGAATTCTTTTCCTGATCTTCTTCCTCCCCTTCGATCTCCCTTCCTGATTCAGCTTCCTACTGCGCCATTTCTCTACTATATCCACTTCCTCCTCTTGGATCTCTCTTCCCAACCACTTCATCCTGTGGGATCTCTCTTCCCTATCCACTTCCTGCTGTGGGATCTCTCTTCCCAACCACTTCCTCCTGTGGGATCTCTCTTCCCAACTCCTTCCTCCTGTGTAATCTCTCTTCCAGATTCCCCTTTCTCCTGTGGGATCTCTCTTCCCCATCCCCCTTCCTCCTAGGGGATCTCACTTCCCGAACCCTTTCCTCCTGTGGTATCTCTCTTCTGCATCCCCCTTCCTCCTGTCGGATCACTTTCCCCATCCCCCTTCCTCCTGTGGAATCTCCCTTCCTCATCCCCCTTCCTCGTGTGGGATCTCCTTTACCCATCCCCCTTCCTCCTGTGGGATATCTTTACCCTATCCCCTTCCTCGAGTGGAATCTCCTTTACCCATCCCCAATCCTCCCAAGTGATCATTTTCCCCATCCCCCTTCCTCCTATACGATCTCTCTTCCCCATCCCCCTTCCTCCTATAGGATCTCTCTTCCCCATCCCTCTTCCTCCTGTTGGATCTCCTTTCACCATCCGCTTAACTCCTGTGGGATCTCTCTTCCCCATCCCCTTCCTCGTGTAGGATCTCCTTTACCCATCCCCCTTCCTCCTATACGATCTCTCTTCCCCATCCCTCTTCCTCCTGTTGGATCTCCCTTCACCATCCCACTTCCTCCTGTGGGATATGTCTTCCCCATCCCACTTCCTTCTGTGGGATTAATCTTCCCCATCCCACTTCTTCCTGTGGGATCTGTCTTCCCCATCCCACTTCTTCCTGTGGGATCTGTCTTCCCCATCCACCTTCCTCCTGTGTGATCTCTCCTTCCCATCCCCATTCCTCCCGTAGGATCACTCTTTCCTATCCCCCTTCCTTGAGTGGGATCTCTCTTCCCCATCCCCTTCCTCCTGTGGGATCTCTCTTCCCCATCCCCTTCCTCCTGTGTGATCTCTCCTTCCCATCCCCATTCCTCCCGTAGGATCACTCTTTCCTATCCCCCTTCCTTGAGTGGGATCTCTCTTCCCCATCCCCTTCCTCCTGTGGGATCTCTCTTCCCCATCCCCTTCCTCCTGTGGGATCTCTCTTCCCCATCCCCCTTCCTCCTAAAGGATCTCTCTTCCCCATCCCCCTTCCTCCTGTGGGATCTCTCTTCCCCATCCCCTCCCGCCTGTGGGATCTCTCTTCCACATCCCCCTTCCTCCTATACGATCTCTCTTCCCCATCCCCCTTCCTCCTGTGGGATCTCTCCTTCCCATTCCCCTTTCTCCCGTGGGATCTCTCTTCCCCATCCCCCTTCCTCCTGTGGGATCTCTCTTCCCCATCCCCTCCCGCCTGTGGGATCTCTCTTCCACATCCCCCTTCCTCCTATACGATCTCTCTTCCCCATCCCCCTTCCTCCTGTGGGATCTCTCCTTCCCATTCCCCTTTCTCCCGTGGGATCTCTCTTCCCCATCCCACTTCCTCCTGTGGGATCTCTCTTCCCCATCCCCCTTCCTCCTGTGGGATCTCTCTTCCCCATCCCCCTTCCTCCTTTGGGATCTCACTTCCCCATCCCCTTCCTCGTGTAGGATCTCCTTTACCCATCCCCCTTCCTCCTATAGGATCTCTCTTCCCCATCCCTCTTCCTCCTGTTGGATCTCCTTTCACCATCCGCCTAACTCCTGTGGGATCTCTCCTTCCCATTCCCTTTCTCCCGTAGGATCCCTCTTTTCTATCCCCCTTCGACCTGTGGGAACTCTGTTCCCCATCCCACTTCCTCCTGTGGGATCTGTCTTCCCTATCCCACTTCCTTCTGTGGGATTTCTCTTCCCCATCCCACTTCTTCCTGTGGCATCTCTCTTCCCCATCCGCTTCCCCATGTAGAATTCTTTTCCTGATCTTCTTCCTCCCCTTCGATCTCCCTTCCTGATTCAGCTTCCTACTGCGCCATTTCTCTACTATATCCACTTCCTCCTCTGGGATCTCTCTTCCCCATCCCTCTTCCTCCTGTGGGATCTCTCTTCCCCATCCCCTTCCTCCTGTGGGATCTCTCTTCCCCATCCCCCTTCCTCATGTGGGATGTCCTTTACCCATCCCCCTTCCTACTGTGGGGTATCTCTACACTATCCCCTTCCTCGTGTGGAATCTCTTTTACCCATCCCCCTTCCTCCCAAGCGATCATTTTTCCCCATCCCACTTCCTCCAATAGGATCTCTCTTCCCCATCCCCCTTCCTCCTGTGGGATCTCTCTTCCCAACCCCTTCCTCCTGTGGGATCTCTCTTCCCAACCACTTCATCCTGTGGGATCTCTCTTCCCAACCCCTTCCTCCTGTGGGATCTCTCTTCCCTATCCACTTCCTCCTGTGGGATCTCTCTTCCCAACCACTTCCTCCTGTGGGATCTCTCTTCCCCATCCCCCTTCCTCCTGTGGGATCTCTCTTCCCCATCCCCCTTCCTCCTATAGATAGATAGATAGATACTTTATTCATCCCCATGGGGAAATTCAACTTTTTTTACAATGTCCCATACACTTGTTGTAGCAAAACTAATTACATACAATACTTAACTCAGTGTAAAATATGATATGCATCTAAATCACTATCTCAAAAAGCATTAATAATAGCTTTTAAAAAATTCTTAAGTCCTGGCGGTTGAATTGTAAAGCCTAATGGCATTGGGGAGTATTGACCTCTTCATCCTGTCTGAGGAGCATTGCATCGATAGTAACCTGTCGCTGAAACTGCTTCTCTGTCTCTGGATGGTGCTATGTAGAGGATGTTCAGAGTCTTCCATAATTGACCGTAGCCTACTCAGCGTCCTTCGCTCAGCTACCGATGTTAAACTCTCCAGTACTTTGCCCACGACAGAGCCCGCCTTCCTTACCAGCTTATTAAGACGTGAGGCGTCCCTCTTCTTAATGCTTCCTCCCCAACACGCCACCACAAAGAAGAGGGCGCTCTCCACAACTGACCTATAGAACATCTTCAGCATCTCACTACAGACATTGAATGACGCCAACCTTCTAAGGAAGTACAGTCGACTCTGTGCCTTCCTGCACAAGGCATCTGCACAAGGATCTCTCTTCCCCATTGCTCTTCCTCCTGTTGGATCTCCCTTCACCATCCGCCTTCCTCCTGTGGGATCTCTCCTTCCCATTCCCTTTCTCCCGTAGGATCTCTCTTTTCTATCCCCCTTCAACCTGTGGGAACTCTGTTCCCCATCCCACTTCCTCCTGTGGGATCTGTCTTCCCTATCCCACTTCCTTCTGTGGGATTTCTCTTCCCCATCCCACTTCTTCCTGTGGCATCTCTCTTCCCCATCCGCTTCCCCATGTAGAATTCTCTTCCCGATCTTCTTCCTCCCCTTCGATCTCCCTTCCTGATTCAGCTTCCTACTGCGGGATTTCTCTACTATATCCACTTCCTCCTCTGGGATCTCTCTTCCCCATCCCTCTTCCTCCTGTGGGATCTCTCTTCCCCATCCCCTTCCTCCTGTGGGATCTCTCTTCCCCATCCCCCTTCCTCATGTGGGATGACCTTTACCCATCCCCCTTCCTCGTGTGGGATATCTCTACCCAGTCTCTCTAACCTCTCTGCGTAAGACAGTCCAGACATCCCAGGAATCAACCTCGTGAATCTACGCTGCACATCCTCTACAGCCAGGATGTCATTCCTTAACCCTGGAGACCAAAACTGTACACAATACTCCAGGTGTGGTCTCACCAGGGATCTGTACAAATGCAAGAAGATTTCCTTGCTCCTGTACTCAATTTCCTTTGTAATAAAGGCCAACATTCCATTAGCCTTCTTCACTGCCTGCTGTACTTGCTCATTCAATTTCAGTGACTGATGAACAAGGACTCCTAGATCTCTTTGTATTTCTCCCTTACCTAACACTACACCGTTCAGATAATTATCTGCCTTCCTGTTCTTACTCCCAAAGTGGATAACCTCACACTTATTCACATTAAACGACATCTGCCAAGTATCTGCCCACTCACCCAGCCTATCCTAGTCATCCTGAATTCTCCTAACATCCTCATCACATGTCACACTGCCACCCAGCTTAGTATCATCAGCAAATTTGCTGATGTTATTCTCAATGCCTTCATCTAAATCGTTGATGTAAATTGTAACCAGCTGTGGTCCCAATACCGAGCCCTGTGGTACCCCACTAGTCACTACCTGCCATTCCGAGAAACACCCATTCACCGCTACCCTTTGCTTTCTATCTGCCAAAAAGTTTTCTATCCATGTCAGTGTCTTCCCCCCGATGCCCTGAGCTTTGATTTTACCCACCAATCTCCTATGTGGGACCTTATCAAATGCCTTCTGAAAATCGAGGTACACTACATCCACTGGATCTCACCCGTCTAACTTCCTGGTTACATCCTCGAAAAACTCCAAAAGATTAGTCAAGCATGATTTACCCTTGGTAAATCCATGCTGGTCAGCCCAATCCTATCACTGCTACCTAGATATGCCACCATTTCATTCTTAATAATGGACTCTAGCATCTTCCCCACCACCGATGTCAGGCTAACAAGTCGATAGTTCTCTGTTTTCTCCCTCCCTCCTTTCTTAAAAAATGGGATAACATTAGCCATTCTCCAATCCTCAGGAACTGATCCTGAATCTAAGGAACATTAGAAAATGATTAACAATGCATCCGCAATTTCCAGGGCCACCTCCTTTAGTACCCTAGGATGCAGACCATCTGGACCTGGGGATTTGTCAGCCTTCAGTCCCATCAGTCTACTCATCACCGTTTTCTTCCTAATGTCAATCTGTTTCATTTCCTCTGTTACCCTATGTCCTTGGCCCATCCATACATCTGGGAGATTGCTTGTGTCTTCCCTAGTGAAGACAGATCTAAAGTACTCATTAAATTCTTCTGCCATTTCTCTGTTTCACATAACAATTTCACCCAATTCATTCTTCAAGGGCCCAACATTGTTCTTAACTATCTTCTTTCTCTTCACATATGTAAAAAAGCTTTTGCTATCTTCCTTTATATTCCTGGCTAGCTTGCGTTCGTACCTCATTTTTTCTCCCCGTATTGCCTTTTTAGTTAAGTTCTGTTGTTACTTAAAAACTGCCCAATCATCTGTCCTCCCACTCACCTTAGCTCTGTCATACTTAATTTTTTTTAATGCTATGCAATCTCTGACTTCCTTTGTCAACCACTGTGGCCCCTTTCCCCCCTTTGAATCCTTCCTTCTCTGGGGATGAACTGATTTTGCACCTTGTGCATTATTCCCAAGAATACCTGCCATTGCTGTTCCGCTGTCTTTTCTGCTAGGCTATCCGTCCAGTCAACTTTGGTCAGCTCCTCCCTCATGGCTCCATAGTTTCCCCTGTTCATCTGCAACACTGACACCTCCGAGCTGCCCTTATACTTCACAAACTGCAGATAAAAACATATCATGTTATGGTCACTACCTCCTAATGGCTCCTTTACTTCAAGATCGCTTATCAAATCCTGTTCATTACACAAGACTAAATCCAGAATAGCCTTGTCCCTGGTCGGCTCTCATACAAGCTGTTCCAAGAATGCATCCCGTAGGCACTCTACAAACTCCCTATCCTGGGGTCCAGCACCAAACTGTTTCCCATCCCCCTTCCTCCCAAAAGATCATTTTTCCCCATCCCCCTTGCTCCTATAGGATAGCTCTTTTCCATCCCCCTTCGACCTGTGGGAACTCTGTTCCCCATCCCACTTCCTCCTGTGGGATATCTCTTCCCCATCCCCCTTCCTCCTGTGGGATCTCTCTTCCCCATCCACTTCCTCATGTAGGATCTCCTTTACCCATCCCCCTTCCTCCTATACGATCTCTCTTCCCCATCCCTCTTCCTCCTGTTGGATCTCCCTTCACCATCCACCTTCCTCCTGTGGGATCTCTCCTTCCCATTCCCTTTCTCCCGTAGGATCTCTCTTTTCTATCCCCCTTCGACCTGTGGGAACTCTGTGCCCCATCCCACTTCCTCCTGTGGGATCTGTCTTCCCCATCCCACTTCCTTCTGTGGAATTAATCTTCCCCATCCCACTTCTTCCTGTGGGATCTGTCTTCCCCATCCCACTTCCTTCTGTGGGATTTCTCTTCCCCATCCACCTTCCTCCTGTGTGATCTCTCCTTCCCATCCCCATTCCTCCCGTAGGATCACTCTTTCCTATCCCCCTTCCTTGAGTGGGATCTCTCTTCCCCATCCCCTTCCTCCTGTGGGATCTCTCTTCCCCATCCCCTTCCTCCTGTGGGATCTCTCTTCCCCATCCCCTTCCTCCTGTGGGATCTCTCTTCCCCATCCCCCTTCCTCCTGTAGGATCTCTCTTCCCCATCCCCCATCCTCCTGTGGGTTCTCTCTTCCCCATCCCCCTTCCTCCTGTGGGATCTCTCTTCCCCATCCCCCTTCCTCCTGTAGGATCTCTCTTCCCCATCCCCCTTCCTCCTGTGTTATCTCTCTTCCCCATCCCCCTTCCTCCTATAGGATCACTCTTTTCCATCCCCCTTCGACCTGTGGGAACTCTGTTCCCCATCCCACTTCCTCCTGTGTAATCTCTCTTCCCCATCCCCCTTCCTCCTGTGGGATCTCTCTTCCCCATCCCCCTTCCTCCTGTTGGATCTCCCTTCCCCATCCCCCTTCCTCCTGTGGGATCTCTCTTCCCCATCCCCTTCATCGTGTGGGATCTCTCCTTCCCATTCCCTTTCTCCCGTAGGATCTCTCTTTTCTATCCCCCTTCGACCTGTGGGAACTCTGTTCCCCATCCCACTTCCTCCTGTGGGATCTGTCTTCCCCATCCCACTTCCTTCTGTGGGATTAATCTACCCCAGCCCACTTCTTCCCGTGGGATCTGTCTTCCCCATCCCACTTCCTTCTGTGGGATCTCATTCCCCATCCACCTTCCTCCTGTGTGATCTCTCCTTCCCATCCCCATTCCTCCCGTAGGATCACTCTTTCCTATCCCCCTTCCTCGAGTGGGATCTCTCTTCCCCATCCCCTTCCTCCTGTGGGATCTCTCTTCCCCATCCCCTTCCTCCTGTGGGAGCTCTCTTCCCCATCCCCCTTCCTCCTATAGGATCTCACTTCCCCATCCCCCTTCCTCCTGTGGGATCTCTCTTCCCCATCCCCTTCCTCGTGTGGAATCTCCTTTACCCATCCCCCTTCCTCCCAAAAGATCATTTTTCCCCATCCCCCTTCCTCCTATAGGATAGCTCTTTTCCATCCCCCTTCGACGTGTGGGAACTCTGTTCCCCATCCCACTTCCTCCTGTGGGATCTCTCTTCCCCATCCCCTTCCTCGTGTAGGATCTCCTTTACCCATCCCCCTTCCTCCTATACGATCTCTCTTCCCCATCCCTCTTCCTCCTGTTGGATCTCCCTTCACCATCCCACTTCCTCCTGTGGGATCTGTCTTCCCCATCCCACTTCCTTCTGTGGGATTAATCTTCCCCATCCCACTTCTTCCTGTGGGATCTGTCTTCCCCATCCCACTTCCTTCTGTGGGATTTCTCTTCCCCATCCACCTTCCTCCTGTGTGATCTCTCCTTCCCATCCCCATTCCTCCCGTAGGATCACTCTTTCCTATCCCCCTTCCTTGAGTGGGATCTCTCTTCCCCATCCCCTTCCTCCTGTGGGATCTCTCTTCCCCATCCCCTTCCTCCTGTGTGATCTCTCCTTCCCATCCCCATTCCTCCCGTAGGATCACTCTTTCCTATCCCCCTTCCTTGAGTGGGATCTCTCTTCCCCATCCCCTTCCTCCTGTGGGATCTCTCTTCCCCATCCCCTTCCTCCTGTGGGATCTCTCTTCCCCATCCCCCTTCCTCCTAAAGGATCTCTCTTCCCCATCCCCCTTCCTCCTGTGGGATCTCTCTTCCCCATCCCCTCCCGCCTGTGGGATCTCTCTTCCACATCCCCCTTCCTCCTATACGATCTCTCTTCCCCATCCCCCTTCCTCCTGTGGGATCTCTCCTTCCCATTCCCCTTTCTCCCGTGGGATCTCTCTTCCCCATCCCACTTCCTCCTGTGGGATCTCTCTTCCCCATCCCCCTTCCTCCTGTGGGATCTCTCTTCCCCATCCCCCTTCCTCCTTTGGGATCTCACTTCCCCATCCCCTTCCTCGTGTAGGATCTCCTTTACCCATCCCCCTTCCTCCTATAGGATCTCTCTTCCCCATCTCTCTTCCTCCTGTGGGATCTCTCTTCCCCATCCCCTTCCTCCTGTGGGATCTCTCTTCCCCATCCCCCTTCCTCATGTGGGATGTCCTTTACCCATCCCCCTTCCTACTGTGGGGTATCTCTACACTATCCCCTTCCTCGTGTGGAATCTCTTTTACCCATCCCCCTTCCTCCCAAGCGATCATTTTTCCCCATCCCACTTCCTCCAATAGGATCTCTCTTCCCCATCCCCCTTCCTCCTGTGGGATCTCTCTTCCCAACCCCTTCCTCCTGTGGGATCTCTCTTCCCAACCACTTCATCCTGTGGGATCTCTCTTCCCAACCCCTTCCTCCTGTGGGATCTCTCTTCCCTATCCACTTCCTCCTGTGGGATCTCTCTTCCCAACCACTTCCTCCTGTGGGATCTCTCTTCCCCATCCCCCTTCCTCCTGTGGGATCTCTCTTCCCCATCCCCCTTCCTCCTATAGATAGATAGATAGATACTTTATTCATCCCCATGGGGAAATTCAACTTTTTTTACAATGTCCCATACACTTGTTGTAGCAAAACTAATTACATACAATACTTAACTCAGTGTAAAATATGATATGCATCTAAATCACTATCTCAAAAAGCATTAATAATAGCTTTTAAAAAATTCTTAAGTCCTGGCGGTTGAATTGTAAAGCCTAATGGCATTGGGGAGTATTGACCTCTTCATCCTGTCTGAGGAGCATTGCATCGATAGTAACCTGTCGCTGAAACTGCTTCTCTGTCTCTGGATGGTGCTATGTAGAGGATGTTCAGAGTCTTCCATAATTGACCGTAGCCTACTCAGCGTCCTTCGCTCAGCTACCGATGTTAAACTCTCCAGTACTTTGCCCACGACAGAGCCCGCCTTCCTTACCAGCTTATTAAGACGTGAGGCATCCCTCTTCTTAATGCTTCCTCCCCAACACGCCACCACAAAGAAGAGGGCGCTCTCCACAACTGACCTATAGAACATCTTCAGCATCTCACTACAGACATTGAATGACGCCAACCTTCTAAGGAAGTACAGTCGACTCTGTGCCTTCCTGCACAAGGCATCTGCACAAGGATCTCTCTTCCCCATTGCTCTTCCTCCTGTTGGATCTCCCTTCACCATCCGCCTTCCTCCTGTGGGATCTCTCCTTCCCATTCCCTTTCTCCCGTAGGATCTCTCTTTTCTATCCCCCTTCAACCTGTGGGAACTCTGTTCCCCATCCCACTTCCTCCTGTGGGATCTGTCTTCCCTATCCCACTTCCTTCTGTGGGATTTCTCTTCCCCATCCCACTTCTTCCTGTGGCATCTCTCTTCCCCATCCGCTTCCCCATGTAGAATTCTCTTCCCGATCTTCTTCCTCCCCTTCGATCTCCCTTCCTGATTCAGCTTCCTACTGCGGGATTTCTCTACTATATCCACTTCCTCCTCTGGGATCTCTCTTCCCCATCCCTCTTCCTCCTGTGGGATCTCTCTTCCCCATCCCCTTCCTCCTGTGGGATCTCTCTTCCCCATCCCCCTTCCTCATGTGGGATGACCTTTACCCATCCCCCTTCCTCGTGTGGGATATCTCTACCCAGTCTCTCTAACCTCTCTGCGTAAGACAGTCCAGACATCCCAGGAATCAACCTCGTGAATCTACGCTGCACATCCTCTACAGCCAGGATGTCATTCCTTAACCCTGGAGACCAAAACTGTACACAATACTCCAGGTGTGGTCTCACCAGGGATCTGTACAAATGCAAGAAGATTTCCTTGCTCCTGTACTCAATTTCCTTTGTAATAAAGGCCAACATTCCATTAGCCTTCTTCACTGCCTGCTGTACTTGCTCATTCAATTTCAGTGACTGATGAACAAGGACTCCTAGATCTCTTTGTATTTCTCCCTTACCTAACACTACACCGTTCAGATAATTATCTGCCTTCCTGTTCTTACTCCCAAAGTGGATAACCTCACACTTATTCACATTAAACGACATCTGCCAAGTATCTGCCCACTCACCCAGCCTATCCTAGTCATCCTGAATTCTCCTAACATCCTCATCACATGTCACACTGCCACCCAGCTTAGTATCATCAGCAAATTTGCTGATGTTATTCTCAATGCCTTCATCTAAATCGTTGATGTAAATTGTAACCAGCTGTGGTCCCAATACCGAGCCCTGTGGTACCCCACTAGTCACTACCTGCCATTCCGAGAAACACCCATTCACCGCTACCCTTTGCTTTCTATCTGCCAAAAAGTTTTCTATCCATGTCAGTGTCTTCCCCCCGATGCCCTGAGCTTTGATTTTACCCACCAATCTCCTATGTGGGACCTTATCAAATGCCTTCTGAAAATCGAGGTACACTACATCCACTGGATCTCACCCGTCTAACTTCCTGGTTACATCCCCGAAAAACTCCAAAAGATTAGTCAAGCATGATTTACCCTTGGTAAATCCATGCTGGTCAGCCCAATCCTATCACTGCTACCTAGATATGCCACCATTTCATTCTTAATAATGGACTCTAGCATCTTCCCCACCACCGATGTCAGGCTAACAAGTCGATAGTTCTCTGTTTTCTCCCTCCCTCCTTTCTTAAAAAATGGGATAACATTAGCCATTCTCCAATCCTCAGGAACTGATCCTGAATCTAAGGAACATTAGAAAATGATTAACAATGCATCCGCAATTTCCAGGGCCACCTCCTTTAGTACCCTAGGATGCAGACCATCTGGACCTGGGGATTTGTCAGCCTTCAGTCCCATCAGTCTACTCATCACCGTTTTCTTCCTAATGTCAATCTGTTTCATTTCCTCTGTTACCCTATGTCCTTGGCCCATCCATACATCTGGGAGATTGCTTGTGTCTTCCCTAGTGAAGACAGATCTAAAGTACTCATTAAATTCTTCTGCCATTTCTCTGTTTCACATAACAATTTCACCCAATTCATTCTTCAAGGGCCCAACATTGTTCTTAACTATCTTCTTTCTCTTCACATATGTAAAAAAGCTTTTGCTATCTTCCTTTATATTCCTGGCTAGCTTGCATTCATACCTCATTTTTTCTCCCCGTATTGCCTTTTTAGTTAAGTTCTGTTGTTCCTTAAAAACTGCCCAATCATCTGTCCTCCCACTCACCTTAGCTCTGTCATACTTAATTTTTTTTAATGCTATGCAATCTCTGACTTCCTTTGTCAACCACTGTGGCCCCTTTCCCCCCTTTGAATCCTTCCTTCTCTGGGGATGAACTGATTTTGCACCTTGTGCATTATTCCCAAGAATACCTGCCATTGCTGTTCCGCTGTCTTTTCTGCTAGGCTATCCGTCCAGTCAACTTTGGTCAGCTCCTCCCTCATGGCTCCATAGTTTCCCCTGTTCATCTGCAACACTGACACCTCCGAGCTGCCCTTATACTTCACAAACTGCAGATAAAAACATATCATGTTATGGTCACTACCTCCTAATGGCTCCTTTACTTCAAGATCGCTTATCAAATCCTGTTCATTACACAAGACTAAATCCAGAATAGCCTTGACCCTGGTCGGCTCTCATACAAGCTGTTCCAAGAATGCATCCCGTAGGCACTCTACAAACTCCCTATCCTGGGGTCCAGCACCAAACTGTTTCCCATCCCCCTTCCTCCCAAAAGATCATTTTTCCCCATCCCCCTTGCTCCTATAGGATAGCTCTTTTCCATCCCCCTTCGACCTGTGGGAACTCTGTTCCCCATCCCACTTCCTCCTGTGGGATCTCTCTTCCCCATCCCCCTTCCTCCTGTGGGATCTCTCTTCCCCATCCACTTCCTCATGTAGGATCTCCTTTACCCATCCCCCTTCCTCCTATACGATCTCTCTTCCCCATCCCTCTTCCTCCTGTTGGATCTCCCTTCACCATCCACCTTCCTCCTGTGGGATCTCTCCTTCCCATTCCCTTTCTCCCGTAGGATCTCTCTTTTCTATCCCCCTTCGACCTGTGGGAACTCTGTGCCCCATCCCACTTCCTCCTGTGGGATCTGTCTTCCCCATCCCACTTCCTTCTGTAGAATTAATCTTCCCCATCCCACTTCTTCCTGTGGGATCTGTCTTCCCCAACCCACTTCCTTCTGTGGGATTTCTCTTCCCCATCCACCTTCCTCCTGTGTGATCTCTCCTTCCCATCCCCATTCCTCCCGTAGGATCACTCTTTCCTATCCCCCTTCCTTGAGTGGGATCTCTCTTCCCCATCCCCTTCCTCCTGTGGGATCTCTCTTCCCCATCCCCTTCCTCCTGTGGGATCTCTCTTCCCCATCCCCTTCCTCCTGTGGGATCTCTCTTCCCCATCCCCCTTCCTCCTGTAGGATCTCTCTTCCCCATCCCCCATCCTCCTGTGGGTTCTCTCTTCCCCATCCCCCTTCCTCCTGTGGGATCTCTCTTCCCCATCCCCCTTCCTCCTGTAGGATCTCTCTTCCCCATCCCCCTTCCTCCTGTGTTATCTCTCTTCCCCATCCCCCTTCCTCCTATAGGATCACTCTTTTCCATCCCCCTTCGATCTGTGGGAACTCTGTTCCCCATCCCACTTCCTCCTGTGGGATCTCTCTTCCCCATCCCCCTTCCTCCTGTGGGATCTCTCTTCCCCATCCCCCTTCCTCCTGTTGGATCTCCCTTCCCCATCCCCCTTCCTCCTGTGGGATCTCTCTTCCCCATCCCCTTCATCGTGTGGGATCTCTCCTTCCCATTCCCTTTCTCCCGTAGGATCTCTCTTTTCTATCCCCCTTCGACCTGTGGGAACTCTGTTCCCCATCCCACTTCCTCCTGTGGGATCTGTCTTCCCCATCCCACTTCCTTCTGTGGGATTAATCTACCCCAGCCCACTTCTTCCCGTGGGATCTGTCTTCCCCATCCCACTTCCTTCTGTGGGATCTCATTCCCCATCCACCTTCCTCCTGTGTGATCTCTCCTTCCCATCCCCATTCCTCCCGTAGGATCACTCTTTCCTATCCCCCTTCCTCGAGTGGGATCTCTCTTCCCCATCCCCTTCCTCCTGTGGGATCTCTCTTCCCCATCCCCTTCCTCCTGTGGGATCTCTCTTCCCCATCCCCCTTCCTCCTATAGGATCTCACTTCCCCATCCCCCTTCCTCCTGTGGGATCTCTCTTCCCCATCCCCTTCCTCGTGTGGAATCTCCTTTACCCATCCCCCTTCCTCCCAAAAGATCATTTTTCCCCATCCCCCTTCCTCCTATAGGATAGCTCTTTTCCATCCCCCTTCGACGTGTGGGAACTCTGTTCCCCATCCCACTTCCTCCCGTGGGATCTCTCTTCCCCATCCCCCTTCCTCCTGTGGGATCTCTCTTCCCCATCCCCTTCCTCGTGTAGGATCTCCTTTACCCATCCCCCTTCCTCCTATACGATCTCTCTTCCCCATCCCTCTTCCTCCTGTTGGATCTCCCTTCACCATCCCACTTCCTCCTGTGGGTTCTGTCTTCCCCATCCCACTTCCTTCTGTGGGATTAATCTTCCCCATCCCACTTCTTCCTGTGGGATCTGTCTTCCCCATCCCACTTCCTTCTGTGGGATTTCTCTTCCCCATCCACCTTCCTCCTGTGTGATCTCTCCTTCCCATCCCCATTCCTCCCGTAGGATCACTCTTTCCTATCCCCCTTCCTTGAGTGGGATCTCTCTTCCCCATCCCCTTCCTCCTGTGGGATCTCTCTTCCCCATCCCCTTCCTCCTGTGTGATCTCTCCTTCCCATCCCCATTCCTCCCGTAGGATCACTCTTTCCTATCCCCCTTCCTTGAGTGGGATCTCTCTTCCCCATCCCCTTCCTCCTGTGGGATCTCTCTTCCCCATCCCCTTCCTCCTGTGGGATCTCTCTTCCCCATCCCCCTTCCTCCTAAAGGATCTCTCTTCCCCATCCCCCTTCCTCCTGTGGGATCTCTCTTCCCCATCCCCTCCCGCCTGTGGGATGTCTCTTCCACATCCCCCTTCCTCCTATACGATCTCTCTTCCCCATCCCCCTTCCTCCTGTGGGATCTCTCCTTCCCATTCCCCTTTATCCCGTGGGATCTCTCTTCCCCATCCCACTTCCTCCTGTGGGATCTCTCTTCCCCATCCCCCTTCCTCCTGTGGGATCTCTCTTCCCCATCCCCCTTCCTCCTTTGGGATCTCACTTCCCCATCCCCTTCCTCGTGTAGGATCTCCTTTACCCATTCCCCTTCCTCCTATAGGATCTCTCTTCCCCATCCCTCTTCCTCCTGTTGGATCTCCTTTCACCATCCGCCTAACTCCTGTGGGATCTCTCCTTCCCATTCCCTTTCTCCCGTAGGATCCCTCTTTTCTATCCCCCTTCGACCTGTGGGAACTCTGTTCCCCATCCCACTTCCTCCTGTGGGATCTGTCTTCCCTATCCCACTTCCTTCTGTGGGATTTCTCTTCCCCATCCCACTTCTTCCTGTGGCATCTCTCTTCCCCATCCGCTTCCCCATGTAGAATTCTTTTCCTGATCTTCTTCCTCCCCTTCGATCTCCCTTCCTGATTCAGCTTCCTACTGCGCCATTTCTCTACTATATCCACTTCCTCCTCTGGGATCTCTCTTCCCCATCCCTCTTCCTCCTGTGGGATCTCTCTTCCCCATCCCCTTCCTCCTGTGGGATCTCTCTTCCCCATCCCCCTTCCTCATGTGGGATGTCCTTTACCCATCCCCCTTCCTACTGTGGGGTATCTCTACACTATCCCCTTCCTCGTGTGGAATCTCTTTTACCCATCCCCCTTCCTCCCAAGCGATCATTTTTCCCCATCCCACTTCCTCCAATAGGATCTCTCTTCCCCATCCCCCTTCCTCCTGTGGGATCTCTCTTCCCAACCCCTTCCTCCTGTGGGATCTCTCTTCCCAACCACTTCATCCTGTGGGATCTCTCTTCCCAACCCCTTCCTCCTGTGGGATCTCTCTTCCCTATCCACTTCCTCCTGTGGGATCTCTCTTCCCAACCACTTCCTCCTGTGGGATCTCTCTTCCCCATCCCCCTTCATCCTGTGGGATCTCTCTTCCCCATCCCCCTTCCTCCTATAGATAGATAGATAGATACTTTATTCATCCCCATGGGGAAATTCAACTTTTTTTACAATGTCCCATACACTTGTTGTAGCAAAACTAATTACATACAATACTTAACTCAGTGTAAAATATGATATGCATCTAAATCACTATCTCAAAAAGCATTAATAATAGCTTTTAAAAAATTCTTAAGTCCTGGCGGTTGAATTGTAAAGCCTAATGGCATTGGGGAGTATTGACCTCTTCATCCTGTCTGAGGAGCATTGCATCGATAGTAACCTGTCGCTGAAACTGCTTCTCTGTCTCTGGATGGTGCTATGTAGAGGATGTTCAGAGTCTTCCATAATTGACCGTAGCCTACTCAGCGTCCTTCGCTCAGCTACCGATGTTAAACTCTCCAGTACTTTGCCCACGACAGAGCCCGCCTTCCTTACCAGCTTATTAAGACGTGAGGCATCCCTCTTCTTAATGCTTCCTCCCCAACACGCCACCACAAAGAAGAGGGCGCTCTCCACAACTGACCTATAGAACATCTTCAGCATCTCACTACAGACATTGAATGACGCCAACCTTCTAAGGAAGTACAGTCGACTCTGTGCCTTCCTGCACAAGGCATCTGCACAAGGATCTCTCTTCCCCATTGCTCTTCCTCCTGTTGGATCTCCCTTCACCATCCGCCTTCCTCCTGTGGGATCTCTCCTTCCCATTCCCTTTCTCCCGTAGGATCTCTCTTTTCTATCCCCCTTCAACCTGTGGGAACTCTGTTCCCCATCCCACTTCCTCCTGTGGGATCTGTCTTCCCTATCCCACTTCCTACTGTGGGATTTCTCTTCCCCATCCCACTTCTTCCTGTGGCATCTCTCTTCCCCATCCGCTTCCCCATGTAGAATTCTCTTCCCGATCTTCTTCCTCCCCTTCGATCTCCCTTCCTGATTCAGCTTCCTACTGCGGGATTTCTCTACTATATCCACTTCCTCCTCTGGGATCTCTCTTCCCCATCCCTCTTCCTCCTGTGGGATCTCTCTTCCCCATCCCCTTCCTCCTGTGGGATCTCTCTTCCCCATCCCCCTTCCTCATGTGGGATGACCTTTACCCATCCCCCTTCCTCGTGTGGGATATCTCTACCCAGTCTCTCTAACCTCTCTGCGTAAGACAGTCCAGACATCCCAGGAATCAACCTCGTGAATCTACGCTGCACATCCTCTACAGCCAGGATGTCATTCCTTAACCCTGGAGACCAAAACTGTACACAATACTCCAGGTGTGGTCTCACCAGGGATCTGTACAAATGCAAGAAGATTTCCTTGCTCCTGTACTCAATTTCCTTTGTAATAAAGGCCAACATTCCATTAGCCTTCTTCACTGCCTGCTGTACTTGCTCATTCAATTTCAGTGACTGATGAACAAGGACTCCTAGATCTCTTTGTATTTCTCCCTTACCTAACACTACACCGTTCAGATAATTATCTGCCTTCCTGTTCTTACTCCCAAAGTGGATAACCTCACACTTATTCACATTAAACGACATCTGCCAAGTATCTGCCCACTCACCCAGCCTATCCTAGTCATCCTGAATTCTCCTAACATCCTCATCACATGTCACACTGCCACCCAGCTTAGTACCATCAGCAAATTTGCTGATGTTATTCTCAATGCCTTCATCTAAATCGTTGATGTAAATTGTAAACAGCTGTGGTCCCAATACCGAGCCCTGTGGTACCCCACTAGTCACTACCTGCCATTCCGAGAAACACCCATTCACCGCTACCCTTTGCTTTCTATCTGCCAAAAAGTTTTCTATCCATGTCAGTGTCTTCCCCCCGATGCCCTGAGCTTTGATTTTACCCACCAATCTCCTATGTGGGACCTTATCAAATGCCTTCTGAAAATCGAGGTACACTACATCCACTGGATCTCACCCGTCTAACTTCCTGGTTACATCCTCGAAAAACTCCAAAAGATTAGTCAAGCATGATTTACCCTTGGTAAATCCATGCTGGTCAGCCCAATCCTATCACTGCTACCTAGATATGCCACCATTTCATTCTTAATAATGGACTCTAGCATCTTCCCCACCACCGATGTCAGGCTAACAAGTCGATAGTTCTCTGTTTTCTCCCTCCCTCCTTTCTTAAAAAATGGGATAACATTAGCCATTCTCCAATCCTCAGGAACTGATCCTGAATCTAAGGAACATTAGAAAATGATTAACAATGCATCCGCAATTTCCAGGGCCACCTCCTTTAGTACCCTAGGATGCAGACCATCTGGACCTGGGGATTTGTCAGCCTTCAGTCCCATCAGTCTACTCATCACCGTTTTCTTCCTAATGTCAATCTGTTTCATTTCCTCTGTTACCCTATGTCCTTGGCCCATCCATACATCTGGGAGATTGCTTGTGTCTTCCCTAGTGAAGACAGATCTAAAGTACTCATTAAATTCTTCTGCCATTTCTCTGTTTCACATAACAATTTCACCCAATTCATTCTTCAAGGGCCCAACATTGTTCTTAACTATCTTCTTTCTCTTCACATATGTAAAAAAGCTTTTGCTATCTTCCTTTATATTCCTGGCTAGCTTGCGTTCGTACCTCATTTTTTCTCCCCGTATTGCCTTTTTAGTTAAGTTCTGTTGTTCCTTAAAAACTGCCCAATCATCTGTCCTCCCACTCACCTTAGCTCTGTCATACTTAATTTTTTTTAATGCTATGCAATCTCTGACTTCCTTTGTCAACCACTGTGGCCCCTTTCCCCCCTTTGAATCCTTCCTTCTCTGGGGATGAACTGATTTTGCACCTTGTGCATTATTCCCAAGAATACCTGCCATTGCTGTTCCGCTGTCTTTTCTGCTAGGCTATCCGTCCAGTCAACTTTGGTCAGCTCCTCCCTCATGGCTCCATAGTTTCCCCTGTTCATCTGCAACACTGACACCTCCGAGCTGCCCTTATACTTCACAAACTGCAGATAAAAACATATCATGTTATGGTCACTACCTCCTAATGGCTCCTTTACTTCAAGATCGCTTATCAAATCCTGTTCATTACACAAGACTAAATCCAGAATAGCCTTGTCCCTGGTCGGCTCTCATACAAGCTGTTCCAAGAATGCATCCCGTAGGCACTCTACAAACTCCCTATCCTGGGGTCCAGCACCAAACTGTTTCCCATCCCCCTTCCTCCCAAAAGATCATTTTTCCCCATCCCCCTTGCTCCTATAGGATAGCTCTTTTCCATCCCCCTTCGACCTGTGGGAACTCTGTTCCCCATCCCACTTCCTCCTGTGGGATCTCTCTTCCCCATCCCCCTTCCTCCTGTGGGATCTCTCTTCCCCATCCCCTTCCTCATGTAGGATCTCCTTTACCCATCCCCCTTCCTCCTATACGATCTCTCTTCCCCATCCCTCTTCCTCCTGTTGGATCTCCCTTCACCATCCACCTTCCTCCTGTGGGATCTCTCCTTCCCATTCCCTTTCTCCCGTAGGATCTCTCTTTTCTATCCCCCTTCGACCTGTGGGAACTCTGTGCCCCATCCCACTTCCTCCTGTGGGATCTGTCTTCCCCATCCCACTTCCTTCTGTGGAATTAATCTTCCCCATCCCACTTCTTCCTGTGGGATCTGTCTTCCCCATCCCACTTCCTTCTGTGGGATTTCTCTTCCCCATCCACCTTCCTCCTGTGTGATCTCTCCTTCCCATCCCCATTCCTCCCGTAGGATCACTCTTTCCTATCCCCCTTCCTTGAGTGGGATCTCTCTTCCCCATCCCCTTCCTCCTGTGGGATCTCTCTTCCCCATCCCCTTCCTCCTGTGGGATCTCTCTTCCCCATCCCCTTCCTCCTGTGGGATCTCTCTTCCCCATCCCCCTTCCTCCTGTAGCATCTCTCTTCCCCATCCCCCATCCTCCTGTGAGTTCTCTCTTCCCCATCCCCCTTCCTCCTGTGGGATCTCTCTTCCCCATCCCCCTTCCTCCTGTAGGATCTCTCTTCCCCATCCCCCTTCCTCCTGTGTTATCTCTCTTCCCCATCCCCCTTCCTCCTATAGGATCACTCTTTTCCATCCCCCTTCGACCTGTGGGAACTCTGTTCCCCATCCCACTTCCTCCTGTGGGATCTCTCTTCCCCATCCCCCTTCCTCCTGTGGGATCTCTCTTCCCCATCCCCCTTCCTCCTGTTGGATCTCCCTTCCCCATCCCCCTTCCTCCTGTGGGATCTCTCTTCCCCATCCCCTTCATCGTGTGGGATCTCTCCTTCCCATTCCCTTTCTCCCGTAGGATCTCTCTTTTCTATCCCCCTTCGACCTGTGGGAACTCTGTTCCCCATCTCACTTCCTCCTGTGGGATCTGTCTTCCCCATCCCACTTCCTTCTGTGGGATTAATCTACCCCAGCCCACTTCTTCCCGTGGGATCTGTCTTCCCCATCCCACTTCCTTCTGTGGGATCTCATTCCCCATCCACCTTCCTCCTGTGTGATCTCTCCTTCCCATCCCCATTCCTCCCGTAGGATCACTCTTTCCTATCCCCCTTCCTCGAGTGGGATCTCTCTTCCCCATCCCCTTCCTCCTGTGGGATCTCTCTTCCCCATCCCCTTCCTCCTGTGGGATCTCTCTTCCCCATCCCCCTTCCTCCTATAGGATCTCACTTCCCCATCCCCCTTCCTCCTGTGGGATCTCTCTTCCCCATCCCCTTCCTCGTGTGCAATCTCCTTTACCCATCCCCCTTCCTCCCAAAAGATCATTTTTCCCCATCCCCCTTCCTCCTATAGGATAGCTCTTTTCCATCCCCCTTCGACGTGTGGGAACTCTGTTCCCCATCCCACTTCCTCCTGTGGGATCTCTCTTCCCCATCCCCCTTCCTCCTGTGGGATCTCTCTTCCCCATCCCCTTCCTCGTGTAGGATCTCCTTTACCCATCCCCCTTCCTCCTATACGATCTCTCTTCCCCATCCCTCTTCCTCCTGTTGGATCTCCCTTCACCATCCCACTTCCTCCTGTGGGATCTCTCTTCCCCATCCCGCTTCCTCCTGTAGGATCTCTCTTCCCCATCCCCCTTCCTCCTGTGTTATCTCTCTTCCCCATCCCCCTTCCTCCTATAGGATCACTCTTTTCCATCCCCCTTCGACCTGTGGGAACTCTGTTCCCCATCCCACTTCCTCCTGTGGGATCTCTCTTCCCCATCCCCCTTCCTCCTGTTGGATCTCCCTTCCCCATCCCCCTTCCTCCTGAGGGATCTCTGTTCCCCATCCCCCCTCCTTCTATGGGATCTCTCTTCCTCATCCCCTTCCTCCTGTGGGATATCTCTTCCCCATCCCTCTCCTTTTGTGGGATCTCTCTTTCCCATCCCCCTACCTCCTGTGGGATCTCTCTTCCCCATCCCCCTTCCTCCTGTGGTATCTCTTTTTCCCATCACCCTACCTCCTGTTGGATCTCTCTTCCTGATCCTGCTTCCTATTGTGGGATCTCTCTTCCCCATCCAATTCCTCCTGCTGGAAATTTCTTCCCCATCACCTTTCTCCTGGGGATCTCTCTTCCCCATCCCCCTTCCTCCAGAGAGATCACTGTTCCCCAACGTCCTTCCTCCTGTGGGATATCTCTTCCCCATCCGCCTTCCTCCTGTGGGATCTCTCTTCCACATCCCCTTCCTCCTGTGGGATCTCCCTGCCCCATCCGACTTCCCCCTGTGGGGTCTCTCCGTCCCATTGCCCTTCCTCCCGTAGGATCTCTTTCCTATCCACCTCCCTCCTGTAGGATGTTTCTTCCCCATTCTCCTTCCTCCTGTGGGATCTCTCTTCCCCATCCCCTTCCTCCTGTGGGATCTCTCTTCCCCATCCACCTCTTCTTGTGGGATCTCTCTACCCCATCGCCCTTCCTCATGTGGGATCTCTCTTCCCCAACCCCCTTCCTCCTGAGGGATCTCTTTTTCCTCATCCCCCTTCCTCCTGTGGCATCTCTCTTCCCCATCATCCTGTGGGATCTCTCTTCCCTATCCCCCTTTCCTCCGGAGGGATCTCCTTTTCCCATCACCCTACCTCCTGTTGGATCTCTCTTCCTGATTCTGCTTCCTATTGTGGGATCTCTCTTCCCCATCCAATTCCTCCTGCTGGAAATTTCTTCCCCATCCCCTTCCTCCAGAGAGATCACTGTTCCCCAACGTCCTACCTCCTGTGGGATATCTCTTCCCCATCCGCCTTCCTCCTGTGGGATCTCTCTTCCACATCCCCTTCCCCCTGTGGGATCTCTGTTTCCCAACCCCCTTCCTCTGTGGGATCTCCCTGCCCCATCTGACTTCCCCCTGTGGGGTCTCTCCGTCCCATTGCCCGTCCTCCCGTAGGATCTCTTTCCTATCCCCCTCCCTCCTGTAGGATGTTTTTTTCCCCATTCTCCTTCCTCCTGTCGGATCTCTCTTCCCCATCCCCCTTCTGCCTGTCAGATCTCTCTTCCACATCCCCCTCCTCTTGAGGGATCTCTCTTCCCCAACACCCTTCCTCCTGTGGGATCTCTCTTCCCCATCTCCTTCTTCCTGTGGGATCTCTCTTCCCCATCCCCTTTCCACCTGTGGGATCTCTCTTCCCCATCCCCCTTCCTCCTGTGGCATCTCTCTTCCCCATCATCCTTCATCCTGTGGGATCTCTCTTCCCCATCATCCTTCATCCTGTGGGATCTCTCTTCCCTATACCCCTTTCCTCCTGTGGGATCTCTCTTCCCTATCCCCCTTTCCTCCGGAGGGATCTCTTTTCCCCCATCCATTTCCACCTGTGGGATCTCTCTTCCACATCCCCCTTCCTACTGTGGGATCTCTCTTCCCCATCACCTTTCCACCTGTGGGATCTCTCTACCCCATCCCTCTTCCTCCTGTGGGATCTCACTTACCCATCCCCCTTCCTCCTGTGGGATCTCTCTTCCCCACCCCCCTTCCTCCTGTGGGATCTATCTTCCCCATCCCCCTTCCTCCAGTGGCATCTCTCTTCCCCAGCCCCCTTCCTCCTGTGGGATCTCTCTTCCCCATCCCCCTACCACCTGTTGGATCTCTCTTCCTGATTCTGCTTCCTACTGTGGGATCACTCTTCCCCATCCACTTCCTCCTGCTGGAAATTTCTTCCCCATCCCCCTTTCTCCTGAGGGATCTCTCATTGCCTTCCCCTTCTCCTGTGGGATCTCTCCTGCTGATTCCGTTTCCGACTGTGGGATCTTTTTTTCCCAATCTCTTTCACCCTGTGGGATCTCTTCCCCATCCCTGTCCTCCTGTTGGATCTCTCTTCCCCACCTCCTTCCTCCTATGGGACCTCTTCCCCATCCCCTTCTTCCTGTGAGATCTCCCTTCCCCATCCACCTTCCTCCTGTGGGATCTCTCCTTCCCCATCCCACTTCTTCCTGCCGGATCTCATTTCCTCATCCCCTCCCTCCTGTGTGATATCTCTTCCCCATCCCTTTCTTCCTGTAGATCTCTTTTCCCAATCTCCTTTCTCCTGTGGGATCTCTTTTCCTGATTCAGCTTCCTACTGTCTTCCCCATCCACTTCCTCCTCTGGGATATCTCTTTCCCATCCTCTTCCTCCTGTGGGATCTCTCATCCCCATCCCCCTTTCTCCTGTGGGATCTCTCTTCCCCGTCCCCCGGTGGGATCTCTCCTTCCCCATCCCCCCATAACTGTGGTATCTCTTTTCCCCATCCCACTTCCTCCTGTGGGATCTCGTTTCCCCATCCCTTTCCTCTTGTGTCTTTCCATCCGTTCCCTCAGGTGGGGTCTCTTCCTCCATTTCCCATCGACATTTCCCGATTCACAAAGCTTCCTCACTGTGGGGCTATATCACCCCCATCCCTGCCCCTTCTGACACTCTGTGGTCAGTAACACTTTTCTAGCCAACGGAGAACGAGACAGAAAATGTGGAGTTCACAGGGTCACAGCAACAGACTAAATGACTGACATTGGGTGAATACCCTGGAGCTGGGCAGTGAGGGACATTGACAGTGATGGGAACTCCGATCAGTGATTTACGGAAGGGTTTAATGTTTCCTGAAATATCCGCTTGAGAGAATTACCCTCAGTCCCACGGTTTGTATCACTTTGTTCATCAATTTGTCTGTTTGTGTTTAGACTCGGGGAGAATGACCTGGGAGATTCAGGAGTGAAACTGGTGTTGTCGGCTCTGAGGAACCCGGAATGTAAAATACAGAAACTGTGGTAAGTACCGGACTGTGGCAGATTGTGTTTACAGTCACTGGGTGTCTGACACTGAACATTAATGTAATCAGTAATTGTGTTACTGATAAACACTGGGGATTTGTACCTTCTCCTGTCTCTCTGTGTCCTTCACCCTCACTCTCTCTCATCTCTAGGCTGGGGGATGTCGGTCTCACAGATTCTGGGGCCGAGGATCTCGTCTCCGCTCTCGGTACAAAACCATCACTGACGGAGCTGGACCTGAGTGTTAACAAACTGGGAGATTCAGGAGTGAAACTGGTGTCTGCAGCTCTGGGGAACCCGGAGTGTAAAATACAGAGACTGCGGTAAGTACCAGACTGTGGGAGATTGTGTTTACAGTCACTGGGTGTCTGACACTGAACATTAATGTGATCAGTAATTGTGTTACTGATAAACACTGGGGATTTGTACCGTCTCCTGTCTCTCTGTGTCCTTCACCCTCACTCTCTCTCATCTCCAGGCTGATGGATGTCGGTCTCACAGATTCTGGTGCCGAGGATCTCGTCTCCGCTCTCAGTACAAAACCATCACTGACGGGGCTGAACCTGAGTGGAAACTCTCTGACAGACGGATCTCTCCCCGGTCTCCGCCGACTCATACTGACCCTCCCGAGTCTGAAGGAGATCCGGTGAGTGTTTGTGTTAATGTTCAATGTGATAAAATGTCAGCGGATCCGCGGGTTTTCTGGTGATATTTGTCTGTGAGTGTTGTTCAAACATTAACCCCGGTCCCCTGTTACTGACACTGTTGTGTAATCTGTTTATTCCATCTTCATTCTCCCGTCTGTTTCAGGCTGGACGGGAATCGGTTCAGTGAGACCGGGGAGAAGGAACTGAGATCTCTGCGGGAAGTCAGACCCGGACTGAGAGTGTGGATCCTGTGAACATCTGAATGTGTGAACATCCCCGCCCGCCGGATGGAGCCGATTCCCTGCCCTCCCCTTTAACTACCCCTCCCCTTTAACTGCCCCTCCTCTTTAACTCCCCCTCCCCTATAACTCCCCATTCCCCTATAACTACCCCTCCCCTATAACTACCCCTCCCCTTTAACTCCCCCCACCCCTTTAACTACCCCTCCTCTTTAACTCCCCATCCCCTTTAACTACCCCTCCCCTTTAACTACCCCTCCCCTCTAACTCCCCCTCCACTTTAACTCCCCCTCCCCTCTAACTCCCCCTCCCCTTTAACTCCCCCTCCCCTTTAACTCCCCCTCCCCTTTAACTCACCCCTCCCCTTTAACTCCCGCCCTTACCTTTAACGGCCGCGCGCCGGGGCTGATTCCCAGCGGTTTTAACGGAACTGGCTCCGGTCTCGAGCTCGGTGATATCGGAAGCGCTCCCGCGGTGACGCATTTCCGCCCGTTGTCCGGCGGCGCCACTTCCGCCGGATGTGCGTCTACGAGACTCTCCCGCGTGACCCCCCCCCCCCGGGGAATTACCCGGACAGGAGGAGCCCGGGGGGGGGCCAGGGCTCAGTCTGGGACACCGGTGTCCCGGTGGGGTCCGGGGCTCAGTCTGGGACACCGGTGTCCCCGGGGGGGGGGCGGGGCTCAGTCTGGGACACCGGTGTCCCGGGGGGGGGGCCGGGGTCAGTCTGGGACACCGGTGTCCCGGGGGGTCCGGGGCTCAGTCTGGGACACCGGTGTCCCGGGGGGTCCGGGGCTCAGTCTGGGACACCGGTGTCCCGGGGGGGGGGGCGGGGCTCAGTCTGGGACACCGGTGTCCCGGGGGGGGGGCGGGGCTCAGTCTGGGACACCGGTGTCCCGGGGGGGGGGGCCGGGGTCAGTCTGGGACACCGGTGTCCCGGGGGGTCCGGGGCTCAGTCTGGGACACCGGTGTCCCGGGGGGGGGCGGGGCTCAGTCTGGGACACCGGTGTCCCGGGGGGGGGGCGGGGCTCAGTCTGGGACACCGGTGTCCCGGGGGGGAGGGGCTCAGTCTGGGACACCGGTGTCCCGGGGGGGGGCGGAGCTCAGTCTGGGACACGGTGTCCCGGGGGGGAGGGGCTCAGTCTGGGACACCGGTGTCCCGGGGGGGTGGGGTCGGGGCTCAGTCTGGGACACCGGTGTCCCGGGGGGGGGGCCGGGGCTCAGTCTGGGACACCGGTGTCCCGGGGGGGGGGGGGGCGAGGCTCAGTCTGGGACAACCGGTGTCCCGGGGGGCCGGGGCTCAGTCTGGGACACCGGTGTCCCGGGGGGGCCGGGGCTCAGTCTGGGACACCGGTGTCCCGGGGGTGGTCCGGGGCTCAGTCTGGGACACCGGTGTCCCGGGGGGCCGGGGGCTCAGTCTGGGACACCGGTGTCCCGGGGGGGGGCGGGGCTCAGTCTGGGACACCGGTGTCCCGGGGGGCCGGGGCTCAGTCTGGGACACCGGTGTCCCGGGGGGGGCGGGGCTCAGTCTGGGACAACCGGTGTCCCGGGGGGGGGGGGGGGCCGGGGCTCAGTCTGGGACACCGGTGTCCCGGGGGGGGGGGCCGGGGCTCAGTCTGGGACACCGGTGTCCCGGGGGGGGGGTCCGGGGCTCAGTCTGGGACACCGGTGTCCCGGGGGGTCGGGGGCTCAGTCTGGGACACCGGTGTCCCGGGGGGGGCGGGGCTCAGTCTGGGACACCGGTGTCCCGGGGGGGGGGGGGGCCGGGGCTCAGTCTGGGACACCGGTGTCCCGGGGGGGGGGGGGGCCGGGGCTCAGTCTGGGACAACCGGTGTCCCGGGGGGGTCGGGGCTCAGTCTGGGACACCGGTGTCCCGGGGGGGGCGGGGCTCAGTCTGGGACAACCGGTGTCCCGGGGGGGGGGGGGCCGGGGCTCAGTCTGGGACAAACACCGGTGTCCCGGGGGGGGGGCCGGGGCTCAGTCTGCGACACCGGTGTCCCGGGGGGGGGGGGGCCGGGGCTCAGTCTGGGACACCGGTGTCCCGGGGGGTGGGGGGGGGGCCGGGGCTCAGTCTGGGACACCGGGTGTCCCGGGGGGTCGGGGCTCAGTCTGGGACAACCGGTGTCCCGGGGGGGGCGGGGGCTCAGTCTGGGACAACCGGTGTCCCGGGGGGGGGGGGGCCGGGGGCTCAGTCTGGGACACCCGGTGTCCCGGGGGGGGGGGCCGGGGCTCAGTCTGCGACACCGGTGTCCCGGGGGGGGGGGTCCGGGGCTCAGTCTGGGACACCGGTGTCCCGGGGGGTCGGGGCTCAGTCTGGGACACACCGGTGTCCCGGGGGGGGGCGGGGCCGGGGCTCAGTCTGGGACACCGGTGTCCCGGGGGTGGGGGGTCCGGGGCTCAGTCTGGGACACCGGTGTCCCGGGGGGGGGGAGGGGCTCAGTCTGGGACAACACCGGTGTCCCGGGGGGTCCGGGGCTCAGTCTGGGACACCGGTTGTCCCCGGGGGGGGAGGGGCTCAGTCTGGGACACCGGTGTCCCGGGGGGGGGCGGGGCTCAGTCTGGGACACCGGTGTCCCGGGGGGGGAGGGGCTCAGTCTGGGACACCGGTGTCCCGGGGGGGGGCGGGGGCTCAGTCTGGGACACCGGTGTCCCGGGAGGGGGGGCCGGGGCTCAGTCTGGGACACCGGTTGTCCCGGGGGGGGGGCCGGGGCTCAGTCTGGGACACCGGTGTCCCGGGGGGGGGGTCCGGGGCTCAGTCTGGGACACCGGTTGTCCCGGGGGGGCGGGGGCTCAGTCTGGGACACCGGTGTCCCGGGGGGGGGGGTCCGGGGCTCAGTCTGGGACACACCGGTGTCCCGGGGGGGGGGGCGGGGGCTCAGTCTGCGACACCGGTGTCCCGGGGGGGGGGGTCCGGGGCTCAGTCTGGGACACCGGTGTCCCGGGGGGTCGGGGCTCAGTCTGGGACACCGGTGTCCCGGGGGGGGGCGGGGCCGGGGCTCAGTCTGGGACACCGGTGTCCCGGGGGTGGGGGGGTCCGGGGCTCAGTCTGGGACACCGGTGTCCCGGGGGGGTGGGAGGGGCTCAGTCTGGGACACCGGTGTCCCGGGGGGTCCGGGGCTCAGTCTGGGACACCGGGTGTCCCGGGGGGGGAGGGGCTCAGTCTGGGACACCGGTGTCCCGGGGGGGGGCGGGGCTCAGTCTGGGACACCGGTGTCCCGGGGGGCCGGGGCTCAGTCTGGGACACCGGTGTCCCGGGGGGGGCGGGGCTCAGTCTGGGACACCGGTGTCCCGGGGGGGGGTGGGGTGCCGGGGCTCAGTCTGGGACACCGGTGTCCCGGGGGGGGGGCCGGGGCTCAGTCTGGGACACCGGTGTCCCGGGGGGGGGGTCCGGGGCTCAGTCTGGGACACCGGTGTCCCGGGGGGGGGGGCGGGGCTCAGTCTGCGACACTAACCGGTGTCCCGGGGGGGGGGTCCGGGGCTCAGTCTGGGACACCGGTGTCCCGGGGGGTCGGGGCTCAGTCTGGGACACCGGTGTCCCGGGGGGGGCGGGGCCGGGGCTCAGTCTGGGACACCGGTGTCCCGGGGGTGGGGGGTCCGGGGCTCAGTCTGGGACACCGGTGTCCCGGGGGGGGGGCCGGGGCTCAGTCTGGGACAACCGGTGTCCCGGGGGTGGGGGGTCCGGGGCTCAGTCTGCGACAACCGGTGTCCCGGGGGGGGGGGTCCGGGGCTCAGTCTGGGACACCGGTGTCCCGGGGGGTCGGTGTCCCGGGGGGTCCGGGGCTCAGTCTGGGACACCGGTGTCCCCGGGGGGGAGGGGCTCAGTCTGGGACACCGGTGTCCCGGAGGGGGCCGGGGGCTCAGTCTGCGACACCGGTGTCCCGGGGGGGGGGAGGGGCTCAGTCTGGGACACCGGTGTCCCGGGGGGGCCGGGGCTCAGTCTGGGACACCGGTGTCCGGGGGGCGGGGCCGGGGCTCAGTCTGGGACACCGGTGTCCCGGGGGGGGGGCGGGGCTCAGTCTGGGACACCGGTGTCCCGGGGGGGGGGTCCGGGGCTCAGTCTGGGACCCGGTGTCCCGGGTGGGGCCGGGGCTCAGTCTGGGACACCGGTGTCCCGGGGGGGGGGCCGGGGCTCAGTCTGGGACACCGGTGTCCCGGGGGGGGGGGCCGGGGCTCAGTCTGGGACACCGGTGGTCCCGGGGGGGCCGGGGCTCAGTCTGGGACACCGGTGTCCGGGGGGGGGTGGGGCTCAGTCTGGGACACCGGTGTCCCGGGGGGGGGGGGGGTCGGGGCTCAGTCTGGGACACCGGTGTCCCGGGGGGGGGGGGGGTCGGGGCTCAGTCTGGGACACCGGTGTCCCGGGGGGGGGGCGGGGCTCAGTCTGGGACACCGGTGTCCCGGGGGAGGGGGGCCGGGGCTCAGTCTGGGACACCGGTGTCCGGGGGGGAGGGGCTCAGTCTGGGACACCGGTGTCCCGGGGGGGCGGGGCTCAGTCTGGGACACCGGTGTACGGGGGGCCGGGGTTCAGTCTGGGACACCGGTGTCCCGGGGGGGCCGGGGCTCAGTCTGGGACACCGGTGTCCCGTGAGAGAATCCTTTTGCTCCCGTCCCTGTCTGGCCGATACAATGGTGTTAAATTGACAAATCCCTCGGCAATGGCCTTGGATCCACAGCGATCCCGGACACGGCCCTGAAGTGTTATTGGATGCAGAGTGACGGTGAGAGACGGGACTGATTAATCTACCGGTCACCCGTTGTCGCCGGTCAGTTAATTGTGAGTGAGTCGGGAACAGTGTGGCGACCCACTTTCTGCGCAGGCGCATGGACTCACAAATAGCCAGCGCGGTGAGCACCTCTGACGTCATTTCCGCTCGGAGAGGGCGGGCGCTCGGGATTAAATGCGCAGGCGCATCGGCTCACAAATACCCCAGGATTAAATGCCAGCGCCGCGAAGTTTGAATAAACTAGTCTGGAACAGACTCACCGACTGCGAGTCGTTGTCTCTCGCTCTGTATGTAGTACATCGCTACAACAGCTTATTTATTCCCGCAAGTCAGCAGCTCACATACTGTTTAATTATCATTTATCATGATGAAATCAATAAACCGCTGTAACTTCCTGACTTGGTGTCGGACTTGAGTTTGTTTGAGGTTTCCGCTGCCCCCCGCACCCTGTGCACTGGAACAGTGGGTCGGAGCTCCTCACACTGACACAGTAGCGTCTCAGCTCCAGGCTGAGGGAGGTCGGACTGGCAGAGTCTGGGTGCCCAGGATCTCGTCTCAAATTAACCCCCTTCCTGGCTAACCGTCCCCCTCCTGTACCCCGCAGACAGTTAATATCGGCTCGAATATCAGACGTGAGTCACTGAGGTCCCGAGTACGAGACGGATGGAGGATGGAATACCGGCGTGAAACACAGAGTGAAGCTCCCTCCTCACCGACCCATCACACACTCCCGGGCTCAGACACAGAGTGAATCTCCCTCCGCACCGTCCCATCACACACTCCCGGGGCCAGACATAGAGTGAATCTCCCTCCACACCGTCCCATCACACACTCCCGGAGCCAGACACAGAGTGAATCTTCCTCCGCACCGTCCCATCACACACTCCCGGGATCAGACACAGAGTGAATCTCCCTCCGCACCGTCCCATCACACACTCCCGGCGTCAGACACAGAGCGAATCTCCCTCCACACCGTCCCATCACACACTCCCGGGGCCAGACACAGAGTGAATCTCCCTCCACACCGTCCGATCACACACTTACGGGGTCAGACACAGAG
Source organism: Hemitrygon akajei (assembly GCF_048418815.1). Lineage (NCBI taxonomy): Eukaryota > Metazoa > Chordata > Chondrichthyes > Myliobatiformes > Dasyatidae > Hemitrygon > Hemitrygon akajei. Next base: position 5,640,117 of record NW_027331919.1, on the reverse strand, counting down.
CGAATCTCCCTCCACACCGTCCCATCACACACTCCCGGGGTCAGACACAGAATGAATCTCCCTTCACACCGTCCCATCACACACTCCCGGGGTCACACATAGAGTGAATCTCCCTCCACACCGCCCCATCAAACACTCCTGGGGTCAGATACAGAGTGAATCTCCCTCCACACCGTCCCATCACGCACTCCCGGGGCCAGACACAGAGTGAATCTCCCTCCACACCATCCCATCACACACTCCCGGGGTCAGACAGAGAGTGAATCTCCCTCCACACCGTCCCATCACCCACTCCCGGGGTCAGACACAGAGTGAATCCCCGTCCACACCGTCCCATCACACACTCCCGGGGTCAGACACAGAATGAATCTCCCTCCGCACTGTCCCATCACACACTCCCGGGGTCAGACACAGAGTGAATCTCCCTCCACACGATCCGATCACACACACTCCCGGGGTCAGACACAGAGTGAATCTCCCTCCATACCGCCCCATCAAACACTCCCGGGGTCAGAAACAGAGTGAATCTCCCTCCACACCGTCCCATCACACACACCCGGGGTCAGATACAGAGTGAATCTCCCTCCACACCGTCCCATCACACACTCCCGGGGACAGACACAGAGTGCAGCTCCCTCCACACTGTCCCATCACACTTACACCTGGGGTCAGACACAGAGTGAATCTCCCTCCACACGGTCCGATTACACAGTGAGGTATTATGAAACAGCGAATCTCCCTCTCTGACCATTCAGTATAGGCTCAGAACTGAGAGATTGACATGCGGTTGAAGGGGGAGTCTAAGTCCGGAATTCAACTCTCCCCCATTCTCTCCACAAATCCCTGTCAACACAGAGAGGGAGGCGTTTGGGGAGAGAGGGGGTGTGATAGAGACGAGGGGGCTGCATGGCTGTGGTAGGTCACGGGGAGGGAGGCGATGACGGAGAAGGGGATTGTGGTAGATGTTGAAGGGGTCGAAGGAGACGGAGAGGCATGCAGGTGAGGGATGTGTCGACTGATGTGAGGAGAACAGCAGCGGAGGTTGGAGTATCCGAGGACGTGTCTCTCCGCTGTAGTCTGAATTCCCCCCCCCCCCCGCTTCAAAAGGCAACAATTACACCAGTGCCGGAGAAGAGTAGGGAGAGCTGCCTCGACAACAATCGCCCAGTGACACTCACACCTACTGGGATTAACTGCTTTGACAATAGACAGTAGGTGCAGGAGTAGGCCATTCGGCCCTTCTAGCCAGTACCACCATTCACTGTGATCATGGCTGATCATACACAATCAGTACCCCGTTCCTGCCCTCCCCCCATATCCCTTGACCCCGCTGTCCATAAGAGCTCTATCTAACTCTCTCTTGAATGCATCCAGAGACTTGGCCTCCACTGCCTTCTGGGGCAGAACATTCCACAGATCCACCACTCTCAGGGTGAAAAAGTTTTTCCGCATCTCCGTTCTAAATGGCCTACCCCTTATTCTTAAACTGTGGCCTCTGGTTCTGGACTCACCCATCAGCGGGAACATGCTTCCTGCCTCCAGCGTGTTCAATCCCTTAATAATCTTATATGCCTCAATCAGATCCCCTCTCATCCTTCTAAATTCCAGTGTATACAAGCCCAGTCGCTCCAATCTTTCGACATATGACAGTCCCGCCATCCCGGGAATTAACCTCGTGAACCTACGCTGCACTCCCTCAATAGCAAGAATGTCCTTCCTTTAATCGGGAGACCAAAACTGCACACAATACACCAGGTGGGGTCTCACCAGGGCCCTGTACAGCTGCAGAAGGACCTCTTTACTCCTATACTGAATTGCTCTTGTTATAAAGGCCAGCATGCCATTAGCTTTCTTCACTGCCTGCTGTACCTGCATGCTTGCTTTCATTGACTGATGTACAAGAACACCTAGATCTCGCTGTACTTCCCCTTTTCCTAACGACTCCATTTAGATAGTAATCTGCCTTCCTGTTCTTCCCACCAAAGCGGATAACCTCACATTTATCCACATTAAACTGCATCTGCCATACATTTGCCCACTCACCCAACCTGTCCAAGTCACCCTGCATTCTCATAACATCTTCCATACATTTCACACTGCCACCCAGCTTTGTGTCACGACTTGGAGCAAGGTTCCTCTCTCTCTGAGAGTCGACCAACAATCTGGCAAGGGCTGACCGGAGCTGTCGGAGTCTTATCCTCTGGTGGCGAATGGAAACCAGGTGCTGGTGATTGAGAGGAATTGGGAGCGATTGGGAATCAAGTGCGGGGATCTGGTTGAGAGGCTGGTCATACCCAGAGTCGACCCCTTCTCCAGCGAGGACGTGGGCCCGCTGTGATTTGGGGAAACTCGACGAAAGGTCTACCGCGGATACGATCTCACTCGCTCTCCCCTGGTCCCTGGGCATTATAACACCGACGCCAAGCTGCTGATGACTGAGACCAGCTCGGCGTTCAGCATCATCCTCCCCTCCGTTCTGATCCACAGGCTCCAGATCCTGGGCCAGCGAACCTCCCTCTGGAACTGGATGATGGAGATCCTCATCACCGTGACTCCCTCAGCACCGGGACATCGGGGAAGGGAGAGGAGCCTGAAAACTCGACGATTCAGCAACACCTTCTTCCCCTCCGCCATCAGGTGTTTGGATGCGTCAGAGCACCCCCCGACATTTCTGCCGTATTTATTGTAATTTATTGTAATTTACATTAAACTTACATCCTTTAAAATAGGAAAGGGGGATATAAAGAGCAGAGATAGAAGGAGGGAGAGAGTGTGAGAGAGGAGAGATGGAGAGGGAGGGAGGGGGAGAGATATTAGGGAAGAGAGAGAGACTGAGCAGTTCATTTCACTCGGAGAGAGGGGTGAGAGAGAAGGAGGGAGGGGGAGAGATATTAGGGAACAGAGAGAAAGACTGAGGAGTTGTTCAGTTCACTCGGAGGGAGGTGGAGAGAGAGACTGTGAGGAGTTGTTCATTTCACTCGGAGGGAGAGAGAGAGAGAGAGAGTGAGGAGTTGTTCATTTCACTCGGAGGGAGGGGGCTCGCTTGCTTCGGTGAGTGTTGGGTGTTTGTCCCTGGGGTCGTGGTTTCCCCCGCACAGAGGATCTGAATCCCCGGCGATGAGCAGAACAGTGGGAGGGTCAGAAGATCAAACCAGGAACCAACCGCGGGTGGGTTGGGGGGGTGTCGATGGGACACAGTTCCCCAGGACAACAAGGCTCAGCATGAGTGATACATACCCCTCTGTATTTCACTCCTTCTCTAATCCCCTTCTTCCACTCCTTACCCCCTCCCTTCTCTTTATACCCCCCCCCCTCCGTCCATTAACTTTACATCCTTTTTGCTTTACCGGTTGCGCAAAAGAACAAATCTCAGGTCGTGTAAATCACCGATGGTAAATCGGACCGTGAATCCGGCAGAAGAGATGAGACACAGGGGGACGGGACGTTCGACACGCCGGCCTCCGTCAGTCGGGACACTGAGTACGGGAGTCGGGGGGTCACGTCCCAGTTCTAAATGACGTCGGTGAGGCCGCACTGGGAGTCCGGTGTCCGGTTCTGGTCGCCCTGCTGGGGGAAAGATGCCCCCGAGCTGGGAGAGTCCGGGGGAAGATTTGCGAGGAACTTGCCAGGACTCGGGGGACTGGGATACGGAGAGAGCTCGGGAATGTTGAGGATCTGTTCTGTGACATTTCAGAGACGTATGAAAGCACGAGGGGGACACAGATCAGGCGAATGCGTGCGCTTTATTTCCCCCGGGACTGGGGTATCGAGAGCAACAGCGCACGTGATTGAGGTGAAAGCAGCTGAAGAGGGGAGCGGGAGAGCGAGAGGGGTTGGATAAAAGGGAGAGCGGGGTCGAGAGGGAGTAGAGAATGGGAAGAGAGAGAATGATCGGAAGGGGGAAGAGTTGGGGGAAAGGGAGGCAAGGTAGCGAGAGGAAGGGAAGTGAGGATGTAACAGCGGAGGGGAGGAGGATGAGAAAGAGAGAGAGTTCAGAGGAACGAGGGTAAAGAGAAAGCAAGATGGCGAGTGAGAGCGATAGAAGGAGGGAGGTTAGGGACGAGGGGCAGAGAGGATGGGTTAGTGAGAGTCGGAGAGAGAGATGGGGAGAACGAGGGTGTTGTCATGTGATTGGAGTCGGACCCACGGGCTGTTGACTGAGATCCCGGATGTTTTCAGGAATATCCGGGCACAGAGGTGCAGGCTTCTCACAGATGAAACGATGGCGAACCTGACTGCAGCGGGAGAGATGAGTGTACCATGTACATCCTTTGCATTCGAACTCTCCAGCGTTCTTCCCATACACGACCTGTGAGGTCACTTTTCCGTCAAGGAGGGGAAAACCACTTCAAATGACAACTCCAGCAGACAGCCCTGTGTCAGTCCCCAAAGTCACTGACACCCTCCCTCACCACTGACCTGTATCAGACCCCAACATCTCCCACTTCCCCAACACAGCCCTGTGTCAGCCTCCGGAATACACCCACTGACCCATACTCCCCCTCAGGCTTATGTCAGTCCCCAAACTAATCGCTTACCCCACAGTCCCGTGTCCCATTATGTTCCCACTGACACACCATAGAACAGTACAGGCCCTTCAGCCCTCCATGTTGTACTGACCCATATAATCCTTTTAAAAAAGTACTACCCCGTAACCCTCCATTTTCCTTTCATCCGTGTGCCTGTCCAAGAGGTTCTTAAACACCCCTAATGTTTTAGCCTCCATCACCATCCCTGGCAAGTCACTCCAGGCACTCCCAGCCCTCTGTGTAAAACATTTACCCCCGATGTCTCCCCTAAACTTCCCTCCCTTAATTTTGTGCCTTTGCCCTCTGGTGTTTGCTATTGGTTCCCTGGGAAACGGGTACTGACTATCCACCCTATCTATGCCTCTCATAATCGTCTAGACCTCTATCAAGTCCCCTTTCATTCTTCTACGCTCCAAAGAGAAAAGTCCCAGCTCTGCTAACCTTGCTTCATATGACTTCTCTACCAAACCAGGCAACATCCTGGTAAATCTCCTCTGCACCCTCTCCATAGCTGCAAACTTACCACCAAGGCCATCTATTCATCTTCTAAATCATTGGAACACAGCATAAAGAGAAGCGGTCCCAACACCGGCCCCGGCAGAACATCACCGGTCACTGTCAGCCGACCAGAAAAGGATCCTTTTATTCCCACTCACACCCCTCAACGTGATACCGACACCCCGCTCTCTGTAGCATCACCGACACCCCCTTCATCATCTCCCTCAGTGTTACAGATCCGTCTGTCTCTGATCGCCCCCGATCAAAAATACCGGAGTATTTGGGAACAATATCCGGAGGCGAACAGGACCCAGCGCCCATGTCGACCGCAGATCGACGAGCCGAACTCAACCCTTGAATCCAGGACAGGCGAGGATTCCCGCCCGGATCCCCGTCTCAGGAATGTTCCGGCCTTCAACCACAACGCCTCCACCCCGGAGAGCAAACTGTTTGTCCCCGAAAGCCACCGCTCACCCTCGAAAACGAATTGTTCGCCCTGCGAAGGAACCTCTCTGTCCTGAGCACCGATCTCTCTGTTCAGCATTCAGCGCAAACTCATCTCCGAGACAGATTCAATCACCTGGAATTGAAATACGGAACTCTCAACGAAACCAAGGCACAAATCTGCCGACTGCTGACTGTCGTGGTTTCTCGTGCCCCACAAACGACCAGGAGACGCAGAAGGTTCTTCAAGAAGTGTTGAACTTTAATTTGCAAATCAAGAGTTGAGACAGTCGTTGAGCTGGTCGCCGATTGCCCACCGATCCTTGTACATAGCATTTTTTATAGCAATCTCCTGGTTTAGTTGTATTAGCATATCCAATCGGTCTACAGTTGCGTATCACAAGTACATCCGCCACTATTGTCTCTACCCATTGACTTAATCCTGTTCTAATCTACATCTATAGGGAGAAGCAATGTCGAGGTTTCGGGCCGAGACCCTTCGTCAGGACTAACCGAAAGGAAAGATAGGTTAGTCGTGACGAAGGGTCTCGGCCCGAAACGTCGACATCGCTTCTCCCTATAGATGCTGCCTGGCCTGCTGTGTTCTACCAGCATTCTGTGTGTGTTGTTGTTTGAATTTCCAGCATCTGCAGATTTCCTCGTGTTTGCTAGTCTACATCTCTTAGCTGCCTCTCATTAACACACCATTGTCTTCTACATTTGTTAAGATTTCATTCTCCTACTAAATTGGATACATGCATAGCAAATAGCAAGTTCAAAGCTAACTACATAGTATTGATTACACAGCAAACAATGAAACTTTTATACTCCAGTATATCCCCCCTTTGAGACCGATAGGGTCTCACACAGAGAAAGAAGACTTAAGAGCCCGCGCACAAAAGCCCCAATAAACTCAAGCACTTATTCCCAAATCGCGGGTTAAACTACAATTTTCTGCGCCAAGACCTCAAAGTATTCTCTCCCTGTTACCCTGGGCCGCTGAGCCAAAAAACCTGTCCCTTTGTACCTGAGACAGGGGGGAAAAACTCAGAAGCCCTTGCAATCTACCCCCACACTGTCGTTTTGCTCCTGTTCATCCTGCAGGTGTTGTAGGCTGTAACGATACATTTTCGGTGTTTCTTTCTCCACTAAGCTTGCTTCAGTAATTGCCACGAGCATCGGAAATTGTTTGGTTGCAGCACGCACTACAAGAGACTTGAGACAAGGAGGAAAACAGCACAGCTCAACAATACAATACTGACAGTTATTGCCATCTTAGTCAGCCATGCTCCCCATCCTCCGAGTCTACTGTCTAACCAGTCAAATAACTGATGTCCGGGCCCTGCATTCTGTTTAACTTCCTTTCTTAGACTTTTCAACTTATACATTGCCTTAGTAAACGATCCTTCCGGACTAGTGTTATTTGGTATAAAAATACAGCACTTCTCTCCAAACATCACACAAACTGCGAGGAAGCCTGATAGAACATACACCAATATGGGCACATTGGTGCGTTTCTCATACAGCTTTGATAGCAGGGGTCTGTTATAACACAAAGCTTCAGGGAGCAAGCCTTAATCGGACCTGGACACTGTCGTTCACATTGCTCCCCTGTGCTCTCTTCGCCACCGCGTGCAGGTGGAGGAGTTATCAGACATGGGAACTACATGCTGAGTGGGGCTTTCCCTTGAGCACAGATAGCAATTCTGTCTCTCCATCATTCCTGCCGTGTAAGTTGCCCATTGATACCACTGATTAGTACGTGTCTGTAACCATGGCGAGGAGGTAAGTGTTGTGCTCCTCTTACTTCTTTTCTGTAGGTTCTGTGGGGACTTAACAGTCCCATTCCATATCTGCCACACTAATGGTTCCCAAGTCTGCACTGGAGTATGTGGGTGCTTTGTCCACAGGGGCACGACTGGTCGTTCCCAGCTCATCCCCATTATCTGAAGAAGCCCTACTGTCCACCACCACATCCTGAGGGTCTTCAGGCCCGTCCTCAGGACCAAAAATTTCCCTTACCAACTGATCAGACTCCTGAGGTGCGGTGTCAGCTTCTTGTTCCTCCTGTCTGTCTCCTGCTAACTGCTCCTCCGCATCACTTACCTCGGACAACTCACCTGATTGCCCTTGCGGGGCTGCCCTCGTGCAGTGGTTCAGACGGTACCAGGTGGGAGCGTCCTTCTACCTGAACTGCGGTGGGTGACGCCTTGGCCACCGTAAAGGGTCCTTCCCCCTTCTCGGCTCGTTCCACTTTCTCCAAAAATCTTGCACGTAAACCTGGTCTCCTGGTTTGATCGGTCCTTCCCCTGGTACAGTCTCCGGCTCTTTCTGTTTTTCCTGTGCATAAATAGACCTATGTATCATAGTTAGCTGCTGCATGTATTGTTTCAATTCTATTTCCAATTGTTCCAAGCTAGGTCCCTTATACGGTCCTCTCCACTGGGGCACAGGCATGGGCCTCCCAGTGAGCATCTCATGCGGTGTCAGGCATGTCATTCGATTAGTTTGCATGCGGTAACTCATCAATGCTAACGGTAAAGCACCGAAACAATTAAGTTTAGTGTCTGCACAGATATTGTTCAGTTTGGCTTTCAGGGTTCCATTAATTCTCTCTACCATGCCCTGCGACTGAGGGTAGTATTCACATCCAAATCTTTGCTTTATCCTCAGCGCCTGTAATACCAATTTGATCGCTTTCTGGATAAAAGCTGAACCATTGTCTGAGCTAACTTCTGTAGGTATTCCAATCCTTGGGACCACTTCAGTTGTCAGAAATTTTACCCCTGTCTTTGCCCCTTGATCTCTTGAAGGTACCGCCTCCAACCATCTGCTAATTCGATCAATTACTACCAGCATGTATCTCCTCCCTTTCACTGTCTTTATCATGTCTACGTAATCAATCACTGGATGTTTAAATGGTCCTTCAGGTACAGGACTGTGACCTATTGGGGTTGTAATTCCCTTCCGAACATTATTCTGTGCGCATACCTCGCACTGTGACAAGACAAAGTCCACTGAAGCCTGTAAATAAGGCGACCAAAAACCATCCTTCTTTATTTTCTTTATCACTTCCCCCCTTGCACAATGGTCTATCCCATGCGCTTCTGAAATCAGAACCGTCAGTAGAGGGGTGGGCGCTACCAACAAACCGTCTTCCGTGCTCCACAATCCTTCCGGGTTCTGCTTGGCCCCCCTTCGTCTCCACATTGTCTGTTCTGCCAAAGTTGCCTTACCTTGTATTTCAATTAGGTCCTCTACCTCAGGTTCTGGAGTTAGGCTTACCTGGGGGGCAATGACAGCTGATGTACATCCAGACGCTTTTCTGGCTGCCTCGTCCGCAGCTTCATTTCCCTTTGTTATTACATCATTTCCCTTTTTATGTGCCTGGCATTTTACTATAGCCAATGCTTTAGGTTTCATTATGGCTTTTACTAAGTCTAGAATTTGCTGACAATGTTGTATGGGATCTCCATTACCTTTTTTAAAACCTCTCTGCTTCCACACTGCCCCGAACAAATGGCATACTCCATGAGCATATGCCGAATCAGTGTAGATGTCTACTTTCTCACCTTCCATCATTTCACACGCAGCTGTCAGGGCTTTGATTTCCGCTAGTTAGGCGGAACACGGTTGGGGGCAGGACCCCATCCTAATAATCTTATAGCTCGACTGATCCTGCTGTACTACTGAGAACCCTGCGTGATTTCCATCAGAATCCCTATAACAAGAGCCATCTACGAACAGAACCTTTTTATCTGCATCCTCTAGAGGTTCTGACCGTAAATCTGCTCTCAATTTGGCAAATGCCATCGTCTTCCCTACACAATCATGGGGTTCTCCTTCATAGCCCAAAGGGACAAAATCGGCTATATTACTGGTAGTGCATCTCTGTATAGTTATGTCAGGAAATGTCAATAGCATCTGATACGCTGCTATCCTGGCTGGCGTCAGCACAAATTTCCCTCTTTCCAGCAATTCTGCTACTTTGTGGTGTGTGTACAGAGTCACAGAATAGCCCAGGGTTACAGATGATGCCTTTTCATATGCATAGTACAGCGCCGCCAATCCCCGATAACAGGGTGGATACCCCTGAGCCACCTCATCTAGTCTCATACTGTGGTATGCTATCGGCTGCTTTGCTTTTCCTGTGCCTGTCTCTTGTGTTAGAACCGCTGTGACATAACCCTCCTGTCGGTTGGATACATACAAATGAAAAACCTTCTCGTAGTCAGGCAAAGCTAATGCTGGTGCTGACTGCAATTCCTGCTTAATAATATTGAAAGCTATCTCCGCCTCTCCATTCCACTGTAATCTGTTCTTCAAATTTGTATGTCCTGCTTCTTTCATTATCTTTCTCAAAGGTGCCACAATCTCAGCATATTCTCCTATCCAATCTGAGCTGTACCCTGCCATTCCCAAAAACGTCATCATCTGCCCTACTGTCTGGGGTTTGGGGGCCTTAGTTATTGCCTCAATCTGATCTGGTGCTATCGCCTTCACTCCCTTGGATATTACCCTGCCTAAGTATTCCACTTGCTGCGTGCAAAATTGCAGTTCCTTTTTGGATACTTTATGTCCTCCGTGCGCCAGCTTCTCTAACAGAGTTACAGTGTCCTGCTCACACTGTTCCTTACTGTGGGAGCAAATCAACAGGTCATCCACATACTGTAACAATGTACTTTCCAATGGTATGCCCTCTAGGTCTGCCTTCAACACCTGATTAAAAACGTGTGGTGAATGTTTAAATCCTTGCGGCATTCTGCTACAGGTATACTGAGCACCTCTGTAAGTAAATGCAAACAAATACTGACACTGGTCGGCCAGAGGAATGCTGAAGAAAGCCGAACACAAATCAATCACTGAAAAGTAACTTGCTTCTGGTGGAACATTAGTCAAAAGCGTGTGTGGGTTGGGGACTACCATTGGCCAGTCCTCTACCACATCAGTTACCGCTCGCAAATCATGCACCAATCTCCACTTAGATTTATCTGCTTTTAAGACCGGCAGCAACGGGGTATTGCATGGACTGTTTGTTCTTTTAAGCACTCCTATTTCAAGCAACCCCTGTACTGTCGATGCTATTCCCTCTTCTGCTTCTGGTCTTAGAGGGTATTGTCATCTCCTGGGTGGAATTGCTCCCCTTCTCAGCCTTATTTCCACCGGACTAGCTGTTTTTATTTTCCCTACGTCCGTGTCATGCTGTGACCACACAATAGACGGCAACTCATCTAACCTTCTATCTTTCTGCTGGCCTCTTTCCTTTCCCAGCAAGGGCATGTGTGGTTGGGGAGTTATTTCGACCTCTCTCACTGTCCCTACCATATCTACACTTACCATTATTTTAATGCAATTGTTGTCTTCTGATATCCACACCTCTGGCGTGATTTTCCTCCACACTGTTACGGTTTCAGCACTCTTACCTAAAGGTCCTAAGTCTTTAGACTGATATCCCTTGTTTACCAACAACATTACGTGGGGCGCAGCCTCCGGTATCCTGTACCATTTTTCTAAAAAGGTGTTCCACTTAACTTGTAAAGTTGCCCCTGGCTTTCCAATTATCACAGCCTCCCCTTCCAGGTGCTGTTGGGTACATGCCTCCGGGTGCCATCTCTCCTCTAACTCCCTGTTCTGAGCCTCGTCAAAAATCACTGTACAATGTAGCTCAGATTTGGGCATGACAGCCCTGGGTAATATAGCCTGCACGCCCTTTTTCCATTTTTCCCAGGTTTCCTGAATCTGATCTGCGATGTCTCCTATCCAAAAGACATTAGCCTTCTTGTCTTCTTGCACTATCAATTGAGCCCCTGCTCTTTCCACACTCAGCCCATTTCTGGTGCATTCTAATTTTAATTCCAGTTTCAATAAGGCATCTCTGCCTAACAAATTAATCGGAGTTCCTTTAAATACTAGCACCGGCAAAACAATTCCTTTATTTCCCATTCTCAACCGCACTGGAGCCGTGCACTGTGTCAGCTGTGTTTTCCCCGAGAACCCTACCGTCTTAATAAACTTTCCTGACATGGGAAGGTGAAGGGCATACTGTGGCTGTACGCAAGTGTACGTGGCTTCAGTATCTATCATCATTGGTGTCAGTTGCCTTTCTAACATAACCTGAACAATGGGTTCCTCCTCTGCCTCCCTTGTTATCATTGGGTAATGTCCCTTCCCACTCAAGTTCTCGGGGCACCCCTAATACCTCGCATAGGGGTTCACAGGTCCGCTTGGGCCTGTGGGGGCTGGTCCTTGGCTAAACTTTGGTTCCCTTCTTATCGGTTCCTGCTGGTGTGTGACAGGCCATAGTATAAACGGACAATCTCTTCTCATGTGACCTGGCTGATTACATTCCCAGCACAATCTCTCTACCTCTCTTTCCCACTGTTTTCTCACTGGTCTCCTTTGCCCATAGCTCCTCTGTCCCCCTCCTTGGGACTTCCAGTCTTGTCTGGGCTGTTTGAATTTAGTTTGTTCCTGATAGGGCATTTGTGGGAATGCTCCCCCAAAGACGTTGATTATTGGCATGGGGTTTTCCAGCCCTTGTCTAACAGTATGATCGGTCCCTCCATATAGCAGTGCTTCATCCAGTTCGATGGCTGTACTCAGACCGGTGGTTGCTGGCAGCATCTTTTTGTTTTTCTCTTTTTCCTTCTTTTTGAGTTCTTCGAGCTGCATTTGTATTAACTTTCTTTGCACCTCTTCCTGCTGCTCAGCCAACCTTCGTTTGTCTTTCCGGTATTTCTCAACCGCATGGACTACGTGGTCTCTAAATTATTGTGGGGTCATTGACGTCAGCCCAACCACTTCCTCTAGTTTGGATTTAACTTGCGGAGGCATTGCATCCAGAATGCTATGTTGGAACAGTGTGGTGATGAATAAGCTATTCTCCACCTCTTGCTCAGTCTCCAGTCTCCACATTTTCAACTGGTTTTCTACGTTGGCTGCTGGGTTTTCAGTGTCTCCCCCTTTAAGGCTTCGGGGTCCACTTTGGGTGGATAAAGCTTCCTGAGGGCCTGCCATACCCTCTGCCTCACTCTGACAAACCCGTCTCTATCAGTTCTCGAGTCGTTCGAGTTTACTGTGCCAACCATTTCCATTAGTTCGTTAAATTTGGAGGTTCCCATCAACCCTATCAACAGTGCCTTCAAATCTCCCATAGCCAATAATAGTCCCGCCGTTTCTTCTTCAAAGGCTCTAATCCATTTCCCTGCTCATTCATGTAGATTGGGCAGAGTGTTTTTCAGCCCTTCTCGGTCCTGGGATCCCCAAGGGATGTACTGCACTTGTCCTGATCCTTTAACTAACAACGGCATCATTCTTCCTCCATCTTCCCACCTGCCCTGTCTCTCCTCCTCGCCTGACTCCCCATCTGTCTCAGGGTATGTCTTTACTGCCTCCCACACAAATGTCTCCGGGGTCCTCTTCTTCCCTCGGTCTCTCTGTGGAGTCCTTCCTTTCTGTCCTGATTCAATACTTGGTTGGCCCCTGGAGTATTTTTCGCATCTCCCCTGGCAATCCCCTCTCAGTAACTTATCTAGCTCTCTCTCTACTTCCGCAAGTCGCTCCCCTACCGCCTCCTTCTGCTCTTCTAGGCTTCTGCCTCCTACCTCTTCCCCACAAATTCCCGCATCCTCTCTCTTTCCACTTAACTCTTGCCCCTCCAATGAGTCACATTCTCTTTCTTCCTGTCCGTGTCTGTACACCTGTGGCAGGGACTCCTCATGATCCTTACTCGTGCTTGATTCCCTTCTCTCTTTTGTTTCTCCAAAACCCTCATCTCCTATCTTTTTTCCACTTCCTCTTGAATGCCTCATCTCTTCCTGCCCTGATGAGCCACTTTCTTTTCTAGTCTGTTCATTTCTGTGGTATAACAGATACTCCTCATACTCCTTTTCCTCTCTCAAGTATTTCATCTGTTCAATCTCGTCTTTCATTTCTCTCTTTGCCTGTTCCACCTTTATCCTTTCTGCCTGTATCTCCTTCCATATCGCCGCTTTTTCCTTCTCGTATTGTCTTGTTTCCTCCTCATTATCCCAAACTTGTACTTCTCCCTGCATGTTTACTGTTCCCGTCAGCAGGGGGCACTGCTTAGGGGTTCCTTCCTCATTATAGGGAGGGGGCTTTTCTGTTTCTTTTACATCCGGGTACGGAGCTGAAGCCAGCTTCTCACTGTACCTTCCTCTCTCTCTCTAACAGGCTGTTTCTCCAGCACCTTAGTGTCTTCCTCGCTTGTAATCAATATTCTACCTGTCCTCCCCAGCCTTTCTCGCCCCGTTCTGAAGAGTCTTAGCACTTCCATTTCTCGTTCTCTTTTTTGCCCTCTTTTCTTAGATTTATCTTTTGGTTTGTAATTTTTAATTAGTGCCTCCATTTCTTCGCACAAACTTGCATCAAACGTTCCTTCTCTTGGCCGTTTTGTGACCAGGTTTTTGGTTCTCTTTTCCCATTTTTCTGAAGTTTTTGTGATCTGATATTTATTTACCGGGATTTTTTTTTTGCTCGGAATCTCTACTGCCGTTCCTTTACCTGTCATGTTGTTCTCTCTTTTTAAGGTATTTCAGAGATTCACAGTTCGTTTAATGGATAATATTATTTACTCTAATTCTATGCCTGCTCTATCGTCTATCTACCTGCGCTTTAAACTATAAATTGGACTGTCCTTCTTTCCTACTCTGTTCTGCCCGTACAGACCTCTATTCAGAGCGGTACCCTCAGAACTTTCTCTTTGCACCTCGTCTATTCAGACCCTTATCTCTTAAGGCGGTATACACGAGGATTTTCTCTATTTTCCTTTCCCTGCCCGTTCAGCCCTTCGTTTCATACGAAGCGGTATCCACCAGGATTTTCTCTATTTTCCCTTCTCTACCCGTTCAGACCTTCGTTCCATACGAAGCGGTATCCACAGGGACTTACCAACACCACGTGGAATTTTTCTTCACTTAACTTCTCATTAGCTTATTTGTACTTACCCTCATTGCAGTGTTCTTGATCAATCCTCTGAGCCTCCTGTTAGCCCCCAATTCTGCCAGATTCTTTGGACCGGAGAGACCCTTCGGCAGCGGTTCCACACTTCTGAGACTCCGAGACCTCCCCAAAACCAACAGAATTCTTAGTCGAAATTGTCGCAAAAAGCGCTTACCTTTTGTTTGGGTGCACCCTTAATTCTGTTAGCCTTGTGGGGGTCCCTAGAGGACTGGGAAGTGTCCCCAATCTGCCGTTTCCTTTCCGCGGGTCTCTTTCCGGTCCTGCCGCGGTTGCCAATTTTGTCGTGGTTTCTCGTGCCCCATAAACGACCAGGAGACGCAGAAGATTCTTCAAGAAGTGTTAAACTTTAATTTGCAAAACAAAGCTGATACAGTCAGTGAGCTGGTCGCCGATTGCCCACCGATCCTTGTACATAGCATTTTTTATAGCAATCTCCTGGTTTAGTTGTATTAGCATATCCAATCGTTCTACAGTTGCGTATCACAAGTACATCCGCCACTATTGTTTCTACCCATTGACTTAATACTGTTCTAATCTACATATCTTAGCTACCTCTCATTAACACACCATTGTCCTCTACATTCTTAAGATTTCATTCTCCTACTAAATTGGATACATGCATAGCAAGTTCAAAGCTGACAAAATAGTTTGATTACACAGCAAACAATGCAACTTTTATACTCCAATATGACCGGCAGACAGGGTGAGGAAACATCCCCACTCCCCCCGCTCCGAATCACAAGGCAGAGAGGGAGGGGAGGCTGCTGATCTCGGGAATGTGGCGAAGAGACTTCCGGCGAGAGTGACACCTACTGTCCGAACGCGAGCAGTACGTCAAGCGACGGTGTGCCGGGAGAGACACCTAGTGGCTGGTCCCGGGAGTGCGTTATTGCTGCCCCACAGGGGGAGCTTCACCCTGCGTTCGGTAGGACGAGCGGAGGAGCTCTGATCCCGAATATGAGTGACGTTACGGTGTGGAGGGAGATTCACTCTGTGTCTGACCCCGGGAGTGTGTGATGGGACGGTGTGGAGGGAGATTCACTCTGTGTCTGACCCCGGGAGTGTGTGATGGGACGGTGTGGAGGGAGATTCACTCTGTGTCTGACCCCGGGAGTGTGTGATGGGACGGTGTGGACGGAGATTCACTCTGTGTCTGACCCCGGGAGTGTGTGATGGGACGGTGTGGGGGGAGATTCACTCTGTGTCTGACCCCGAGAGTGTGTGATGGGACGGTGTGGAGGGAGATTCACTCTGTGTCTGACCCCGGGAGTTTGTGATGGGACGGTGTGGATGGAGATTCACTCTGTGTCCGACCCTGGGAGTGTCTGATGGGACGGTGTGGAGGGAGATTCACTCAGTGTGTGTGTGTGTGTGT
This sequence comes from Hemitrygon akajei, assembly GCF_048418815.1. Classification (NCBI taxonomy): domain Eukaryota; kingdom Metazoa; phylum Chordata; class Chondrichthyes; order Myliobatiformes; family Dasyatidae; genus Hemitrygon; species Hemitrygon akajei. The sequence goes on along the minus strand of NW_027331919.1, from coordinate 5,624,289 downwards.
ATGTGTGAGATGAGCCGGAGTAGAGAGAAAAAGTGAAGGGAAATTGAAGTTGAGTGGGATTTAGAGGGTTTATCTTTTTGAATCATTCAGGAGGAGACTCTTGGCTGAGAGAAGGTACAAAACTGTTCATGATTTGTTTGCAGTTTAAATATTGTTTCCTTCTTTATAATCGCACAGTCAGAGCGGTAGCAATGACTATCAGGAGAGTTGAATACTCCTCCTGCGAGATGTGGGAGGTATGGAGACCTCCAGAGTCCCCGACAACTTCACCTGTAAAAAGGTCATCCAGCTGCACCGTCTATCGCTCTGCGTTACAGAGTTGGAACTGGAACTGGATGAACTTGGGATCATTCGGGAAGCTGATGGGGTGATAGGGAGGACATCTAGAGAGGTGCTTACACCCAAAGTGTAGGGTACAGGAAAATGGGTGACAGACAGGACGGTGAAAGGACTTAAACAGCCAGAGACAGTGCAGCGACCCCTCGTGGCCAACCCGCTCAATAACAGGCAGACCACTTTGGATACCTCTGGATGGGAGGAGGAAGGGGCAAATGACCAAGCAGGGGAAAGTCTCACCGATCAGGTCTCTGGCACTGACTGTGGTTCTGTGGCTCAGCAGGGAGTAAAGGGTGAAAGTTGGCGAGCTGTATCGATAGTGCTCTCTCTGTTAGGGGAAAGGAAAAGAGACACTGTGGACGGGAACGAGATTCCTCGACGGCATGCTGTCGTTATCGTCACCGGTGTATAAGTAGGAAAAGGGAGCCGGTTGTCCAAACTGATGTATGTGCAGGTGTGGACAAAATTAGAAAGAACATTCAGTTTAATACGTGGCTAAGGAGTTAGTGTTGAAACCCACGTAATATGTATAAGAAAACAGATAGCAAGTATATGTAGGATATCAGTAAGTACATTCACGCATTAAGTATACACACACACACACACACACACACACACACACACACACACACACACACACACACACACACACATTTATGCAGCTTGAAGCACCCCGGGCATTTTGAATGCCATTGCAATCGACAATTATTCACAAAGCAGATTGTCTTCTGCCGAGCGAACACTGGGGGGCAGCACAGACCCCTGCCTGGAGGCCGCGCCACACCGCCCCCACCTCGCTCAGCTTCTTCATTTCCTCTCCCATGAGCCACTCTCACAGTTTACACCCGAACTGGGATCGAACTAATATCCCAGCGGCAAGGTTTGCCATGAGAAGGGGAGAGTGGTGGTATAAACTAGAGTTGCAGGGACATGTAAATAAGAACGCCATTAGAGTTAGTTGAGTGGTTGTTCGGACAGATGTTGTGAGGACTTCTGGAAAAAGTCGAGCCTGTCGGGACTCATGTTCTGAGCTGCTTATGTTTCAATGCGGGAAGTATTGTTTGAAGGGCCGATGCGCTCAGGTCAGGGGTCAACGTCTCTCAGCCTGACACGGCAGATATTAGTGAGACTTGATTGCAGGTGGGACAGTACCGTTTGCATAAGCTGTGAACTAGACACACAACCCTCACTGTGACACAGAGATGTTCTTCAATGGGACACTGAAAGTGTTTCGGTGTCAGTGCCACAACCCACATCTGACATGAACACGCCCCTCATCGTGACACTGAGACACTGACAGGATCTGCACAACAGCAGTGATGCACCATCAATAACTCACTCTGAGACGGAAGAAGCGAGATATCGGCTTTTATTGACTGGAAGAATGAACAACACTACATTCTGGAGAATGAGGCCGGGCTCAGGCCTCAATCGCCTTTATACAGGGGTCTGTGGGAGGAGCCACAGGAGCAGTCCAGACAGGTATATGTAGTTCACCAAATTCACCCCCCCCCCTTTGTTTTAAAAGAGTCCCCAGGTGGCGAAGTTTCTTACAAGTATATTTACAGGTTAAGTCTATCAGGTGGTCGAATCGTAGCTCCGGCTGCGATTGCACAGGTGCCGGTGGTGGTGATTGCACAGGTGCCGGTGGTGGTGATTGCACAGGTGCCGGAGGTGATGATTGCACAGGTGCCGGTGGTGGTGATTGCACAGGTGCCGGAGGTGGTGATTGCACAGGTGCCGGTGGTGGTGATTGCACAGATGCCGGAGGTGGTGATTGCACAGGTGCCGGTGGTGGTGTTTGCACAGGAGACGGAGGTTGTGCTGGTTCTGGCCTAACTGGAGGTGTCAGGGATCCCTCACGTGTGTGGGAGGCGCCCGGAATATACGCGTACGAGATGCCCGGTACATGAGCGTCGTGAGGAGTCTGGGTGGGGCACGGTGTGCGCGGTGTCACCTCGGGTACCGGGTTCATAGTTACCGTGGAGTGTTCGGGGTAGTGGTCTGCTGATCCTGCGGGCGCCAGGTCGCGGACGGAGACCGTGTCCTCCCACCCATCAGGCAAGACCACGTAGGCATACTGGGGGTTAGCATGCAGGAGGTGAACCTTCTCTACCAGCGGGGAGTATTTATTACTCCTCACATGTTTCCGGAGCAGCACTGGCCCCGGGGACGTCAGCCAAGCCGGTAGGGTGGTCCCAGTGACAGACTTGCTGGGAAAAGAGAATAGGCGTTCGTAAGGGGTGGCATTGGTGGACGTACATAACAGAGAGCGGATAGAGTGGAGTGCCTTGGGGAGGACCTCCTGTCAGCGAGAGACCGACAATCCATTTGACTTAAGGGCTAAAAGTGTGGCCTTCCACACCGTGACATTCTCCCTCTCCACCTGTCCATTCCCCCGGGGATTGTAACTCGTGGTTCGACTAGTAGCAATGCCCCTAGCTAGCAGGTACCGGCGCAGCTCGTCACTCATAAAGCAGGACCCTCTATCACTGTGGATATAGCAGGGATATCCGAACAGAGTGAAGAGCTGGCGCAGGGCGTTTATGACGGACGTGGTAGTAGTGTCGGGGCAGGGAATGGCAAAGGGGAATCGCGAGTACTCGTCAATAATATTGAGAAAATAGACATTGAGTTCAGTGGAGGGAAGGGGGCCCTTAAAGTCAAAACTCAGTCGCTCAAAAGGGCGGGTGGCCTTGACAAGTTGCGCCATGTCAGGACGGTAGAAGTGGGGTTTGCACTCAGCGCAGATTTGGCAGTCCCTTGTCATCGTCCTGATGTCCTCCAGGGAGTACGGCAGGTTCCGGGCTTTAACAAAATGGTAAAATCGGGTGACCCTCGGATGGCAAAGATGTGCATGAAGGGCATACAGCTGGCAGAGCTGTGCGCTAGCACACGTTCCCCAGGATAGGGCATCAGGGGGCTCATTGAGTCTGCCAGGCCGGTACAGGATATCATAATTGTAGGTGGAGAGTTCCATTCTCCACCGCAAAATTTTATCATTTTTGATTTTGCCCCGCTGTTGGTTGCTGAACATGAACGCAACCGAGCGCTGGTCGGTCAGCAAGGTGAACCTTTTGCCGGCGAGATAGTGCCTCCAGTGCCTGATAGCTTCCACTATGGCCTGGGCTTCTTTCTCCACCGCGGAGTGTCGAAGTTCAGAGCCTTGAAGGGTACGAGAAAAGAATGCTACTGGCCTGCCTGCCTGATTCAGGGTAGCGGCAAGCGCGAAATCGGAGGCATCACTCTCTACTTGGAAGAGAATGGTCTCGTCCACCGCATGCATCGTTGCTTTGATAATGTCCCCTTTAATGCAGCTGAAGGCCGCGCAGGCTTCAGCAGAGAGGGGAAAAGTGGTAGACCGGACCAGGGGGCGGGCCTTGTCTGCGTAAGGGGGGACCCATTGGGCGTAATAGGAAAAAAAAACCCAGGCACCGTCTGAGGGCTTTGAGAGTGGTGGGAAGGGGGAGTTCTAACAGGGGGCGCATACGATCGGGGTCAGGGCTAATGACCCCGTTTTCCACGAGATACCCAAGGATAGCGAGTCGGGTGGTTCTGAACACACACTTGTCCCTGTTATAAGTAAGGTTCAAAGCTTCGGCCACTTGGAAAAATCGTTGGAGGTTGACGTCGTGATCCGACCAGTCGCGACCACAGATGGTGATGTTATCTAGATAGGGAAATGTGGCCTTCAGGTTGTACTGGTCAACTATCCGGTCCATCTCCCTCTGGAAGACTGAGACACCATTGGTGACACCAAATGGGACGCGCAGGAAGTGATAGAGCCTGCCGCCCGCCTCGAAGGCGGTGTAGGGGCGGTCATCTGGGTGGATGGGGAGCTGGTGATAAGCGGATTTCAGATCTATCGTCAAGTACACCTTGTACTGAGCTATCTGGTTGACCATATCCGCGATGCGGGGTAGGGGGTACGCGTCAAGCTGCGTGAACCTATTGATGGTCTGACTATAGTCCATGTAACGTTCTCGCTCGGGTGTAACGAAACCCGAGTTAAACGTCGAGGTAAACCGTAGTCAATGAAAACAAGGTCGCAGTAAGATTAACCATTTACTGTTCACTCTTCACATTAACGTATGGTGAAAACTGTTGATAAAACAATACAAGATTGGTACAATATTTGTTTCCTTCTAGATATCACATTTACATCGTGAATACTTGCAAAGGTAAAACTACAACAACTACATTACATTAAAGTGCAGCATACAGTCAGAATCTACCGACTCCATTGACTGCTTTAAATACACTTCAACACAAACTATCCCGACTCTTTAACTAACGAAAACATAAACCTTATCGACCGTCGTTACTTTTAACAGAATCAGCGTTAACATTTTAATTCAACATATCGATTATCTCATGACTTACAGCGTTGCTTTCACTGTGTTTCTGGTGCGTAGAAAGAAAACTCTGCTTGCGCTGAACTGACGCATGTCTGGCCCCCACCCTTGCGTTTATCCCAAACCGGTATTTTCCCACAAGACGCGGCGAAACCGGATGTGATGTCATCGCATGCCGCGATATATTACAGACAAATGAATTTACTTAAACAATCCTAACTTTAACTAAGAAATGCTAACAAACAAATTACTAAGCGAAAATATTATAAACTAAATAACTGCCATAAAGGCAACACACTCCCCGCTTGACCTTCGTAAGGTCACAATGAACATAATACAAAACTTCAGTCTCTAAATCAGTCATTAGGTAGAAGTAGAATGACTTCTGTAACTGGCCTTTGGTAAATTTTCACATCGCCTTGGTCGGTAGTTTTCAACTCGACTTTTTGACATGTCCATCCCTACTAGGGAATGTGGCAGTGATTCTGGCCATTGGCCAGCAGTTGCGGGCGCTTTGCTTGTCTCTGAGCAGGACTAAATCTCCAACTTGAAGATTCCTGCGGGGTTCTGTCCACTTTTGTCTGTGTTGCAACAAAGTTAGATATTCCTGTCTCCAACGAGACCAGAATCGATTTGCTAGGGCCTGGACCTGTCTCCATTGCTTTGTGTACAAATCCTTATGAGAGAAGTCCCCTGGTGGAGGGGGGTGCTCCCGCCTTCTGCGAAAGGAGCATTGATGGCGAGAGTATGAAGGGGTTTTCCGGGTCGGAAGACACAGGTAGGAGTGATCGTGCATTTATAATGGCTGTGACCTCTGCCATTAGTGTGCACAGTACCCCGTTGGTCAATCGGGTGCGTTGCTGCATCTCAGGTTTCCCTTTCAGGGTTTTTTGCAAGGACGTGAACCGCTTGACTGCCTGCTCTTTGTTGTTTGGCAGTCGCTGGCGTGGTTCTCTGAAAGGTAGTGGGGCAACCCAATTATTTGCTTCATCTCTGAAGACTTCGGTGTCCATTATTTCTAAGAAAATGACGTCTTGAGCTGACGGAACAGGTTTATTATCATGCTCCGTTTGAGCGAAGACTGACTGACCCAGCGTCTCGTCAGTTACTTTGCGCTTGTTAAAGCCTTGTTGTGCTTCCTGGACACACATGGAACTTGTCCGGGGTTGAAGAATCGAATGGCGGCTACTCTCTAGCACATTGGTCTTGAGTATGTTAACCGTCGATTTGTGTATGTTGCCAGGGCACACCTCTCCTATCACCACCCAGCCCAGATCCAGGCGTTGCGCAAAGGGGGCGTCGTGTGGTCCATTGACCTGCTGCCTGACCTTGTGCACCTGGAGAACATCTCTTCCTAATAGCAGGAGTATTTCCGCTTTTGGATCCAGTTCTGGGATGTGTTTGGCGATGTGGTGGAGATGTGGCTGGTGTAGCACCGCACTTGGCGTCGGGATCTCAGTGCGGTTATTCAAGATTTCGTTGCACTCTAAGAGTGGAGGGAGACAGATGACGACTTTACCATCCAGGGACTCGATCTGGAAGCCTTCAGCCTTCCTTCCGTAAGTTTCCATGTTGCCTGAGCAAGTTCTAAGGTAGTATGGGAACTGCTCTCTCTCAATGTTGAACAAGTTAAAGAACTCTGGACTGACTAGCGAACGATTGCTCTGATCATCCAGAATTACATAGGCTTTGATGGCCGTGTCTTTGGCTCCCTTAGGGTACACCTTAGTGAGACAGATCTTTGAACAAGAACGGCTTGACTGAGCTTGATCGCAAACTTTTGTACAGCTCGAGCTGACAACAGTTGTCCTGGTCTGAGCTTCTCCCTCCCCGCCGTCCTGTTGTGGGGGTGGTGGAGCTTTGTCGGTTCGCGGTGCATGGCCCCATCGTGATTAGTGCTATTACATTCTGGGCACTTCACGGCGATCGTACACTCTCTAGCACAGTGAGAGGTCGAGGAACAGCATTTAAAACATATTCTTTTCTCCTTGAGAAGGGCCATCCACTCTTCAAGGGGTTTTTCCCTAAACGTTCTGCATCTTTTGAGGGGGTGGGGTTTGTTATGCAATGGACAATTCTTGCTAGGGTCGTTGTTAGTTGTAAAGGCTTCAGTCTTAAGCACTGAGACTGGTTTATTAATGTTGAAATTATTCGGAGAGGATTTATCTGGCTTGGTGTAAATTGTCCTGCTTCCTGGACCTATGAGGCTAGGATCATTTCGCTTCTTCGCCTCCTTGCACACAAACCTAGTGAAATACTCAAAGGGAGGAAATCGACCTCTGTGATCTTCCTTGTACTCTGAGGCAACGGACAACCACCTGTCCTGCAGCCCAAATGGAAGTTTGTCCACGATTTGTCTAATCCCGGTTGGAGTATCTAGGTATACTAGACCAGCTGAGTAGCCATTTTCTTTGGCGCCTTGAATCTCCATGAGTAAATCTCCGAATTCTCTTAGCTTAGTGTGGTCCTTGGCTGACACCTTAGGAAAATTTCCCAAACGTTGGCATAGAGCCGCTTCAATAATTTCGGGGGCCCCATAGCCCTCCTGAAGTCTCTCCCATGCTTTCTTCAATGCTAGCTCGGGTTTGTTGATGTACACTGAACGTATGCGTCTCACCTGTTCGCATGATTCTTTTCCCAGCCATTTCGCCATAAGATCCAACTTCTGGGTTGTTCTGAGCTGGACTCCGTCGATAGCGTTGGTGAATGTGGAGTGCCATGCACGGTAATTTTCAGGTTTATCGTCGAACTGGTATAGTCCTGAAGTGACGAGATCCCGTTGTGCTAAATACCGTGCTACGGGTTCGACTGCAAGTGGCGTGCGGGCTGAGGGAACATGTCTGCAGGTACACGACTGAGGGCGTACATCTGTTATGGAATTTGCTGTTCTGGACTCGGTCTTTGCCTCTCTTCTCCCCAAATCTGGTAAGTTCGGTGTCGAGAAGTACTTGTCGTGAGCCCTTGCACTCTAGGGTTCGTCGCCGAGTTGCACGCGTAAATTGATTTCCTCGGATGGATGTGATGCGGTCGGGCCTCTCTGAGACTCCTCGTGAAGTTGGACGTTATCTACTGAGTGTGGAGCAGAAGAACGAATCTTCCAGTTTATTTGAGATTGGACATAGTCGCTTGTGCGTTCCAACCTGATCTTTTCTGAAGTAGATTTTCCGTCAACCGGATCATGCATTTCTTCAGCATCTTCTATTAACTCTGCTTCCACCCTGGCAGCTTCTGCTTCTCGTTCTAGCTTCAGCACTTCTAACTCTGCCTCTACCCTTTTTCTTTCCAACTCGTTTTCGCTTCTCCGGCAGCCTTTTTCCTCTTGTTTTCGGCTTTCCTCCTCTGGTTTTCTGCTTCTCTCCTCTGGTTTTGCTCTTGCAACTCGTTTTCGGCTTCTCTGGCAGCCGCTTTCATTTTGACTTCTAATTCTTGTTTGGCAAAGCACGCTTGCACATCGGCGAGTTCTGCTTTAGCTCTTGCTTGGGCGGCTTTACTTGATGCCCTACTGCCCCTGTCGCAGGATGGCAACGACTTTATGCTGGACCGAGTTGACATTGCTGCACTTGAAACACCTGATAATGCCGCTTTTTCACTGTAACGTTCTCGCTCGGGTGTAACGGACCCGAATTAAACGTCGAGTTAAACCGGAGTCAATGAAAACAAGGTCGCAGTAAGATTAACCATTTACTGTTCACTCTTCACATTAACGTATGGTGAAAACTGTTGATAAAACAATACAAGATTGGTACAGTATTTGTTTCCTTCTAAATATCACATTTACATCGTGAATACTTGCAAAGGTAAAACTACAATAACTACATTACATTACAGTCAGAATCTACCTGCTCCGTTGACTGCTTTAAATACACTTCAACACAAACTATCCCGACTCTTTAACTAACGAAAACATAAACCTTATCGACCGTCGTTACTTTTAACAGAATCGGCGTTAACATTTTAATTCAACATATCGATTATCTAATGACTTACAGCGTTGCTTTCACTGTGTTTTTGGTGCGTAGGGAACAACTGCTTGCGCTGGACTGCCACATGTGAGCGACCCCCACCCTTGCGTTTATCCCAAACCGGTATTTTCCCACAAGACGCGGCGAAACCGGACGTGACGTCATCGCAGCCGCGATATATTACAGGCAAATGAATTTACTTAAACAATCCTAACTTTACCTAAAAAATGCTAACAAATTACTAAGCGAAAATATTATAAACTAAATAACTGCCGTAAAGGCAGCACACACCTTCTATAGATTTGCTATGTATAGCCACTGGAAAATCAGCTCAGGGCTGTGTCTGCCGTTAGATGTGTACTCTGATTAAAAATTTTCCTTTAACCTTTGAACATTGATCTATCGTTTTGATTGCTTCTCCCGACCTTGGGTATGAACTTTTCCTGCACTGCGAGTATAACTTCTTTAAATCGGCCCGAATGTCAAGCAGATCCTTCTAGTTCACCTTCTAAAGCCTTAGCCGCATCTTCACAGAATGTACCTTCCCGATATTGAATTCACTTGTTTTCGTTTTTACTGATTTTCTCCCAACAAAAAACCTCGAGACTAACAATGATATGATCACTTGTTCCTAAAGGCACAACAACTTCCGTACTCAAAACTCAGCGTTATGCTTACAGAATATCAAATTTAGACAGGATTCTCCTCTTGCTGGTGCATGAATATACTGGGTCAAGAAACACTTGTTTAACGTTTCAATAAATTCACTCTCCTCTGATCCATAAGTCACTGGGTTCTTCCAGTCAGTATTTTGGAAGATAATGGTACCCATAACTACAACACACCATCACGGTTTTTTTTTAATCGTCTGATGGAGAAATACGTAACAAGGAGTTGTCCTCATTGTGTAGACTAGGCTGGTCATGGAGGGATGAATTAAAATAAATAAATTTTTTGAAAAAGCTACGATAAAGATGTGGATGATTCCTCGCGGAAGGATGTGACGTCTGGTAGTTAAGCAAAGTCAGTGCAGGAGAATATTTAATTGAGGATTGTGGAGATTGTTGGCAGTAATTTAAAGTAAAGCGGGAATGATTAGAAGCAGCAATTATGCGTTGCATGAGGTGGTGTCGGGCTTGAAGAGAAAATATTCACATTAGGGAGAAGCCCAATAATTTACAAGGAGAGTGGGCGAAAGGAGAGAGGATAATAATGCTTTTCAGTCAGTTTTAGAGAGCTTATTATAGAAAAGAGTGAGAGATTAGAAGCATTTTAGCTTGTAGTGGAAGGATGGGAAAATGTGCACTGATTTAAAGACATTAGGAATATAATTCTTAAATCAATATTAGAAAAGAAACACAACACTAGAGATCAGAAGAAGTTTCCAAAGCAGATGGAAAAGCTGCACAGCCAACTTGCCCATTCAAAGAGAAATAATATGGGTCTTTGAAATAGAAGAGGACGTAGTGACGCATCTCTGTACGGCAGCCTCGCTCCAAACATCTCTTGCCAGCATACAAACCGAAGAACCCTGTACCTCTCTTGGCGATTTCCCTATGTGAGACCAGAAAGAGATCGCAATGTAAGGAAACGAAGCAGGAACTGAAACGGGAATATAACATGCACTACTTCCTTTGTGTTTAAGCATCTGAGAGATACTGCTCAGGAAAATGAGACATTAATGCCTGCGGATGATCATACTGAGCTGGTAAAAGACCATGGTCACCGGAGAGCAGTACACGGTCTAGGTAACGCAGATGAAAGGACATTGATTTGATTGTGTTTCTATAGGAACATATCATTAGGTCATAATACATAGCAGCCTTTTCTCAGTCCCGGAATTACATTCTTCACACCCGAATTTGCGGCAAATACAAGAATAAGGCAGCAAGTGAAGAATTAAACAATCCTTTAAGTTATTTCTGGGTACGAGCAGAGTATCTCGCTAGACGTGCCAACCAAATGTAACCAGAGGAGCGGCAAGCACTCAATTAAATTTACGTCAGATCAATGAATGGTGTCCCAAGGGCCACAATGAATAAACATTATATCGAGACAATTTAAAGCCAGTAGTCAGATATATGTGGTGTCTGGCAGCACCGATGAATCTAGAATGTCCTTGACATTGTTTCATCCTTCTGTCCTAACACACAGTGAGGAATTGAGGTTCAGTACAAAGTTTTCGAGTGTGCACAAGAAAGTGCAAGTGTGAAATTCTGAGGGAAGTAACACTCTAAAGGAATATACCTTCACTCCATCAGTAAGAGATTTCTGGATTGGATTTTGTTGGGGAAATGTTCCCAGTACTGTGTCGAAACCTATTCATTCAGCGGTGGTAATTGGGTTTATTAAGCCTGCTGGTATGCAACAGAACGTTGATTTACTCTGAATCCTATACTTGGTCATAGATTGCAGGTGAGAGAACGTGGACGCCGTTGGAGATTTAATGGCGCGCTGAGGTATTTTAAATGGTTTGAATATTAATCTGCGGACGATACATAACTTCCAGCGTCCATTTGCTTTAGACATGGAAAAGATTTCTCAAATGTATGATTCTAATCATAGATTATCTTTGAATTGTTCAACACTTACAATTATGTCATTTTCTGTGATAGTTTAAAGTGTGAATGCATTGAGAACGTAAAATATTGCACAGGGTCTGGATATCTGTCAGATCACTTGAAATATAAAGAGAGACAATTCGTGCGTAAGTGAACGGAAGGCACTCGTGTTTGTTAGGTTTGTTTTGAGAGAATGCTTGAATTAATCCTCCGTTCGACACCACAACTGTCTATCTCAAAATCTATGTTTCCTTGAGTGAAATGCATTTCCAGGCCCTGATGTGAATTTCAGAGGGTGGGTTTCTTTCCGAAACTGTTAGTGTATCTGGGCGACTAACACCCTCATTTACCTTCCTTGTGCTCTTTAGCATATTTGATAAGGTATTTCACCCTGGCAATTAACCCTCCATATGCCAGTGACCTGCAACGGTTTGACGATAGAAAAGTTCAAGTCTGTATTTTTGGTTTTGCTTTACCTGCGTATTTAGAATATGATCTTTTATTTGTCTGCTTTTGTATTGATTTCAGACGGAGACGCGGATTCCTCCGCGGCCGGGTGGAATCAGGGTTAAAGGGATCGAAATATGAGTGTGACTATTCCGGCCACGACAAACTCATTGTTGAAAGATAAGGTGGCAGATGGGCAAATTCATGTATACTTGAAATTGGAATTTGGAATTGGCATTTTGGGAGATTGGTTGATCTGGGGAGCACTAACAGATGCTGCTGAAGACTATCAAATGTTGAGTGTTATGGGTTCCATTGAAAATATTTCTTTCGTTGTCATTGTAGCATCAGCTGTGTAATATGCCAACGGGAGGTCAGATTGTAATGCGTGCAGTTCCATTCAGAAATTCAGAATTTTGCATACATCCTCAGCAGTAATTCAATAAAATATCCAAGTTTTGCAGGATGGTCAAATTATAGTCGGAATTTCAGAACACTTTCATTGCGGAGTGTAGACATAGTTGTAAAGTCTGTTAAAGTGTATACCTTACTTGTGGAACACCACTGGCCACCGTCTTCCTGGCATAATTCCTTCCTTCTAGTATCTAATTTGCCTTCTGTTAATATGCCCATTCTCAGTGTACACAATCAGGTTTCGCTCGACCCAATGCCGTCTCACTTTCTGAATGTGCCTATCATGCATATCCCGGTCAAACACCTTACACGATTAATACACCCCGCATCGACTGGTTTGTCTTCATCAGTATATTTGTTCACATTTTCGAATAATTCATTTAGGCTCATATGGGAGGACCAGCTCCTACAAAACCATGCTGACTGTTCTCATCCAGAATACATTTCTCCAGATATGCATAAATCCCATCTCTAAGAATCCTCCCCGGGAGCTTGCCCACCCTGACGAAAGGCTCAATGTCCTGTAAGTCTCAGGAGTATCCCTACTGCATTTCTTGAAAAAAGAATTAACAGTCACCATCCTCCAATTCCCCGGTAATACTCCTGTGGCCAGTGAAGACACAAATATCATGTTTAAAACCGCAGTAGTATCATCGCCCGCTTTCTCTAGTTACCTGGGGTATATATCTTCTATATATAAATATAGAATGGTTTATTTTAATGGTTTACAAGTTTCCAGGGCATAGATCGTAACGTAGGGATGTCCCACTGTATCCGTCTTTTTATGCCGGATCCACATTTATCAAGGTCGCGCTCACCGGCTGACACCGAAGCAAAGTATCATTAAGGACCTTCACTGCCTCCTTGCACTCCAGCCAGATGTTTCCTGATATGTCCCTCCCACCCTCTCGTCACCCTCCTGTTCTTCATGAACCTTAATGAGACACTCAGAGGCATTCTCACCCTCCCACCCTCTCGTCACCCTCCTGTTCTTCATGAACCTTAATGAGACACACAGAGGCATTCTCACCCTCCAACCCTCTCGTCACCCTCCTGTTCTTCATGAACCTTAATGAGACACTCAGAGGCATTCTCACCCTCCCACCCTCTCGTCACCCTCCTGTTCTTCATGAACCTTAATGAGACACTCAGAGGCATTCTCACCCTCCCACCCTCTCGTCACCCTCCTGTTCTTCATGAACCTTAATGAGACACTCAGAGGCATTCTCACCCTCCCACCCTCTCGTCACCCTCCTGTTCTTCATGAACCTTAATGTGACACTCAGAGGCATTCTCACCCTCCCACCCTCTCGTCACCCTCCTGTTCTTCATGTACCTTAATGAGACACTCAGAGGCATTCTCACCCTCCCACCCTCTCGTCACCCTCCTGTTCTTCATGAACCTTAATGAGACACTCAGAGGCATTCTCACCCTCCCACCCTCTCGTCACCCTCCTGTTCTTCATGAACCTTAATGAGACACTCAGAGGCATTCTCACCCTCCCACCCTCTCGTCACCCTCCTGTTCTTCATGAACCTTAATGAGACACTCAGAGGCATTCTCACCCTCCCACCCTCTCGTCACCCTCCTGTTCTTCATGAACCTTAATGAGACACTCAGAGGCATTCTCACCCTCCCACCCTCTCGTCACCCTCCTGTTCTTCATGAACCTTAATGAGACACTCAGAGGCATTCTCACCCTCCCACCCTCTCGTCACCCTCCTGTTCTTCATGTACCTTAATGAGACACTCAGAGGCATTCTCACCCTCCCACCCTCTCGTCACCCTCCTGTTCTTCATGAACCTTAATGAGACACTCAGAGGCATTCTCACCCTCCCACCCTCTCGTCACTCTCCTGTTCTTCATGTACCTTAATGAGACACTCAGAGGCATTCTCACCCTCCCACCCTCTCGTCACCCTCCTGTTCTTCATGAACCTTAATGAGACACTCAGAGGCATTCTCACCCTCCCACCCTCTCGTCACCCTCCTGTTCTTCATGAACCTTAATGAGACACTCAGAGGCATTCTCACCCTCCCACCCTCTCGTCACCCTCCTGTTCTTCATGTACCTTAATGAGACACTCAGAGGCATTCTCACCCTCCCACCCTCTCGTCACCCTCCTGTTCTTCATGAACCTTAATGAGACACTCAGAGGCATTCTCACCCTCCCACCCTCTCGTCACCCTCCTGTTCTTCATGAACCTTAATGAGACACTCAGAGGCATTCTCACCCTCCCACCCTCTCGTCACCCTCCTGTTCTTCATGAACCTTAATGAGACACTCAGAGGCATTCTCACCCTCCCACCCTCTCGTCACCCTCCTGTTCTTCATGTACCTTAATGAGACACTCAGAGGCATTCTCACCCTCCCACCCTCTCATCACCCTCCTGTTCTTCATGAACCTTAATGAGACACTCAGAGGCATTCTCACCCTCCCACCCTCTCGTCACCCTCCTGTTCTTCATGAACCTTAATGAGACACTCAGAGGCATTCTCACCCTCCCACCCTCTCGTCACCCTCCTGTTCTTCATGTACCTTAATGAGACACTCAGAGGCATTCTCACCCTCCCACCCTCTCGTCACCCTCCTGTTCTTCATGAACCTTAATGAGACACTCAGAGGCATTCTCACCCTCCCACCCTCTCGTCACCCTCCTGTTCTTCATGAACCTTAATGAGACACTCAGAGGCATTCTCATGTTCCTTTCCAATTCTTCTAAGTTCAGTTCATTTCCTTCCCGCCCAACTTGTGACTTTCCGCAGCCCTGTCTGATCTTCTCTTCCTGAATCTTAAGTGTATTTCTCTCTTCTTCTTGACGAGGTTTTCCATATCTCTTGGCAACCAGGATTATTTGACGCTACCTTCCGTTCCTGGCTGCAGTGAGACAAGTCTATACTGAACGCCAATCAACTGTTCCATTAGCAAATCATTTATTGCGCATTTCAAGGAGCACACCATTTCCCAAATTCGGCTCCAAGTGCCTACCTAATAGCACCAATTAAACACATTCTCTACTGTCAGCTCCTAGCACACTGAATGCTTATGGCAAATATCGAACAGTTGACCCTCGAGGAGATTTGCGCCATTTTCTGGTACCAGATCCTGAATAGACGGTTCTCTATTTCCCTTGCCAGCTTATTGAGAAATACTATCATACGTGAACCTTTTATCCCGAGAAAGTGCCAATGAATAATAGGGAAGTTTAGTTTGGCTGTGACAACAACCGTGTTAATATGCCACCTGTCCAAAATCAACCTCCTGATCAGATTCTTCCTGTCTCTACTTTTTTTTTTGATTTGGAGATAGTGTGCGGGGTCCCAAGCGAGTGATTGCTTCCTTTCTGCTTCTGAGTTCTAATCACTGTCTATAAATAGACAATCCCTCCACTGTTTATTCCACTTCCGCAGCTGTGTTACGGTCCGTGTGTTTCAATGGCACTCACTTTACTCTCTTTAACCCGACACTGTCAATTTTCAATCATCTGAACACGGGTGTGTCCGGAAGCCATTCCTGTCTTTGTCTTTGTCAAGTCTCTGCGATAGTTTGGAGAAAGTCAAAGAATGTAACAATCACGAAAGTCAATTGAACATTTGCCCAGGTTCCTACCTCAGCTGTGTGAAGTATACAACCTTCCGTAGATTTTGCAATTTCAGGATGACCAGGCAAATGATTCTTTGAATTCATGACCAACACATTTGTTAAACTGTTTTATTAGAAGCCTCCGCTGAGTTTGTAAAACTAGTTGGTCAGAAAGCTCGCAATTGGACGTGGATGTTATCTGCACAGACGGCCATTTAACGTAACCACATACTTCATTCCATTCTTCAGCTCTTTTCTGAACTTCCTCTGTGTCAGAGTATAGATGCAGGTATTGGTGCACATACTCAGAATTTGCAACATGAACCCGAATTGTTGTAGTATATATACCGGGGAACTGAAATATCTGTCCTGATAATCATAGTTTTGCGTTTGCCATTTCAGGGAATGAGCTACATAGGGGATCCAAAATAAAATAAAATTAGCTGATATAGCAAACAACAAAATCATCGATTTTCTGTTTTCTATCTCGGTATCCTGCTGATTTTCACTGCCGTTCCGAAGTCCTCTGCGGACTCTATTGGCCGCAATGATATGCCTCACTGTTAAGCAATTGAACACTAGAATTAAGCCGATTGGTAGCAAAGGTGTTAAAATGCTATCCAGCAATTCGTATCCTCTCCACAAGGGTGAAGTATTGTATTCATATGTGAGGGCGCAATGCCACGGTATGTTGTCAATAATGACGTAAGGTTCAACGGCAAAATAAAACGGGGCTCCCGACGCTCACTATAACCACGGTCACCATAACCACCGTTGCTGCTCTCTCAGTGCAGTAACGTTCACGCAGCTTCCGACAACATATCGCGATGAAACGATCGAAGGTAAAACTGACCGTAAACCAAACAGAACAGTCTCTCGTCGCAACCCTAAATACAAGTGCTAGAGCACATACCGGAGTGATGAGCAGGGATCTGGATTGAAAGTAGATTCTTCTGATCTCATCCAGTAAAACGGCAACGATAACCACCATCAGATCCGCTGTTGCCATTCCAACCAGGTAACGGGTGATGCATTTGGAGAGTCCGCATTTTCCCCGAGATAGGATCACAATCGCCGTTAAATTAACTGCAGGAAATTTGCAGGAAAATAAAAACAACACAGAATTATCGGTAGTTACAACTGTCTGAATTTCCACCATTCTTCCAATGATATGCAGGGTGTAGTTTTTTATGGAAGTCAAACAACAGAAATGCAATGCATGCCGGCTTCAGACGGTGCACTCCGGATGGAGGACAATAATGGACCGGAGTGGCCGTGGATTGGCGACCATCCGACAGGTTATAGCCGGCCATCTGATTCTCACGACGCACGCCCCACGAACAACGCCATTTCAATTACTAAAGATGAAACAGCTGAAGGATATATTTGTAGTGAAATTGATTAGGTGCAAATCATGAGTTCTAATTTAGCGATTATGGAGGAACCATAATCGTGTCGATATTTGGCTGGAGGGTCATTTGAAAAATAAACTGACGATCTAGAATAGCGACGAATGTCGTTTCAGAGAGCCGAGCAAGATCAGACTATGAAACTATGGACATATCGGCAACAACTTATTTAACGAAAGAGAAAAAAAATCATGATATCAGAAAGATATGGAAACTGAAACTGAGGGTAGCATTTGTGCTGAGTAAAAGTCAAAGGCAAGACGATGGCACCATGCACCATGCATGATAGAGCTTCAGTATCTTACCAGGGACACCGATCGCTACAATTGCAGGATAGAAAATGCCCGCGATGTAGTAGATCGCCGCATATTCCATATTCCGTCAGAAGCAGTGTTCCAACCGGTTATCAGACTTACAGAGTTATATGCAATTCAGTGTAATTCCTCTGAGGCAATTAGTATGGTTATGACATCAGTCACATCAGGGACAACCAGCTACACCAACCGTGCCATAAATTCGTCTACACAAGGGATGTTACAGATTGTTAACTTTCAAACAAATGATAATATGAACGTTTCCAATATATAGTTTGCAAGACACTACGTTTCAGCTGCTGAAATGGGACATCAGCAAGTCGGTATGAAGCACAAAACATCTACTCGTGAATAACTTGATCACTTTACTCCAGTACCGTGACTTGTGTTGCAGTCTATTGAACTTCAAAGACATTAGCCAGAGCTGTCACAATTCTACAAGCATTTCTCAATTATATTCGTTTTCAACAAAAGTAGACAGTAAAATACGTGATCGATCAGCAAGTTCCCAGGCAGCTCTATTATTTGTGAGGAAAACTGGATTGAACACCACAGAGTACAATGCATTCTATTGACACTGAAACTGAGTGCTGAAAATCCAAAGTGCCGATTATGTCCCCATGAAATACTGCCGTCACTACATTCTTTTGTTTCTTCAGTTGTGGTTTTGTTTCGTATGTTGTCTTCCAGTTTTCAGTCAGACACATCAAACCAAAAAATCTTGAATCCAACACAGATTTAGGGTAAGAGGCCAGAGTGTAGATAGTTGATTCCTTGACTATGACGAGTCTGCTGCAGGGATTGGTGCTAGGTCCGCTGCTATTTATCATGCAGTTGGTAGGATATTACCTACACACTAAGATTGTATACAGAATTGTTTTGAAGTGACATACAATCTACAGTCAGATATGCAATCAGATCAATGTGTATTGATCAAACTGATCGGCTGAAAAATTGCAGATGGCGTTTAATACAGACAAGTGCGAGGTATTGCACTTTGGAAGGAAAAACCAAGGCAGAACATGCAAGGTAAATGGTAGGGCTCTGAGGAGTGAGGTAGAACAGCGGGATCTAGGAATACAGATACGAAATTCCATAAAAAGGTGGAGTCACAGATAGAGAGGGTAGTAAAGAGAGCTTTTGGAACGTTTGCCTTATGAATCAAAGTATTGAGTATAAGAGTTGGAATGTTATGGTGAGGTTGTATAAAGCATCGGTGAGGCCGAATTTGGAGTATTGTGTGCAGTTTTGGTCACCGAATTACAGGAAGGATATCATAAAGTTTGAAAGAATGCAGAGAAGGTTTACAAGAATGTTGCCGGGACTTGAGAAACCCAGTTACAGAGGAAGGTCGAATAGGTTAGGACTTTATTCCATGAAGCGTAGAAGAATGAGGGGACATTTGATACAGGGATATGAAATTATGATGGGTATGCGTACAGTGAATGCAAGCAGGCTTTTTCCACTGAGGCTGGGGGAGAAAAAAAAACAGAGGACATGGGTTAAGGGTGAAGGAGGAAAAGTTTAAAGGGAACATTAGGGAGGGCTTCTTCACACAGAGAGTGTTGTGAGTATGGAATGAGCTGCCAGATTAAGTGGTAAATGCGGGTTCACTTTTAACAGTGAAGAAAACTTGGACAGGAACATGGATGAGAGGAGTATGGAGGGATATGGGTCAGGTGAAGATCAGTGGGACTAAGCAGAAAAATGTTTCGGCACTGCCAAGAAAGTCCAAAAGGCTGGTTTCTGTGCCGTAATGGTTCTATGGTTCTATGGTTCTATGATGGCCTGATGAAAGATGCCTTCCAAGAGCCTGTTGGCCCAGGCCTTCAAGCTGCAGTATCGCTTGCTGGACGGAAGTACCTGAAACACATTATAGTTGTTGTGGCTGGACACCGTTTTGATCCTCCGGGCCCTTTTCACTCATCTACTGATGTACCTATACTGCGGAAAGGAAGTTTCTCATCCTCAGATGCGCTGGGCTGCCAACACCGCTCTCTGCGATTGAGGGTAGAAACATACAAAACCTATAGAGCACTCTCTGTATACCTTTGACCGACAAATCTGTGCTGAACATGTCCTTATCTTAAAATTACCTTGGGTTACCCAAAGCACTCTGTTTTTCTAAGCTCCGTGGACCAATACGGGAGTCTCTTAAAAGCCCGTATCGTTTCCGCCTCCACCACCATCGCCGGCAGCCCATTCCACAAACTCACTACTCTCAGTGTAAAAAAAAACTGACCCCTGACATCTCCTCTGTATCTACTTGCAAACACCTTAAGGCTATGCCCTCGCGTGCTAGCCATTTCAGCCCTGGGGAAAAAGTCTTTGACTGTCCACACGATCATGCCTCTCATTATCTTGTATGAGATATCTTGCATTATCTTGTAGGATGAGAACACCTCTCATCCTACGTCGCTCCAATGAGAGAAGGCCGAGTTCACTCAACCTATTCTCATAAGACAAGCTCTACAATACCGGCAACGGTCTTGTAAATCTGTAATGCACTCTTTCTATGGTCGCCACGTCCTTCTTGTAGTGAGGCGACCGGAACTGTGCATAGTACTCCAAGTAGGGTCTGCCCAGCGTGCTATATAGCTGCAGCCTTACCTTCCGGCTCTGAATCTCAGTCCCACGATCGATGAAGGCCAATACACCGTACACCTCCTTAACCACAGAGTCAACCTGCGAAGCAGCTTTGAGCGTCCTAGGGACTCGGACCACAAGACTCCTCTGATCCTGCACACTGCCCGCAGTTTTACCATTAATACTATATTCTGCCTTCACATTTGACCTACCAAACATGAACCACCTCTCACTTATATGGCCCGAACTCCATCTTCCACTTCTCAGCTTAGTTTTGCATCCTGTCAATGTCCCGCTGTAGCCTGTGACAACTATCCACACAATCCACAACACCCCTAACCTTTGTATCATCAGCATGTTTACTAATTCACCCCTCCACTTCCTCATCCATTTCATCTATAAAAATCATAAAGAGTAGGGATCCAAGAACAGATCACTGAGACACACCACTGTTCACCGGCCTCCATGCAGCATATGTCCGTTCTACAACCACACTCTGCCTTCTGTGTGCAAGCCAAATCTGAACCCACAAGGTAATGCGCCCTTCGATCTCCAGCATCCTTACTTTGATAAAAATCCATCTACAACAATGCGTTTAACGACATCCTCAGAAAAATCAGTCAGGGTCGTAAGGCGCGGCCTGCCTTTGTAAAAGCCATGCTGATTATTCGTAATCAGATTATGCCTCTCCGAATGTTCATAAATCCTGCCTCTCAGGACCTTCACCATCAACTTACTAACCTCCGGGCTATCCCTACTCCCTTTCTTGAAAAAGGGAACAGCATCCGCATCACTCCAGTCCTCCGGACCCTCTCCCGTCCTCATTGATGATGCAAAGATTATTGCCAGAGTGTCAGCAATCTCTTCGCGCGCTTTCCACAGTAGCCTGGGGTACATCCCGTACGCTCCTGGCGACTTATCCAACTTGATGCTTTCCAAATGCTCCAGAACATCCTCTTTCTTAACATGTACACGTTTAAGCGTTTCAGTCCACTGCAAGTCATCGCTAAAATCGGCAAGATCCTTTTCCGTAGTGAACACTGAATCAAAGTATTAATTAACTACGTCTGCAATCTCCCCCGGTTCCATACACACTTTCCCACTGTCACTGTTGATTGGTCCTAATCTCTTACGTCTTCTCCTCCTGCTCTTCACATACTTGTAGATTCCTTTGAGGTTTTGCTTAGTCCTGTCAAACTGGGCATTCTCATGGCCCCTTCCAAATTTCATTCTTAGCCTACTTCCTGCTAGCCTTATAATCTTCCAGATTTCTATCATTATCAGGCTCTTTTTTGAAAATTTCTTCTTGACTACTTCTCTTCTTGACTAGATTTTCAACAGCCTTTGTACACCACGGTTTCTGTACCCTTCCATCCTTTCCATGTCTCATTGGGAAGTGCCTACGCAGAAACCCACAAAATATCTCCTGAACATTTCCCAAATTTCTACCGTACGATTCCCGGAGAACATCTGCTTCCAGTTTATGCTTCAAAGTTCCTGCCTGATAGCCTCATATTTTCCCCTTACTCCAATTAACCGTTTCCCTAACTTGTCTGTTCCTATCATTCTCCATTGCTATGGTTAATGAGATGGAATTGTGATCACTAACTCCATGATGCTGTCCCACGGAGTGACCTGACAACTGACCAGGGATCATTTCCCAATACAAGATCAAGTACACCCTCTCCTCTTGCAGACCTATCTAAATATTGTGCCTGGAAACCTTTTGAATACACTTAGCAAACTCAACCCAATGTAGGGGCCAATGACATGGATATGCAAGAATGAGGAAGCCCTGCAAAGAGAGTTTAGGAGTTAGGTGCAAAGTTGAAGGACAGGACCGGCAGGGTTGCAATCACATGCTAGTGAGGCTAGAACTTTGCTCATTTCAATATTTGTTTCTAAGGAGCCAAGGTTTTAAATTTCCACGTGTTCCGTATACAGCTACACAACGTTTGAAATATCTTTCTCGGTGTTTCTGTGAGTATACTCGTCCGTCAAATACACTGAAAGGTGAACCATCGGACAAGATGCAAAGAAGGAGTGTTTAATCAAATGTTAACCAGTAAAGGCGTACAATTATTCAAAATATCTTGTAATAAAATATAAATCCAACTATCACTCGAAAAGTAGAGAAATGTCTCAGAGTTCGAATTGTTACGTATTCAGGCAACAATAAATATATGTGAGTTAGGCAAGGGTTTATATAACAAACAACACTTTTATTAAACACTGAAAACAAACCCCCCAAAAGTAAACAAACACTAACGTAACTGGAAATCAGCTGCTGTGCGGCAGCTTAACAGTTCTTAAAGTGATGTTGCAAAAACAGTTCTTTAAAGTGGTATTGCCAAAAGTTCAAAATGCTCAGAGTCCATTTAAAAGGGGAGACTTTTTAAGGCGATTTAAATTCTCTTCCACGTCGATTTGTTTCGATCCCCGGCGTCGAACTCTTCCCACGAAGAATTTTATGAAACGTAACGGCTTAAAGGCACTGACCTTTCCTTTATCACACTGTCCTCAATCCTCTGCTATCCCGCAGAGATTAACACGAGAACTGTCAACAAATTCCTTTCGAATAAGGATTAAACAAGGTCGAACCTGTTTCACCGTCGAAATTCGATTCTCCTCGATCTTTAACTCCCGAACTCCGATCTTCACTCTCCACCGATTCTTAACCAACAGTATTGTAAAGAAACTGCTGGCAATGACATTTTAAACTTTAGGCATTAGAGAAAACTTCATCTTTCAACTAAACTGCGTCATCACATTAAATCACGCAGTGGCATGAAGTCAACATGGCAAATCCAGCCACGAACTGCCCCACCTCACAGGGTGGGGTCTTCCTTTTATACCCTGTAAAAAACAAACTGTCACATGATCTCTACTGGCGGGAAAATGACGTCACTCCACCATCACAAGAACATTACCGCAAGTCCAGTATAGCTTCAAACCCAGTCACGTGACAAAGGTACCACTGTCACGTGTCACGGATACGTAACACCGCCCTCCAAAAAAACATTTCTGGTCTGACAAGAACAAATATTTCAGAAATTATTTACAAGAAAAACAAAAGTGTAAATATTATAGCACCCAATATACAATACCATCATATAACATCTTACAATTCACAATACAGTAGGAGTGTTAAAATTGAAAAAAACACTCCATAAAAAAATTACATTGTACATTCAACATCGAGATACGCAATCAGCATCCACATTATCTTTACCTTTAATATGAGTTATCACAATATTGTACTCTTGTAACATCAAACTCCAATTTAATAATAATCTGTTTTTATTTTTCATCTTACTCAGAAAAACTAATGGATTATGATCAGTGTAAACAATAAGTGGTTTTTGAGTTGTACCAACATATACCTCAAAATATTCTAAATCTAAAACAAGAGATAACAATTCTTTCTCTATTGTCGAATAGTTTCTTTGATGCTTATTAAATTTCTTAGAAAAGTAAGCTACTGGATGATCAACCTCATCACCCTCATTCCTTTGCATCAATACAGCTCCCGCAGCCTCATCACTAGCATCTACAGCTAATGAAAAAGGTTTTTCAAAGTCAGGTGCCTTAAGCACAGGTTGTTGACATATCATTGTTTTCAATTTTTCAAATGCTTCTTGACAAGGCACTGTCCATACAAACTTCACATTCTTCTGCAAAAGATTAGTTAATGGAAGGGCAACATTAGCAAAATTCTTACAAAATTTTCGATAATATCCTACCATTCCTAAGAATCTTCTGAGAGTTTATTTCCCCGTTGGAATGGGAATCTCTAAAATTGCCCGAACTTTTGCCTGAACAGGAGCTACCTTACCTTGACCTACAACATAACTAAGGTAAGTCACAGTAGCATGTCCAAATTCACTCTGAGCTAAATTAATAGTTAAGTTAGCTTTTGAAAGCCTTTCAAATAATTTCTCCACCGCAATAATGTGTGCTTCCCAAGTATCATTTCCTGTTACCAAATCATCAATATAAGCATCTGTATCTTTCAATCCCTGAATCACAGAGTTAATCATCCTCTGGAAAGTACCTGGGGCATTCTTCATCCCAAATGGAAGAACATTATACTCATATAACCCAGATGGAGTTACAAATGCAGAAATCTCTCTACCTCTGTCCGTTAATGGAACACACCAATACCCCTTCAATAAATCAATCTTTGTAAGGAACTTTGCTTTTCCAACCTTATCTACACAATCATCTACTCTAGGAATTGGATATGCATCTGTTTTTGTTACAGCATTCACCTTCCTATAGTCCGTACAAAACCTAATACTACCATCAGGTTTTGGCACCATAACACAAGGCGAACTCCAATTCGAGTTAGAATGTCTAATAATATCATTCTCTAACATATATTCAACTTCTTTCTCAGCAAGTTCACATTTTTCAATGTTCATCCTGTATGGATGTTGTTTAATAGGTTTGGCATCTCCAACATCTACATCATGTGAAGCTATAGTAGTCCTTCTCGGAACATCTGGAAACAAATCCTTATGCTTAAAAATTAATTCCTTCATCTGCTGTTTCTGCTTTAGCTGTAAATATGCTAATTTCTCATCCATATTTTCCAGAATGGTTGTATTAGGTAATCTAACAGAAACAATGTTGGATTTAGAATGAAAGTCAGATGAATCATCTATCATGTTCCTAGTTAAATCAAACTCATTCTCACTAACCACAACAGTCACAGTATCAGAATGTTTCCCAAAATATGGTTTAATCATATTTACATGGCAAAGTTGTGTTAACCTTCTACGATCTGGAGTTTTTATCACGTAATCCACACCATTGATTCTAGACACAATTTCATAAGGACCATGAAATCTAGCTTGTAAAGCATTTGTCTGCCCCCGGAAAAGGACCAACACCTTATCTCCAGGCTTAAACATCCTCATCCTAGCTTCTTTATCATACCAAGTTTTCATTTTCTCCTGAGCCAACTTTAAATTTTCCTTGGCTAAGCTACAAGCGTTATGTAACCTGTCCTTAAATTTCAAAACATAGTCCAACAAATTAGTGTGCACTTCCTTACTAATCCACTGTTCTTTCAATAAAGCTAAAGGTCCTCTAACTCTATGCCCAAACACAAGTTCAAATGGACTAAAACCTAAAGATTCCTGTACCGATTCCCTTACAGCAAATAAAATGAAGTTTATACCCTCATCCCAGTCACTTTCATTTTCCACACAGTATGTCCTAATCATATTCTTGAGGGTAGAATGAAACCTCTCCAAGGCACTTTGCGACACTGGATGGTATGCAGACGAAGTGATTTGCTTAGCTCCCAATTTATAAACTATCTGTTGAAACAATCCAGACATAAAATTACTGCCTTGATCAGTTTGTATTTCCTTAAGTAATCCAAAATAAGTAAAGAATTTTATAAGAGCCTTTGTCACAGTTTTAGCTTTTATATTCCTAAATGGTACTGCCTCTGGAAACCTAGACGAAGTACACATGATAGTCAACAAATACTGATAACCAGTTTGTGTCTTTGGTAATGGACCAACACAATCTACAATAACTTTAGAAAACGGTTCACCAAATGCTGGAAAAGGTTGTAATGGAGCTACTGGTGTAACCTGATTTGGTTTACCCACAATCTGACAAGTATGGCACGTTTTACAAAACATCGCCACATCTTTTCTTAGACCAGGCCAGTAAAAATTTTTAAAAATCTTGTCCACAGTTTTCCTTACCCCTTGATGTCCACCTAAAGGCACACTATGAGCGAAAGTCAAAATCTCATTCCGATAAAGTTTCGGGACAACTACCTGGTAAACAACATTCCATTCCTCACTTGCAGGAATTGTAGGCGACCTCCACTTCCTCATCAACACTCCTTTTTCCAAGTAATATCCTACTGGCACCTTCTCAATTTCACCATCTAGTAAAGCTTGCTCTCTTAACTTTATAATCTCAGGATCTCTATTCTGCTCTGCTATCATCTGCTTCCGAGACAGAGATAAATCTTAATAGTCTGACATACTCCCAGAATCTTGTTCAAACAACGAAGGTAAGAAAGTCTCTGACACATCCTCAAAACTCGAATCCTGAGTTGAACAGTCATGAGTAACAACCTCATTCTGCACATCAATCTTTTTAGCCATAGCTCTAGTCACAACACAGGAAAAATCTGTGTTAGAATTCATCTCTGGTTCCTCTGCCTCCATTGTCAAATGCACTTCAGGAAAAACTTGTCCACCTGCCAAGTCATTACCTAACAATAAAGGAATACCCTTCACAGGTAAACTATGCTGTAATCCTACTTTAACAAATCCTGTAACTAACCCTGACTTTAAATTTACTTCATGTAAATGTACAGGCATAAAATCACTTCCAACACCTCTTATGTAATTTACCTCACCAGTATCACTCTCTTCATTAAACTTCAACACACTGTCCAACATCAGTGATTGAGAAGCTCCAGTATCCCTAAGGATTTTTATTGGCACCAGAGTAGATCCTTCTTTCAAGGATACAAACCCTTCAGTTATAAAATGATCATATCCCTTTCTAACTTGGTCAGACTCTAACAAAGCCTCATTTGTGTTTACCAAACCCTGTAATTTTACAGGTGCTTCAGTATGTTGCACACAAGCATCTGGAACTGCTTCCTTCTCTTTCTTTTTCAATTTGAAACAGTTAGCTATTATATGGCCAGGCTTCTTACAATAGTTAAAAATAAGACCAAACTGTCTTTCCTTCACAGGTTTTCCTTCCTCCTTACCTTTCTCATTAACCTCTGATTTAATTTCTGATTTACCTTGAGTCTCCATGTTATTTTCCCTCTTAAAAATTCTGCCCTGAGGAAATTTATTCTTATGGATTAAAACATACTCATCAGCTAATCGAGCACAGTCCTGCAATTTATCAGTATCCCTCTCATTTAAGTAGGTCCTTACTTCAACAGGAATGCTTCTTTTAAATTCCTCCATTAAAATCAGCTCTCGCAATGTATCATAGTCCCCATTTACATTTTTAGAAGAAACCCATCTCTCAAAACACATAGCTTTATCATAGGCAAATTCCACGTAAGTCTTTTCCACAGACTTTTTCAAACTTCTGAATCTTTCCCTATAAGCTTCTGGGACTAATTCGTACGATTTGAGAATATGCATTTTCAAAATATCATAATCAAGTGCTTGCGCAGCAGTTAAAGCTGTGTAAACTTGTTGTGCATTACCTTTAATTACACTCTGTAACAACACTGACCATTTATCTTTCGGCCACTCTGACATCCAAGCAATAGTTTCAAAATGTTGAAAATATCTTTCCACTTCTGTTTCACTAAATGGAGGGACCAATTTAATTTCTTGACTAGCAACAAACGGTTTTTTAGAACCAGAAGACAGATTCCCAGACCTTAATTCCGCCATTGCATAATCAAATTCCCTCTTTGTCTGATCAGCTTCTAACTTACAACGGTCCAACTTCATTTGTTCGATTTGCAACTACATCTCCAGATTACTTATTTGAAACGACTCTAAAATCGATTCATCAAAAACACCCGAATCCACAAAGTGCGACGCGATTTTTCTCTGTATTACAGCCTTTGATGTAGTCTGCAAAATACCTTTAAGTTGCAATTTACTAGCCATCTCAGTCACCTCAGTTTTTTTTCGCCTTCGCTAACAACGCCGCGCTTGGCGAAGCCAGAAACTCATCAATATTCATCGTTGCCGAATACCACTCACAAGCCAATCAAACAAAAGAATCGAGTATTCCCCGTTTCCAAAACACCGACTCAAAAGTTAACAAGCATATAAACTCAAATGATCCAATCCGGACTCAGCCCCCATATTTATGTTACGGATTCAGGCAACTATAAATATATGAGTTAGGCAAGGGTTTTTATAACAAATAACACGTTTATAAAACACTGAAAATAAACTCCCCCAAAAGTAAACAAAACACTAACGTATCCGGAAATCAACCGCTGTGCGGCAGCTTAAGCAATGAAGCTTACAGTCCTTAAAGCGATGTTGCAAGAACAGTTCTCTAAAGTAGTATTGCCAAAAGTTCAAAATGCTCACAGTCCATTTAAAGGAGAGACTTTTTAAGACGATTTAAATTCTCTTTCACGTCGTTTTGTTTCGGTTCCCGAAGTCGAACTTTTCCCACGAAGAATTTACGGAACGAAACGGCTTAAAGGCACTGACCTTTCCTTTACCACACTGTCCTCAATCCTTTCTGCTATTTCGCAGAGATTAACACGAGAACAGTCAACGAATTCCTTCCGAATAAGGATCAAACAAAGTCGAACCCGTTTCACCGTCGAAAATCGATTCTCCTCGATCTTTAACTCCCGAACTCCGATCTTCACTCTCCACTGATTCTCAACTAGCAGTATTTGTAAAGAAACTGCTGGCAATGACCTTTTAAAATTTAGGCATTAGATAAAACTTCATCTTTCAACTAAACTGCGTCATCACATTAAATCACGCATTGGCATGAAGTCAACATAGCAAATCCAGCCACGAACTGCCTCTCCTCACAGGGAGGGGTCCTCCTTTTATACCCTGTAAAAAAAAACTGTCACATGATCTCTACTGGCGGGAAAATGACGTCACTCCACCATCACAAGACCATTACCTCAAGTCCAGTATAACTTCAACCCCAGTCACGTGACAAGTGTACCACTGTCACGTGTCACGGGTACGTAACACAGCGCTTTACAGTACCAGCGACACGGGTTCAATTCCCACCGCTACCTGCAAAGAGGTTCCAATTTCTCCCCATGAGCGAGTGGATTTCCTCCAGGCGCTCTGGTTTCCTCCCACAGTCCAAAGACATACCGGTAGGTTGGTTGGTTGGTTATTGTAAATTGAACAGTCATTAGAAAACGGAATAAATCGGAGAATTGTTGAGCAGCGCGGCCTGAACGGCTGGAAGTGCCTATTCCGAAATGTTTTTCAATAAAAAATAAAACAAAATATATTTTGAGAAAAACGATAACAGATGGTGGGAAATGGTATACAACTACAACCGGACCATCCGGTGTTTGTGATGGGTGTGATTGTCCTGGATGAAAATAGAGATGGATGGTTGTAAAATCTCAGTGACACAAAGATTTGTGGTTTTTTGGAGAGTGCGGTGTATCGCCAATAGATTCGGTGGTGTACGAATCAATTGTAGATCTGGGTGGAAAATGGCAAACGGACTTTAGCTCAGTTAAGTGTGAGGTATTTTCCTTTGGGGCGTTAAATGTGAAGGGACAGGAGACAGTTAACGACAGAACCTTTAACTGTCGACAGGGAAAGGGATCTCGGGTTGATCACGCGCTTCAATGGAGAGATAAAGAGTTGACTGCAGACGGACCTTTGACAAAGTCTCTCTCATGGGAGATTCATTCACAAGATTGTGATGACTGGGATTCACAGTGAGTTGGGAATTAAGTTTCCGTATTGGCTTGTCCACAGAACCCAGAGGCCGGCGGACGACCGTAACTGGCGGTGTTACCCACGGGACCTCTAATGTCTGTGGACAAGACCTGTGAGAACCTGGACATTTAACAAGGCTTTGTGTGTTTCGAACATCCTGCATCGTTGACCAGCCAGTACAGCAGAGGAACAGGCTCTTCGACCGGCAATGCTGTCCAGGATGTATTCCCTCTGGTGTTAGACATTTCACATTTGGGAATGATACCGTCTGTACCTCTTATGATCTGATCAACCTCATTTTCTTCCGCTCCAGGGGAAACAACCACGTGCCCAAGCCATCGAAACCGGGCAGCATTCCGTTTATCCTCTCCGGATGACAGCAACGGCCTTGACATCCTTCCGATAACGGGGAGACCAGAACTGTATTCAATACGCCTGATTCATGCTGACTAGAAATTTTTGTAAAGTTGCTTTATAACAGCCGAACTTTTAAACTCAGTGCCCCAACTAATAATGGCAGGAATGGCATTCTGAGCCATCCTATCAGAAACCATGGCATGAACAGTGGCATTGGACTACAAGATCCCTCTGGTAAAAACACATTTAGTGTTTTGGCTTTAGTGGAGAGCTATCTCTGAGCATTTCCACTACCAAGGTGCATCATTTTCCGTTTGTCCGGGTTAAACACCATCTGCCATTCCTCCATCCTATATCAGAAAATGATCCATCGCCTACGGGATTCTTTGCAGGTCCTAAAAGCAATCCACAACACCCATCAACCTATCATCTACAGACATACCAAACCACCCACCTATATTGTCATTCAGATCATTTATATATATAACCATGAAACAGCTACAGCACGGAAACAGGCTACCACGGCCCTTCTAGTCCGTGCCGAACGATTACACTCACCTATTCCCACAGACCGGCACTCAGTCCATATCGCTCCATTCCTTTCCTATCCATTTTTTTAAGTGACAATAATGAACCTGCTTCCACCACTTGTACAGGATGTTAGTTCCACACAACTACCACTCTCTGTGTAAACACGTCCCCTCTCGTGATACCACTAAACGTTTGCCCCTTAACTCTCAATTTATGTCCTCTTATTTGAAACTCCCCTACTCTCAATGGAAAAGGCTTATCCATGTCAACTCTGTCTATCCCCTTCATAATTTTAAATACTTCTGTCAAGACCCGCCTCAACCTTCTACGCTACGAATAATAAAGACCTAACTTGTTCAACCTTTCTCTGTAACTTAGGTGCTGAAACACAGTTAACATTCCAGTAAATCTCCTCAGTACTCTCTCTATATTGTTTACATCTTTCCTAAAATTCGGTGACCAGACCTGTACACAATACTCCAAATTTTGCCTCACCAATGACTTGTACAATTTTAACATTACACCTCAACTCCTGTACTCATTGCTCTGATTTATAAAGGCCAGCATACCAAAAGCTGTCTTCACCACCCTGTCCACATGAGATTCCACCTTCAGGGAACTATGCACCATTATTCCTAGATCACTCTGTTCTACTGCATTCCTCAATGCCCTACTCTTTACCATGTATGTAATTTTTTGATTAGTCCTACCAATATTTAGCACCTCGCACTTATCAGCATTAAACCCCATCTGCCATTTTTCAGCCCACTCTTCTGACTGGCCTAAATATCTCTGCAAGCTTCGAAAACCTACTTCATTATCCACAACGCAACCTGTCTGAGAATAAGCTAAATACTTACTAATCCAATTTACCACCCCATCATCCAGATCATTAATGTATATGACAAACAACATTGGACCCAGTACACATCCCTGAGGCACAGCACTAGTCAACGCCTCCAACCTTACAAACAGTTATCCACCACTACTCTTTGGCATCTCCCATCCAGCCACTGTTGGATCCACTTTACTACTTCAATATTAATACCTAACGATTGAAACTTGCTAACTAACCTTCCGTGCGGAACCTTGTCAAAGGCATTACTAAAAGCGACATCGATTGCTTTACCCTTGTCAACTTTCTTTGTAACTTCAAAACATTCAATAAAATTTGTCAAATATGATCTTCCCCGCACAAATCCATGCTGACTGTTCCTAATCAGACCCGGTCTATCCGGATAATCATATACACCATCTCTAAGAATACTTTCCGTTAACTTACCCACCATGACGTCAAACTGACAGGCGTATAATTGCTAGGTTTACTCTTAGAACCCTTTTTAAACAATGGAACCACGATGAGCAATACGCCAATCCTCCGGCACCATCCCCGTCTCTAATGCTATTTGAAATATTTCTGTCAGAGCCCCTGCTATTTCTGCACTAAATTCCCTTAAGGTCCTTGGGAACATTCTGTCAGGACCCGCAGATTTATACACTTTTATCTTCCTTAAAAGAGCTAGTACTTCATTAATGGTCCTAGTTTTCACACTTCCCTACTATTTTCCCTTACCTCACACAATTCAATATCCTTCTACTTAGTGAATACCGAAGAAAAGAAATTGATCAAAATCTTCCCCTTCTCTTTCGGCTCCGCACATAGCTGTCCACTCTGATTCTCTAAGGGACCAATTTTATCCCTCACTATCCTTTTGCTTTTAATATAACTATAGAAACCCTTCGGATTTATTTTCACCTTACTTGCCAAAGCAACCTCGTATCTTCCTTTAGTTTTTCGAATTTCTTTCTTAAGATTTTTCTTACATTCTTTATATTCCTCGAGCACCTCATTTACTCTATGCTGCCTTTATTTATTGTAGATATCTCTCTTTTTCCTAACCAAGTTTCCAATATCCCTTGAAAACCCATGGCTCTCTCAAACTGTTAACATTTCCTGTCAACCTAACAGGACCATAAAGAATCTGTACCCTAAAAATG
The DNA here is from genome assembly GCF_048418815.1 of Hemitrygon akajei. NCBI lineage: Eukaryota > Metazoa > Chordata > Chondrichthyes > Myliobatiformes > Dasyatidae > Hemitrygon > Hemitrygon akajei. Next base: position 5,592,023 of record NW_027331919.1, on the reverse strand, counting down.
TAACCATTAAATCACCGCCATTTCTCTATTACATACTTCCTATAAAACAATTTGACCCAATCCACTCCTTATAAACCCTTTCGCATCGCCACATAGTTAGCCGTTCTCCAGTCAGAAATCTCAACCCTTGGTCCAGTCCTGTCTTTCTACGTAATTATATTGAAACTAATGACATTGTGATCACTCGACCCATAGTGCTCCCCAGCACATACCTCCGTCACCTGAATATAGGGAACTATATGAAAAGGGAACTCGATGACGGTGAGGACAATATGAGTGACGTTGATGCTCTGGAACATGTTGATATTAAGGGAGAGGGGGTGTTGGAGTTGTTAAAATAAATTAGGACGGATAAGTCCCTGGGACCTAACGGTATATTCCCCAAGCTGCTCTAAGAGGCGAGGGAAGAGATTGCTGAGCCTCTGGATAGGATCTTTATGTCCACGCTGTCCACGGGAAAGGAACCGGAGGATTGGAGGGAGGCGAATGTTGTCCACTTGTTCTAAAACGGTAGTAGGGATAGTCCAGGTGATTATAGACCAGTGAGCCTTATGTCTGTGGTGGGAAAGCTGTTGGAAAAAAATCATAGAGATAAGATCTATGGGCATTTAGAGAATCATGGTCTGATCAGCGACAGTCAGCATGGCTTTGTGAAGGGCAGATCGTACCTAACAAGCGTGATAGAGTTCTTTGTGGAGGTGACCAGGCATATAGATGAGGGTAGTGCAGTGTATGTGATCTACATGGATTTTAGTAAGGCATTTGGCAAGGTTCCACACGGTAGGCCTATTCAGAAAGTCTGAAGGCATGGGATCCAGGGAAGTTTTTCAAGGTGGATTCAGATTTTGCTTGCCTGCAGAAGGCAGAGGGTCGTGGTGGAGGGAGTACGTTCGGATTTGAGGGTTGTGACTAGTGGTGTCCCAAAAGGATCTGTTCTGCGATCTCTAATTTTTGTGATTTTTATTAACGACCTGGATGTGGGGTTAGAAGGGTGGGTTGGCAAGATTGCAAACGACACAAAGATTGGTGGTGTTGTAGATAGTGTAGAGGATTGTCGAAAATTGCAGAGGAAAATTGATAGGATGCAGAAGTGGGTGAGAAGTGGCAGATGAAGTTCAACCAGGAGAAGTATGAGGTGGTACACTTGGAAGGACAAACCCTAAGGCAGAGTACAAAATAAATGGCAGGATACTTGGTTCTGTGGAGGAGCAGAGGGATCTGGGGGTACATGTCCACAGATCCCTGGAAGTTGCCTCACAGGTAGATAGGGTAGTCAAGAAAGCTTATGGGGTGTTAGCTTTCATAAGTCGAAGGATAGAGTTTAAGAAACGCGATGTAATGATGCAGCTCTATAAAACTCTAGTTAGGCCACACTTGGAGTACTGTGTCCAGTTCTGGTCGCCTCATTATAGGAAGGATGTGGAAGCATTGGAAAGGGTACAGAGGAGATTTACCAGGATGCTGCCTGGTTTAGAGAGTATGGATTATGATCAGAGATTAAGGGAGCTAGGGCTTTACTGTTCGGAGAGAAGGAGGATGAGAGGAGACATGATAGAGGTGTACAATATATTAAGAGGAATAGACAGAGTGGACAGCCAGCTCCTCTTCCCCAGGGCACCACTACTCAGTACAAGAGGACATGGCTTTAAGGCAAGGGCAGGGAAGTTCAAGGGGAATATTAGAGGAAGGTTTTTCACTGAGAGAGTGGTTGGTGTGTGGAATGCACTGCCTGAGTCAGTGGTGGATGCAGATACACTAGTGAAGTTTAAAAGACTACCAGACAGGTATATGGAGGAATTTAATGGGGGGTGGTTATATGGGAGGCAGGGTTTGAGGGTTGGCACAACATTGTGGGCCGAAGGGCCTGTAATGTGCTGTACTATTCTCTGTTCTATGTTCTATGTTCTAGAAGAATTCATTGAGGACCTCGCTCACTTCCATAGCCTTCAAGCACATCTTCCCACTTTTATCTCTGATCGGTCCTACCCTCATTTCTGTAATCCTTTTGTTCTTCACATAATTGAAGAATGCCTTCGCTTTTTCCTCTACCCTACTCGCCAAGGAATTCTCATGACCCCTTCTTGCTCTTCTCAGCCCCTTCTTAAGCTCCTTTCTTGCTAACCTGTATTCCTCAATAGACCCATCTGATGTTTGCTTCCTAAACCATATGTATGCTGCCTTCTTCAATCTGACTAAATTTTCCACTTCACTTGTCACCCATGGTTCCTTCACCCTACCATTCTTTGCCTTCTTCACCGAGACAAATTTATACCGAACATTCTGCAAGGGATCCTTAAACATCGACCACATGTCCATAGCACATTTCCCTGCAAAAACATCATCACAATTCACTCTCGCAGGTTAGAACCTTATAGCCCCATAATTTGCCCTACCACAAATTAAAAACTTCCCTGTCCTCTCTGATTCTATTCTTTCCATTATAATGCTTAATAGTCAGGGAGCGGAGATCATTGTCCCCCAGATGCTCACGCTCTGACAGATCTGTGACCTGAGCCTGAGCCGATTCGTTACCTAATACTAGATCTAGTATGGCATTCCTCCTAGTTGGCCTGTCAACATACTGTGATAGTATATCCTCCAGACTCTCTCTCTCTCTCTCTCCCTCCAGACTCTCTCTCTCTCTCTCTCTCTCTCTCTCATCTCTCTCTCTCTCTCTCTCTCTCATCTCTCTCTCTCTCTCTCTCTCTCTCTCATCTCTCTCTCTCTCTCTCTCTCTCTCTCTCTCTCTCTCTCTCTCTCTCTCTCTCTCTCTCTCCCTCCCCCCCCCTTCCTTCCCCCGGGCAGATTTCCTTCCGCCGGCTGAAACTGTGAGCGAGGGAGAGTGGAAAGTTGGGAGTTGGGTGAATAGAGAGGGACAGAAAGAGAAAGTTTAGTGAAGAGGACAGTGAGATAGAAAGGCACAGGGAGCGAAGGGATAGAGAGAGACGAAGGGAGCTGGAAAAGCGAAATCAGAAAGGGACAGAGGCATTAATGGTGGACATATAGAGAGAACGTTAGGGTTGCAGAGAGGACAAAGGGGTATTCACAGGGTGATGCAGGATGTTTGTGAGAGATCCTGAACTCCGTCTTTTGAGCTGACGTTCCTGCTATTGCTTTGCTGTGTTGATGAAGACCCACACAGTGCAGCCGCAGGTTTACAAGGCCTGTCTGAAAAACTGATAACACCAGATCATGTTACCATGGGTGACGAGAGTCCTCAGATAACGATCAGCGTGCGTTGGTTTCCTGTAAACTTCAACGGAACAAAATCCGTTTCTTTGATAAGTACTGCACTGTCCAAAACGGCAAGCCATTGTTTCCGATTTTTTCAGGCGTAAATTTGGTGTAGATTTGAGAGAGAGACAAGAGAGAAAGAGAAAGAAAGAGAGAGAGAGAGAGAGAGAGAGAGAGAGAGAGAGAGAGAGAGAGAGAGGAGAGAGAGAGAGAGAGAGAGAAGAGAGATGTTCATTTTACTCGGAGGGAGGGGGCTCGCTTACTTCCGTGGGTGTTGGGTGTTTGTCCCTGGGGTCGTGATTTCCCGCGCACAGAGGGTCAGAATCCCCGGTGATGAGCAGAGCAGTGGGAGGGTCCGACGGTCAAACCAGGAACCAACCGCCGGTGAGGGATAGGGAGGACTTGAGAGGCTCTGCATGAGTGTCACATATCCATCTGTGGTCCACTCCTTCTTCACTCCTGTCATCCCTCTCTAATCCCCTTCTTCCACTTCTTTCACCCTTCCCTCTTCTCGTTTTATCACACTCCATCGTCACAACTCTGTCAATCGTCCCTTCACTGCATCCCTCCTCCCTCTCTGCAGGGCTCTCTCTTCCCTTTTATACGCTTCGCCCGCTATCTGTTCATCTCTCCGTCTTTCTCTGTCTCCCTTTCTTTCCCCATCAGGTTTCCCTCTGCTTTCTCCCTCCTTCCCGTAAATTATCTCAGAATACTCCGCTCTTTCCGCACTCCCTACCCATTCATTCCCCCTCTCGCCCCCCTTTCACTCCCACACTCTGCCACAGTCTCCAAATTCTCTCTATTTGACACCCGCTCACTCATTCTCCTCTCCCTCTCTTTCACCTCACACTCTCTACTGTTGCCCCCAACACTCCATCTGCCCTAGCACAACTTTAATCTCTCTCCTCCCCCGCACTTCTTTCCCCTGCTTTTGGCCTCTCTGATTATCGGCACTTGATCTGGTGTTCGTTCGTGTCGGTTACACTACCCTGTGAACACGGGCTTCCTTTGTCAACGGCCATTTCCCCTTTCTGAGCTCAGAGACGCAGAGAATCCTCGACAGGATGAACGGCAGCGAGACTTACATGAATGTGAAGTTCACAAAAACGGACTCACTGTCTTGTTCCCGAGGTGAGTGGGGCAGGGAGACGAAGGAAGGGAGTCTCAGTCTGTGTCTGACCACAGGACTGTGTGTTTGGGACAGTAGGAAGGGACATTTTCTTGTGTCTGATTGCGGGAAAGTGTGATAGGACGGTGCGGAGGGAGATTCACTTTGTGTCTGACCCCGGTAGTGTGTGATGAGAATGAGTGGTGGGAGCTTCACACTGTTTCTGACCCCGGGAGTGTGTGATGGGACGGTGTGGAGGGAGCCTCACTCTGTGTCTGACCCCGGGAGTGTGTGATGGACGGTGTGGAGGGAGATTCACTCTGTGTCTGACCCCGGGAGTGTGTGATGGGACGGTATGGAGGGAGATTCACTCTGTGTCTGACCCCGGGAGTGTGTGATGGGACGGTGTGAGAGAGATTCTCACTGTGTCTGTCCCCGGGAGTGTGTGATGGGACGGTGTGGAGAGAGATTCTCACTGTGTCTGACCCCGGGAGTGTGTGATGGGACGGTATGGAGGGAGATTCACTCTGTGTCTGACCCGGAGTGTGTGTTATGGGACGGTATGGAGGGAGATTCACTCTGTGTCTGACCCCGGGAGTGTGTGATGGACGGTGTGGAGGGAGATTCTCACTGTGTCTGTCCCCGGGAGTGTGTGATGAGACGGTGAGGAGGGAGATTCTCTCTGTGTCTGTGTGTCCTTGTAAACCTTCTCTGCACTCTTGAACATTACTAATATCCTTCCTGTAATTCGGTAACCAAAACTGCACACAATTCTCCAAATTCGGCCTCACAGATGCCTTATGGAACCTCACCATAAAATTCTGGCTCTTCTAGTCAATGCTTTGCTTTATAAAGGCCAATGTACCAAAATCTCTCTTTACTACCCTTTCTTCCATTTGACGCCACTTTTAGGGAAATTTGTATCTATATCCGAGATCCCTCTCTTCTCCTGCACTGCTCAGTGTCCTACCATATACCTTGTATGTTGTACCTTATTTTCTTTTCTTCCAAAGTGCAATACCTCACACTTGTCCGTATTAAACTCAATCTGCAAACACGAGACAATCTGCAGATGCTGGAATAAAAGCAAAACACACAAAATGCTGGTGGAAAGCAGCAGGCCAGACAGCATCTGTAAGGAGAAGCACTGAGAGACCCGTCGTCGGGACGGACGGCCTGAACCGTCGACAGTGCTTCTCCTTATAGATGCTGCCTGGCCTGCTGCGTTCCACCAGCAGTCTGTGTGTATTGCGTAAACTCCGTCTGCCAATTTTTCAGCTGGTTCAGATCCCTCTGCAAGTTTTGAAAGCCTCCCTCACTGTCCACTACAACTTCAATCCTGGTATCATCAGCAAATTTGCAGTTGCAATCACCACATTGTCATGCAGATCATTGATATTGATGACAAATACCAAAGGACCCAGTACCGATCCCTGTGGCACACCACTAGTCACAGGCCTCTACTCAGAGAAGCAATCCTCCACTACCACTCTCTGACTTCCCCACTACCACTCTCTGACTTCCCCCACTGAGACAATATCTAATCCAATTACTACCTCACCATGTATACCTAGTGACTGAATCTTCCTAACTAACCTCCCATGTGGGACCTTGTCAAAGGCCTCACTGAAGTCCATGTCGCCAACATCCACTCCCTTCCCTTCATCCACCTGCCTGGCTGCCTCCTCAAAAAGGAATCTAATAGATTTGTTAATCATGTCACCCCACTCGGAAAGTCATGTTGACTCTCCCTGATATGTCCCTGTTGATCTAAATATTTGTAGATCCTATCTCTTAGGACACCTCTCTATAATTTACCTGCTACCGACTTCACCTTTACCGTCCTATAATGTCCCGGATGACTGTTAAGCATTTTAAAGCAACAGAACAACTTGAGATATCCTCCAGTCCTCCAAACCCTGATGTGTGTGATATGACGGAGAGGAGGGAGATTGCTTCTGACGCCGAGTGTGTGTGACCGGACGGTGTGGAGGAATATTCACTCTGTGTCTGAACCTGGGAGTGTGTACTGGGACGGTGTGGAGGGAGATTCACTCTATGTCTGACCACGGGAGTGAGTGATGGGACCGTGTGGAGGGAAATTCACTCTGTGTCTAACCCCGGGAGTGTCTGACGGGACGGTGTAGAGGGAGATTCACTCTGTGTCTGACCCCGGGAGTGTCTGACTGGACAGTGTGGAGGGAGATTAACTCTGTGTCTGACCCCGGTAGTGTCTGAAGGGACGGTCTGGAGGGAGATTCCCTCTGTGTCTGACCCCGGGAGTGTGTCATGTGACTGTGTGGAGGGAGATTCACTCTGTGTCTGACCCCGGGAGTGTGTCATGTGACGGTGTGGAGGGAGATTCTCTCTTTGTCTGACCCCTGGAGTGTCTGATTGGACAGTGTGGAGGGAGATTTCACTCTGTGTCTGACCCCGGGTGTGTGTGCTGGGACTGTGTGGAGGGAGATTAACTCTGGGGTCTGACCCCGGGAGTGAGTGATGGGACCGTGTGGAGGGAGATTCACTCTGATGTTGACTTGCGGCCGATATAATGGATGGTGCAGAGGGAGATTCACTGTTACTTGTTCCTAATTTCCAGAGCTCGCGTGTTCCCAGGAGAGGATCAGAGATGCTGACCGGTGTTATTTGATATCCACTTTTAGAAGATCTTCGATGGAGCGAAGCAGCAATGTTCTACATGTGATTCAAAACCTCTTGATATGAGTTCTTAAGAGGAAGAGTTATGTGTCAGATCGACAGAAGACATATCCACACCAGTGACTCCGTCCACTCCAGTACATCACACACTCCCGGGGTCAGACACGGTTTGACTATCCCTCTACGGCGTCCCATCACATACTCCTGGGGTTAGACACAGAGAAAAGATACAACGTTGGGTGTTGTTTTGTCCCGTTTGTCAGGGCCCAGTGGAGTGTTAATGAGATTGTATCCGCTGTCGACCTTTTGTGAATTTCGTAAGCTGCAGCTGGGCCATGTCTTTCTTGGAGAACGGGAGGGGTGACTCTGGATAGGACTAGCCTTTCAAAGCGCTTAATCACACTATCTGTGAGTCTCATTGGGCGATTATATCTGAGGCAGCTCTCCCTACTCTTGTGTACAGTTCTGGTCACAGAATTATAGGAGAGATGTCAACAAAATAGAGAGAGTACAGAGAAGATTTACTAGAATGTTACCTTGGTTTCAGAACCTAAGTTACAGGGAAAGGTTGTACAAGTTAGGTCTTTATTCTTTGGAGCGTAGAAGGTTGAAAGGGGGTTTGACAGGGGTATTTAAAATTTGGGATAGATAACGTTGACGTGGATAGGTTTTTTCTATTGAGAATAAGGGAGAATCAAACAAGAGGATATGAGTTGAGTCTCAAAAGAGAGGGCAAAAGTTTAAGGGTAACATGAGGGGGAATTTCTTTACTCAGAGCGTGGTAGCTGTGTGGGATGAGCTTCCAGTAGAAGTGGTAGAGGCAGGTTCGGTATTGTCATTTAAAATAAAATTGGATCGGTATATGGACAGGAAATGAATGGAGTGTTTTGGGCTGAGTGCGGGACAGTGGGAGTAGGTGAGAGTAAGCGTTTGGCATGGACGAGAAGGGACGAGATGGCTTGTTTCCGTGCTATAATTGTTAAATGGTTATATGGTTATACTCTTCTCGGGCACTGGTGTAATTGTCGCCCTTTAGAAACAGGTGGAAAATTCCGTCTGCAGCATTGAGAGATTGAAGATGTCCACTACAGTTCTCCCCACCTCCGTCACCTTATCCCTCATTGACCCGTCCCCGTCTCAGTCAGCCCCCTCATCACCTAATCCCCTCCTCTGCTCCGTCATGCCCTCCGTTCCCATTGCTCGTTTCCCGTGAGCAGTCTAATCCGCTAAAGTCCGAACGTCTTTGACCCCACCACTCTGTGTTCGCAGGGAAATGTCGGGAGAATGGGGGAGAGCTGACGTCTGGTGTTACATCTCCTCCTTTCCACCGGATATCGAGCTCTCAGTTCTCAGCCTCTCTACATCTCTGTGTAGGCAGCCGATCGGTTGGCTGCTGACCACATCCTCCCTGTCATTGCAAAACTCAGCAGCCGTCTCTGTCCTCCCCTACCCTCTTCTTATCTCTACACTACATCCGGTCACGCACACATGCTATCTCTGAGACAGACACACAATTAGAGATTACAGGAAGGCTGAACTGCTGAGGACTGGAGAGAGGGGAGAATATGCAGAGAGGACGCTTCGCTCAGTTTCTGAATCTGTCAGGGTGTTATGGAACAGTGAGGGAGCTTCACTCTCTCTGACCTTGGGAGTGTGTGACGGGACTGTGTGGAGGGAGCTTCACTCTGTGTCTGACGCAGGGAATGTGTGATTGGATGGTGTGAAGTGAGTTTCACATTATATCTGTCCCCGGTCCTGTTTTTTGGAAGGTCCAGAGATTGTCGTTCTCTCTCTTCCTGTCTCTCTCTCTCCCTCCCTCTCTCTCTGCGCCCACACGCACGCTCTCGCTCTCTCTCTCTCTACCCCCAAGCACACTCTCCCGACCCACACTAACTCTCCCAATCTTTTGCTGTGCCGCCTCTATTTCACATACTCTCACTATCCCTACTTGTAGTCTGTCTAAAATCAAACTCTATCCTCACTCTGCTGATCTCGCACCACTCTCTCTATCTCGCTCTCCGCCTTTCTCCTTCTACCCCGATTACATCTCTCTCGCAGTCTCTGTCTCTTAACTGGATTGAGAATTGTCTGATGGAGTTCAACCAAGATAAGTGTGAGGTTGCTCATTTTGGTAGGTCAAATATGATGGCAGATATAGTGTTAATGGAATGAGACTGTGAAGGATCAGAGGGACGACGTTCTAAGCAGCAACGCAAGTTGGCTCTCTGGTTAAGAAAGCACACGACCATCAAACCGTGGGATTGAGTTTAGGAGCAGAGAAGTAATGATGCATCTATGATAATACAGTAATGATGATACAGTCCTGGCCAAATACAACTTAGAGTACTGTGCTCAGTTCCTGACTCCAAGTCTCCCAGTCTATCTGTTACTCACTGTAACCCACCCTCTCTATCTATCTCCCGTTCTCTCTCTATCTACCGCTCCACTGTCCCTATCCAACTCTAACCCTCTCTTTCTAAACACCAAACACGCTCTTTCTCTCCCTTTACACACATTTTCTCTCTACCACCTATATATTTCTGCCTCCATCTCTCTATCCCACCCTCATTCTCTCTCAAGCAACTCTCCCTCTCTCTACCCTTACTCTTTCCCCCTCTACTTAACTTACATTAAATCTTATTGAATTTTTTGAAGAGGTTACTAGGAAAGTTGACGGGGATAAAGCAGTGGATGTTCCACACAAGGTTCCACACGGAAGGTTAGTTAGGAAGGTTCATTCGTTAGGTATTAAAATTGAAGTAGTAAAATGGATTCAACAGTGGCTGGATGGGAGATGCCAGAGTGTAGTGGTGGATAACTGTTTGTCCGGTTGGAGGCCGGTGGCAAGTCGTGTGCCTTAGGGATCTGTACTGGGTCCAATGTTGTTTGTCATATACATTAATGATCTGGATGATGGGATGGTAAATTGGCTTAGTAAGTATGCAGATGATACTAAGATAGATGGCATTGTGGATAATGAAGTAGGTTTTCAAAGCTTGCAGAGAGATTTAGGCCAGTAGGAAGAGTGGACTGAAAGATGGCCGATGGGGTTTAATGCTGATAAGTGTGAGGTGCTACATTTTGGTAGGAATAATCCAGATAGGACATACTTGGTAAATGGTAGGGCATTGTAGAATGCAGTAGAACAGAGTGATCTAGGAATAATGGTGCATAGTCCCCTGAAGGTGGAATAACATGTGGATAGCGTGGTGAAGAAAGCTTTTGGTATGCTGGCCTTTATAAATCAGAGCATTGAGTATAGGAGTTGGGATGTAATGTTAAAATTGTACAAGGCATTAGTAAGGCCGAATTTGGAGTATTGTGTACACTTCTGGTCACTGAATTATAGGGAAGATGTCAACAAAATAGAGAGAGTACAGAGGAGATTTACTAGAATGTTACCTGGGTTTCAGCACCCAACTTACAGAGAAAGGTTGAACAAATTAGGTCTTTATTCTTTGGAGCGTAGAAGGTTGAGGGGGGACTTGATAGCCGTATTTAAAATTATGCGAGGGATAGATGGAGTTGACGTGGATAGGCTTTTTCCATTGAGTAGGGGAGATTCAAACAAGAGGACATGAGTTGAGATTTAAGGGGTAAAAGTTGAGGGGTAACAGAAGGAAAACTTATTTACTCAGAGAGTGGTAGCTATGTTGAAAGAGCTTCCATTAGAAGTGGGAGAGGCAGGTTCGATTTTGTCAGAAAAAATGGATAGGTAGATGGACAGGAAAGGAATGGACGGTTATGGGCTTAGTGCATGCAGGTGGGACTAGGTGAGAGTAAGCATTCAGTACGGACCGGAACAGCCGAGATGGCCTGTTTCCGTGCTGTTACATGGTTACTCTCTCTTTCTTTCCACCTATTTTCCTCTCAGTTGCTCTTTGCCTCTCTTTCTTCAACACTCCGTCCGTTTCACTGTACCGTATCTCTCTCGCTCTCTCTACTCCCTCTATTTTGCTCTACCACCACTCTCTCTTTACCCACGCACTACAGCTTTCTACCCTCTCTCACTTTCTCTACCCCCACTTTTTCTCTCCCTACTCTCTCTCTCTACCCACTCACTGCCTCTCTCGCCTCCACTCTCTTTAACGTCTCTCTCTCGCTACCCCTCTCGAAATATCCCCCTCTCTCACACTCTACCCCCACTCTATCTCTCTGACCCTCTCTCTAGGCCACTCTGTCATTCTCTCTTTCACTGTCCTCCTCTCTCTCCCTCACAACCACACACTCTTTCTCCCTGTCTACTCCCACTCTCTCTATCCCCACACCCGCTCTCTCTCATTACCCTCTCTCCCTACCCACACAATGCCTCTCTCACCGAGCTCTCTGTCTGTCTTATCGTCTCTCTCTCTGACTCTTACTCTACTCCCATTCCTTTATCCCCTCTTTCTCTACCCCACTCTCTTCTCTCACTCTATCCACTCTTTCTCTGTACATGTTTCTTTCACTCTCTCTCTCCCTCACTACAAGCACACACTCTCCACCCCTACTTTCTCCATCTCCTCTATTGCCCGGTCATTACCACTACTCTCTTTCACTCTACCACCCCCATCTATCCCACGTTTTTGTTCACCCTCACTTTTTCTCGCTTACTGCCCTCTCTCTATGCCCCACACACTCTCTCTACCTCCAGTTCTCTGTCTAAACTCACCTCTCTTCCTCTCTCTCTACGCCACTGTCTCTCCAGTTACCAACCCTTCGTTTCTTAACCTTTATCGTTACCAATTCCCTCTCTCCCACTCAATAACTCTCTCTAAACACATCCTCTCTCCTACTCTCCCTACACACACACAATCTCTCTCTCTCTCTCTCTCTCTCTCTCTCTCTCTCTCTCTCCTCTCTCTCTCTCTCTCTCTCTCTCTCTCTCTCTCTCTCTCTCTCTCTCTCTCTCTCTCTCTCTCTCTCTCTCTCTCTCTCTCTCTCTCTCTCTCTCTCTCTCTCTCTCTCTCTCTTCCCCCGGCAGATGTCTGCCAGGTAAAAGTTCAGTGTGAGCGGGGGCGAGTCGGAAGTTGGGTGGAAAGAATGTGGGGATAGATATTGAAGGCTTAGTGAAGAGGACAGTGAGATACAAAGGCACAGGGAGCGAAGGGATAAAGAGAGGAAGTTGGCTGGAGAGTGAAATTAGAGCGGGACAGAGGCATTCATGGGGGACAAGTAGAAAGATCGTTAGGGTTGCAGAGAGACATTGGGGTATTCGCAAGGTGATGCAGGATGTTTGAGAGAGATCCTGAACTCCGTCTTCTGAGCTGACGTTCCTGCTATTGCTTTGCTGTCTTGACGAAGACTCGCTCAGTGTAGCCGCAGGTTTTCAAGGCCTCTCTGAAAAACTGACAACCCCCAGCTCAGGTTGCCATGGGTGACGAGAGTCAAACCTAAGATACCGATCAGCGTGCGCTGGTTTCCTGTGAACTTCAACTGAACAAAATCCGTTTTCTTTGATAAGTACTGCATAGTCTAAAACGGCAAGCTATTGTTTTCGATTTCTTCAGGCGTAAATTTGGTGTAGATTTGAGAGAGAGACAAAAGAGAGACTGAGAAGAGTTGTTCATTTCACTCGGAGGGAGGGGCCTCTCTTGCTTCGGTGGGTGTTGGGTGTTTGTCACCGGGGCCGTGGTTTCCCGCGCACCTAGGGTCTGAAACCCCGGTGATGAGCAGAGCAGTGGGGGGGGGGGGGGGGGGGTTCTGACTATCAAACCAGGAACCAACCGCTAGTGGGGGATGGGGAGGACTTGAGGGGCTTTGCATGGGTGTCACATATCTATCTGTGGTTCACTCCTGTCATCCCCTCTCTAATCCCCTTGTTCCACTCCTTTCACCCTCCCCTCTTCTCTTCTTATAACCCTCCATCGTCCACAACTCTGTCAATCTTCCCTTCACTGCATCTCTCCTCCCGCTCTGCAGCGCTCTCTCATCCCTGTTATACGCTTCACCCGCTACCTGCTCGTCTCTCCGTCTTTCTCTCTCTCTCCCTTTCTTTCCCCCGTCAGCTTTCCCTCTGCTTTCTCCCAACCTCCCCTAAATTATCTGAAAATACCCCGCTCTTTCCGCACTCCCTACCCGTTCATTCCCCCTCTCGCCCCCTTTCACTCCCTCACTCCGCCCCAGTCTCCAAATTCTCTCTCTCCGACCTCCCCCGCTCCCTCATTCTCCTCTCCCCCTCTTTCACCCCAAACTCTCTACTGCTGCCCCCATCTGCGCTAGCACAACTTTAATCTCTCTCCTCCCCCGCACTTCCTTCTTCTACTCTCGGCCTCTCTCATTATCGGCCCTTGATCTGGTGTTCGTTCGTGTCAGTTAAACTACCCTGTGAACACGGGCTTCCTTTGTCAACGGCCATTTCCCCTTTCTGAGCTCAGAGACGCAGATAATCCTCGACAGGATGGACGGCAGCGAGACTTACATGAATGTGAAGTTCACAAAAACGAAACGGACTCACTGTCTCGTTCCCGAGGTGAGTGGGGCAGAGAGACGGAGGAAGGGAGTTTCACACTGTGGCTGACCCCGGGAGTGTGTGATGGGACAGTGTGGAGGGAGGTTCACTCTGTGTCTGATCCCTGGAGTGTGTGATGGGACGGTGTGGCGGGAGATTCACTTTGTGCCTGACCCCGGGAGTGTGTGATGGGACAGTGTGGAGGGAGATTCACTCTGTGCCTGACCTCGGGAGTGTGTGATGGGACAGTGTGGAGGGAGATTTTCTCTGTGTCTGACCCGCGAGTATGTGATGGGACGGTGTGGAGGGAGATTTATTCTGTCTCTCACCCTGGGAGTGTGATGGGACGGTGTGGAGGGAGATACACGCTGAATATAACCTCGCGAATCATTAATGGGATGTTGTGTAGGGAGCTTCGGCAGTATGCATTGGACGAATACAATTTGTGTCTGTGCTCGGGAGATTGCGATGGAGCCGTGGGAAGGAGCTTCACAACGATCGTGAGTGTGTGATGAGATGGTGCTGAGAAAGATTGCTTATGACCCCGGGCCTGTGTGATGAGGTGGTGTGGAGGGAGATTTACTCGAATCAGACTCCGGGATTATGTGATAGGACGCAGTGGGGGAGGGGGGGGGTAGTCACTATGGGACTGACTCCGCGAATCTGTGATGTTACTGGAGGCAGGAAGCATATCCCCGCTGATGGGTGAGTCCAGAACTAGAGGCCACAGATTAAGAATAAGGGGTGGGCCATTTAGAACAGAGATGCAGAAAAAGAAATTCAACCAGAGAGTGGTGGATATGTGGAATGCTCTGCCCCAGAACGCAGTGGAGGCCAAGTCTCGGGATGCATTCAAGAGAGAGTTAGATAGAGCTCATAGATAGCGGGGTCAAGGGATATGGAGAGAGGGCAGGAACAGGTACTGATTGGGTATGATCAACCAGGATTTCAGTGAATGGCGGTGCTGGCTAGAAGGGCCGAATAGCCTACTCCTTTCACCTACTGTCTATTGTCCATTGTCTATTGACGATGTGGAGCACGCTTCAATCTGTGTCTGACTCCGGGAGTGTGTGACGGGACGGTGTGGAACGAGATTCACTCTGTGTCCGACCCCGGGAGCGTGTGATGGGACGGTGTAGAGGAAGATTCACTCTGTGTCTGACCCCGGGATTGTGTGATGGGACGGTGTGGAGGAAGATTCACTTTGTGTCTGACTCCGGGAGTGTGTGATGGGACGGTGTGGAGGGAGATTCACTCTGTGTCTGACCCCGGCAGTGTGTGATGGGACGGTGTGGAGGGAGATTCACTCCGTGTCTGACCACGGGAGTGTGTGCTGGGACGGTGTGGAGGGACATTCACTCTGTGTCTGACCCCGGGAGTATGTGATAGGACGGTGTGGAGGGAGATTCACTCTGTGTCTGACCCCGGGAGTGTGTGATGGGACGGTGCGGAGGGAGATTCACTCTGTGTCTGACTCCGGTAGTGTGTGATGGGACGGTGTGGAGGGAGATTCACTCTGTGTCTGACCACGGGAGTGTGTGATGGGACGGTGTGGAGTGAGATTCACTCTGTGTCTGACCCCTGGAGTGTGTGATGGGACGGTGTGGAGGGAGATTCACTCTGTGTCTGACCACGGGAGTGTGTGATGGGACGGTGTGGAGGAAGATTCACTTTGTGTCTGACTCCGGGAGTGTGTGATGGGACGGTGTGGAGGGAGATTCACTCTGTGTCTGACCCCGGCAGTGTGTGATGGGACGGTGTGGAGGGAGATTCACTCTGTGTCTGACCACGGGAGTGTGTGCTGGGACGGTGTGGAGGGACATTCACTCTGTGTCTGACCCCGGGAGTATGTGATAGGACGGTGTGGAGGGAGATTCACTCTGTGTCTGACCCCGGGAGTGTGTGATGGGACGGTGCGGAGGGAGATTCACTCTGTGTCTGACTCCGGTAGTGTGTGATGGGACGGTGTGGAGGGAGATTCACTCTGTGTCTGACCACGGGAGTGTGTGATGGGACGGTGTGGAGTGAGATTCACTCTGTGTCTGACCCCTGGAGTGCGTGATGGGACGGTGTGGAGGGAGATTCACTCTGTGTCTGACCACGGGAGTGTGTGACGGGACGGTGTGGAGGGAGATTCACTCTGTGTCTGACACCGGGGGTGGGTGCGAATGGACGGTGTGGAGGGAGATTGGCTGTGTCAGAACCCAAGAATGTGTGACGGGACCGTGTGGAGGGGGCTCCACCCAGTTTCTGACTCTCATTGTTCTGTCCCCAGCTGAACCTGATGTTTCGTACGTGGAACTTAATGTCAAGACTCTCTGTGAGTCCCGGGTCCGGATAGACAGGGGTGAGTTTCATGTTTGTCGGATTGACTCTGTTCTTTTGTTGTGTCGAATCCTGTCGAGCTGACCCTCGTGATTCATGTTTGATAATCAGACGGACGGAACGCATTAGGTGGCGATGAATGAGGAAGTCTATGGGAAGGTTTTGAGGAATTTCCTTTGGGAGTGAGTGGGGGGCCTCTGTGTGAATGCCGGTGAGAATGGTGCCCCGTAGGTTGGGCGGCATATTGGGAGTTTCCTGGGATGGGATCAGGACAGTGTGCTGTGGGAACGGACCGTAAGTAAAGATAGCATGGGATGATCCGTGTGGAGGAAAGGCCAATGAGGAGCGAATTCTGTGGGGCGCTGGTGGTGTTGGGTGGAAATGTGTTTGCAACGTTTTTGGGTGGTGAGAAGGGAGTACAGTTGAAAAGAAGGTGAAGAGGGGGCACCGTTTAAAACTTTATCTTCTCTCTCCCTTTTCTAACCTACCTCTTTTCCCTCTTTCTCCTCTCTCCCCGCTCTCACCTCAGCCCACCTTATCCTCTCTCCCTCTCTCCCCTCCTCCCTCTCTCCGTTTTCCTCACTGTATCACACTGCCCCCTTCTTTTCTCCCTCTCTCATTGCCCGCTCTCCCCCCGCGTCTCTCCTCTATCACAGTCACTGTCTCTACCACTCTGTCTCCCTTTGGCGCCAGTTCCCTCTCTCTCCTCTCCATCACCCTCTCTCTCGGTGTCTCACACCCTCACTTGCTCCTCTCTCTCTTCCCTCACCTCTCTCTCTTCTCTCGCTCTGCAGCTCCCTTCCCCATTCTCTATCGCTCTCACTCTCTTCCTAATCCGTCTGTCCGACTTTCTCTCCCAGACGGTCTGAACTCCACCTACTCAGAGCTGAACTTTCGGCAAGAGGAAACCCGCATCGATGATGACGAAGATCTTCCCATTGACTCGAGACCCGGCGGGCTGTCAAGAAATGCTCAAACAGGTCAGACTTTACAGTGATAACGTCATTATGAATGGGTCACGTGTCATATTCCCAAGTGCCCAAGTTTCTAATGCATCTGCTTCGAGCACTTCCTCTGTCAGCTCGTCCCATAGGCTGACCACAATCTGGATAAAAATGGTTGTCACTCGGCACCCTAATTAAATCCCTTTCCGAATTCCCCGCACACCTGTGCGCTCTGATCCTCGATTCTCCAAGTCTACGAAAAATAACTGTACGCACTCACGGCTCTTGGTTTTATAGGTCTCTGTGTGGTCACCGTTCCCCTCCAAGGATTAAAGTCACAACCTGCCCGACATAAATTGCTCCCTCCAATCCGGAAACATCCTCGTTCTCCTCCTTCTCTCTCCTACACTCTTACATTACCCACACAACCCTCTCTGCCACTCCCCTACCCCCTTATCCTCTTCTGCATCCAGAATCTCCCCACCACTCTCCTACAAACGTTTCCCCATCTATGACCTCTTTCTCACCCGTCTGCCGACTCTCCCCGACTCCCTCCCTCTACTCTCTCCTCCCCCTATCTCACCCCTCATCTCGCCTTCTTCTTTCTCTCAAATATACCCACCTCCGTTTCCTCATCTCACTCCCTCCTCGCCATCGACTCTCACCTCAATCCTGTGCCCTCTAGTTCCCGATACCGGGGTGGACCTGTGGAACGTCTGTGCTCATTGACCCCGCCTGCGCCTCTCGGGCTGTTAAGACACATCTATAAGGTCACCCCTGTCCTTTAAGGATTAAAGTACCGACCTGTCCCACCCCATTCCGTACCTCACTCCCCCTAGTCCAGCACCCGAGTAAACCTGACAGCTCAGTGGCCTTTCCCTTATCCGGGCGCCCAACACTGAACAAGTGAGCCGGCACCGTACATCCTCACGACTCCTGTGCTATCATCTTCAAGAGCAGTGTACCATCTGAGACCTTGTTAAAGTCTAGGTAGATTACATCAACTCCCCGTACCTGATCAGTCCTTCCAAAGCAAATTAGCCCGACATCTCTCCTTGGGTCTCAAGCCATCCAGTATCTCTCTCCCTCCTCCATCTTCTCCACCCTCTGGATCTCCCCCCACCCTCCCTCTCTCACCTCTCCTTTTCTTTCTCCGTCCCTCCCTCCCTTCCTCTCTTCCATCTCACTGAGTGATCCACCATCTGGGATCATGTGACAGTATTTGTTAACGTCAGTGTACATATTATCAACCATTCAGGACAAACAGGTCCCCCACATTCAAATCGGTCAGTCTAATCACCCCTGGCCCCACCCCAATAAACAGAGAAGCCCAACAATAGCTCATTTAAGTCCCTACACATCATGTCTAGTAAAATGCCCTCGTACTAGAGGAGGAGGTGAGAGTGGTGGAAGGAGAGAGCGCGGATGTTGGCTTGGAGGGAGTCTCAGTGGGGATCAGTGCTGAGTTCACGCACACGCTGAATGGTTTCTCTACAGGTCCGCATACACAGTGGCCGAAAGACAACATTGGAAATCGGCCGTACCGTAAGATCTGCATACTCTGCATAGTTACGTCCGCCTTCATCGCGATAGCAGCCGGGCTCTCCATCTATGGTGAGTCGACCGGGCTCCGACTGGAGTCAGAGCGCAAGCAGACAGAGTGGAATGACAGTGACACGGACACACTATGCACCGTGACACCAAAACGTGCCTCGCCGTGACACCGACACGCCCCTCATGGTGAAACTGACACTACTCTCACGTTGACAGGGGCACAACTCCCATCATATCTCCATTCTGCCCACACCGTGACGCCGATGCGCACCTGACCGTGAAGCTGGATTTCACCTCACCGTGACGTCGTGATTCCATCACAGTGATAACAATGTGCCCAACACGGTGAAACAGACATGCCCCAAATCGTGACACCGAAAGCCCCGTCACTGTGACATCGATACTCGCTAAACCGTGGCACGGACAGGACCCAACCTATGACACTGAATCACACCTCACTGTGAAACCAATGCTGCCCTCACCGTGAAACTGACAGGCCCCGTATCGTGACAACGACATTCCATTAACCGTGACACCGACACCAGCCTCAATGAGTCACTGACATTCCGCTCACCGTAACACAAACACGACACTCATAGTGACACTTGACACGGCCTTCATCATGACACCTACACAACCCAGATGGTAACACGTACACTCACCTCACCCTTTCGCTGGCACAAACCTCACCGTGACACCGCCGATCCCCTGCACATGATACAGACACAGCCCGCACTGTAACACCACAATGGGATGAGGGAGGATTTGGGTAGTGTAGACTGGGAACATAGACAATATAGTGGGACCGTTGAGAAAAAATGGTAGATTTTCAAAGAGATTTTTCACGGTGCTCAACAAAAGTATATTCCAGTTAAGGACAAGGACAGTGTGAGTGAGGGAGAGGCAGCCTTCGATAATCAAGGACAGAAAAACAGATATCAAACTAAAAGCTCCTGCATACACAGTCACGAAGAGTCGTGGGAAACTGGAAGAGTGGGAAAGCTTTAGAAAGCATTGTGAAGAACAACAATGAGCAAATAAGAAACGGAAGCTAGATGATGAAAGGAAACTGGCACAAAATTAAAACTGGTTAGTAAAAGTTTTTGCAATTATCTAAAGCAGAAAAGAGTGAATGCAGGTGCCTGGGAGGGAGAGAAGGGGGAACTGATATTGGGTAATAAGGAAATTGCAGAGGCTTTGAATGAATATTTTGTGTCGTTTTCACAGTAGAGTATACGCCGAACATGCCAAAGAGAGATGTTATGAATGCGATGGGAGTTGAGGACCTCAGTACAACAGCTGAGCTAACTTGTGGGCCTGAAAAAAGACAAGTTTCTGGACCGGATAAAATGCAACTCAGGGTGTTGAAAGACATGGAAGAAGTTATAATTGAGGCTTTAGTGATAATTTACCAAAATTATCTAGGCTTTGGGCAGGTTCCAGCGAATCGGAAGACACCGACTGTCACGCCAGTGTTGAAAAAAGGTAGTAGGCAAAAGGCATTTTACTCTAGGCCGGTTAGTTTAACATCTATAGCTGGGAAAATGCTTGAGGCTCTCATAAAAGAACATACAGCGAGGTATCTGGATCCATCAAGCAGACACAGCACGGGTTCAGCAAAGGAGATCGTATTCAGCAATCAGCTTTGAGCACATAACGAGCGCAGTGAATAGAGGGGAACAGACGACCGTTATTATGTCCAGAAAGCATTCGATAATGTGCCGCATAAACACGGGAGTGGTGAATCTGTGGAATTCACTGCCCAGTAAAGCAGTGAAGGCGATCTCAGTAAATATATTTCAGACAAGGTTGGATAGCTTTTGCAGAGTAGGGAATTGATCTTTATGGGGAAAAGACAGGTAGTTTGATTTGAGTCCATGGACAGATCAGCCATGATCATATTGAATGGCCGACTCCTGCTCCATATTTTTTACATTCTTATACCGACAGATCCCACACCGTGAGACCGACAAACCCGTCACCATAATACCAACACGTTCCGCATTGTGAAGCGACACTCCAAACTGCGAAAGTGACGCGCCCCATACCGTGATGTCGACAACACCCTGATCGTGACAACGACAGGACAATCACGTCGCTCACAGTGAAACGACAACTTCTCATTGTGACACCAACACGCTACTCAACGTAACACTGACACGCCACTCACCTAGAGAGCTACACGCCAATTACTGTGACACCGACACACCATTAACCGTGGCACCTACACGCCACGCAGCGGGACACCAAGACGCGACTTACTATCACTCTCAGTATCACACCACCTGAGGATACGAGTGGAAAATAAACTGGACTGGTCAAAAAAACCTGAGGCTGTCTACATTAAGGGTCAGAGCCGTCTCTATTTCCTGAGGAGACTGAGGTCCTTTAACATCTGCCGGACGATGCTGAGGATGTTCTACGAGTCTGCGGTGGCCAGTGCTGTCATGTTTGCTGTTGTGTGCTGAGGCAGCAGGCTGAGGGTAGCAGACACCAACAGAATCAACAAACTCATTCGTAAGGCCAGTGATGTTGTGGGGGTAGAACTGGACTCTCTGGTGGTGGTGTCTGAAAAGAGGATGCTGTCCAAGTTGCATGCCATCTCGGACAATGTCTCCCATCCACTCCATAATGTACTGGTTAGGCACAGGAGTACATTCAGCCAGAGACTCATTCCACCGAGATGTAACACTGAAGGTCATAGGAAGTAATTCCTTCCTGTGGCCATCAAAATTTACAACTCCTCCCTCGGAGTGTCAGACACACTGAGCCAACATGCAGGTCCTGGACATATTACCACTTGGCATCATTAAATTATCATTATTTAATTATTTCTGGTTTTATATTGCAATAGTTATTCACTATTCTTGGTGGTGCAGCTGTAACGAAACCCAATTCCCCCGGGATCAATAAAGTATGTCTGTCTGTCTGTCTGTATCACAGGTTCGTCACTCTCTGATCAAGTGCGCGCGAGACCACCTGGAGATGAACAGGACTCAGCGGCAACGTCGACTTCAGGTAAATGAGTAGAACTCAACCCTTGAATCCAGCATAAACGAGAATTCACGCCTGGCTCTCTCCCGGAGCACCTGTCTCAAGAATATCTCCGTCCTCAACAACACCCTCCCCATCTTCAAAACAAATTGTCCGTCGTGGAAAATAATAATAAAAAAAACAACTCCGTCCTAAACACCCATCTCTCCGATCTGAGTCAAACACAAACCGATCTCCGTCAAAGGATCAGTGGCCTCGAAATTAAGTACGGGACTCTGACCGAAGCGAAGGCTCAAATCTGTCAAAAAGCGGAAATGGTGAATTAACACATCATCCTCAAACACACAATCTCCTGCTTCTCAGCACATTGCAGAGAGATAGGAAGCTATAATCTGTGTTTAGCCCAGGGTGTCTGTGATGGAACAGTGGGGAGGGAGATTCACTCTGTGTCTGTTCCCTGGAGTGTGTGATGGGATGGTGCGGAAGTAGATTCGGTCTGTGTTTGACCAAGAGAGAGAGAGTGATGGGATGATGTGGAAGGACATTCACTCTGTGTCTGACACCGTGAGTGTGTGATGGGACGGTGTGGAGGGAGGTTCACTCTTTATCTGACCCCGGGACAGTGTTATAGGACGGAGTGGAGGGGGATTCACTCTGTGACTGACACTGGGAGTGTATGATGGGAGGGTGTGGAGGGATGATGTGGACAGACATTCGCTCTTTGTCCTATCCCGGTAGTTTGAGATGGGACGGTGCGGAGGGAGATTCATTCTTTATCTGACCCCGGGACTGTGTTATAGGACGGTGTGGAGGGGGATTTACTCTGTGTCTGACCCCGGGAGATTGTGATGGGACGGCGTGGAGGGAGATTCACTCTGTTTATGTACCCTGGAGTGTGCCATGGGGCGGTTTGGAGGGAGATTCAGTTTGTGTATGTTCCCTGGAGTGTGTGATGTGGCGGTGCGGAAGGAGAATCGGTCTGTGTTTGACCCAGGGAGTGTGTGATGGGATGATGTGGAGGGAGATTCACTCTGTGTCTGACCCCGGCAGTGTCTGATTGGACGGTATGGAGGGACATTCGCTCTGTGTTTGAACCTGGGAGTCTGTGATGGGATGATGTGGACAGACATCCGCTGTTTGTCCTATCACGGAAGTTTGTGATGGGACGGCGTGGAGGGAGATTCACTCTGTTTGACCCAGGGAGTGTGTGATGGGACGGCGTGGAGGGAGATTCACTCTGTGACTGACCCCGGGAGTATGTGATGGGACGGATTGGAGGGAGATTCATTCTGTGACTGACCCCGGGAGTTTGTGATTGGACGGCGTGGAGGGAGATTCACTCTGTGTTTGACCCAGGGAGTGTGTGATGGGACGGTGGGGAGGGAGATTCTCTCTGTGTCTGATCCCGGGAGTACGTGATGGGACGGTTTGGAGGGAGATTCACTCTGTGTCTTACCTCGCGAGTGCGTGATGGGACGGTGCGGAGGGAGAATTACTCTGTGTCTGACCCTGGGAGAGTGAGATGCGACGGTGTGTAGGGAGATTCACTCTGTGTTTGACCCAGGGAGTGTGAGATGGGATGATGTGGAGAGACATTAGCTCTGAGACTGACGTGGACTGAGATTCACTTTGTGCCTGATCCCGGAGGGTGTGATGGAATGCATGGAGGGAACAACTGAGTTTTGTGCGTGACGCGACGCGGCGGAAATAAATTGACTATGAGTCTGAAACTGATTGGGCGATTAGATGGCGCATCGGGGGCTTAACTCTGAGTTTGACATCGGGTTGTTGTGACAGAACGGAGGAAGAGAACTTCGCTCTGAGATTGACTCCCTGTATGAAAAACCTGAGAAGGTAAAGTGAACTTTTCATAGTGTTTGACCATCGGAGTTTGTGATGAAATGGTGTGGAGGGATTTTCACTCTGTGATGGGACGTTGTGCTGAGAGATACACTTTTCTTGTTACTGATTGTCAGAACAAGCATGTCCCCAGGTCTGGATCAGAAATGAAGTCCGATGTTATTTCATATCCACGTTGGAAACAAGTTACGATGGAGCGAAGAAACATTGTTCAGACATTGATGCAAGGCTTCTGGAAATAAATTCAACAGAAGAGCAGGTATGTGTCACAGCAAATGAGGAGAATTCCATGAGAATCAGAAACTCCCGGGATAAAGCACAGAGTGAAGCTCCCTCCACACCGTCCCATCACACACTCCCGGGGTCAGACACAGAGCTAATCACCCTCCACACCATCCCATCACACACTGCCGGGGTCAGACACAGAGTGAAGCTCCCTCCACACCGTCCCATCACACACTCCCGGGGTCAGACACAGAGCGAAGCTCCCTCTCTCTCTAGACCAACATACCGCTCACTCTCGGGTTCTGACATAGACAGAGACTCCTTCTTAACCGTAATTAAATAAGTTTAATTTCGCAGAATGCTGTTTCAAACGCTCTCGACGATCAAGACAGAACATACCGGATTGGGAAATGCGAAGACGGGTGAGGTTCGGATTTTTACTGGATTGGGACTGGGTCAGTGCGATTGGTTTGAAGACACACCGGGGCTGTGGGAAGTGTGGGGGACAGGATTGTAGATTAGCTTCTGGCACAGGACTATTGGCGAGAGATGTGAGGCAATGGCGCTGATTTGGAGAGCGATACGGGTCTGTGGGGAGGGAAGGCGATCACGAACGTAGATTACAATGTGACACAGGGCTGTGGGCAGGAAGTGCGTCAGGGGGATTTGTTTGGAGGCACACCGGGGCTGTGGGAAGTGAGAAGGTCACGAGCGCTGACTAGAATCTGTCCCAGGGATTTGGGGCAGGTGCGTTAGTTTGGGGAGTGGTACAGTCTGTGGGGATACAGTAGGTCAGGGGGATTAGCACAGTGACCGTCACGGGGCTGTGTGGTTAGTGCGATGCAGAGCGATTAGATTGGTGACTGTCTAGGGTGTCCTCTTGGAGCTGACGACCCTGTTGAATTATTTTTTACCTTCTTTGATAGAGAAGAGGCGTCTAGTGTTATTATCAAGTATTCCACTGGAACGTCCGCCTGCGTTAACTGCGACTCGTACGGCTGGAGGGACTATTGCAAACGCCAACACCGTTTCATCTGCGAGAAGTCTGCACATTTGTGAAGGGATATTCCTGAAGAGATCCAGGATCTCTCTCAACAGTCCCTAGTGCCAGCTTGAATGACATTACAATCTTTCTTTCTCGCCAAATCTCCCACTCTTCTCTCCCCCCGCACCGTTCCCCACCCTTCCTTCTCTTTTATCTCTCTCCCTCCTCTCCACCCACTCTCACCTCACTCCTGTGCACTCTGGTTCAGAGATTCCCGACCCTGAGGTAACTGACTGTGCGCATTCACTCTACCTATGCCGCTCGGGGTTTTATACACCTCTATAATGTCATCCGTGATCCCCAAAGAATAAACTCCTGACTCCAGCCCTGTGTCCACAACTCAGCCACTCGAATCCCGGCAACATCCTCGTAAATCTCCCTGTGCACTCTTTCCAGCTCATCTCTCCTACAGCAGAGCGACCAGAACCGAACACAGTACTCCAAGCTGGGGCTCACCGATGTCTGGTACAACTGCAATGTGACCTCCCGACTGCCGCTGACGTACATGTATGACTTAGTTGCTTACTGTCCGCCTTTAATCTCTCCCTTTTCCGATTTAAACTTTGACATTTTAACTTTATGCAGTCGAATTTGCATAACAATAGTTATGATTATAGCTACTTCGAAGAGCACCAGACGAAATCCGGACCCCTCCAACAGAAAATCTTAAAAAAACTGACGAGTGTTCGGAAGAACCCCCTTGGGTCAGGAGATTGGAATCTCGAATCACCGGCATATGCACTGAAATAACTCAACTAGAAGAGAAATTTGAAGACAAAAATAACTCTCTGAGCCTCGATCTTAAAGAAGTGAGTCGAAATGCGGCTGACCTTTCTTCTCGTTTGGAAAAGGCTCAACAACGAATCGTGGATTTGGAAGCTGGATCGCGTCGGAATAATATTCGAATCGTTGGATTAAAAGAGAAGTCAGAATCTGCCGACACACCAGATTATTTTGCTAAAATATTCCAGTTTTTGATTCCGGAGGTTTGTTCGCAACCCGCGGAGCTTGAATCGGCTCACAGAACCGGTGCTTTCAAATCTTTGGATGAAAGTAAAGACAGGCACATTGTTGTGCGTTTTCTCCTTCTCTTAGAGGCAGGGACCGCATTATTTAGCTGGAAAGAAAACAAAGATTATTTCAATTTCAAGATTCAGAAGTTCGTTTTTTTTTCAAGTTTCCACGTGAAATTGTGAAGAAACGTGCTTCTTCTATGAAATTAGCTTTTCAAACAAAGCTCTTTCCAATATTACAATACCCAGCCAAATTAAGGCTTTTTGTTAAAAATTCTGGAGCTCTTATTTTTGATGATCCAGCCGAAGCATTGCGTTTTATTAACTCTTTGTCTGACGAGTCCGACGGCGAATCTGAAGTCTGAAGTTTGAATGATTTATAATAATTTGACTGTTACGTGGTGTAAAGTGATGAAAATGGAAGATTTGATGGTTATAGAAAGTTTTTACCTGAAAATGTATTGTTAGCTTCGAAAAAGACTGGTTTTGGATGGTTTTAACCTTCGAAGATATAGCGGGAGAACTGTTGAAAGAATGTAGATAATTCTGAACATTTTACGTTTTTTTCTGCAGCATTTAAATGAACCAACTATTATTTTTTTTGTTGTTGTATATGTTTTTTTAAAGTTTTTTTGTTGCTTGGATTTATTTACCTTTGACAGAAAGACTGGACAATTTAAAGATGGTGATTGTTTTTCCGTTTGTGCCAATATTTCGCTGTCGACGAGTCTGAAGTTTGAAGTTTGAATGACATATAATGGCTTGAGTGCCTCATGGTGTAAAGACTGATAAGACTGGAAGATCTGGTGGTCACAGAATGTATTTGCCTTAAAATTCATTTTCATTTTTGAAAAAGACTGGTTTGGACGGTTTTAACCAGAAAATATAGTGGGAAAACTCTTGATAGGCTGTAGTTAAGTTTGAACTTTCTTGAACTTTTTACCTTTCTGCAGCATTTAAATGAATTAATTGTTTTTTTTAATATCCTGTATTGAAGATCGTTTATTTAATTACTTGTTTTTTTGTGTTTTAAAGACAGATTGGATAATTTAATTTTGGCGATTGTTTTTCTTTTGTGCAAATACTTCAAGAATCGTTTTGATTTGTTTTTCTTCCCTTATCTAATATGACGACTGTAATGAGATTTATGTTCGGTAGAGGGTGACAGAGATTACTTTTTTATCATTCAAGTAGGCGGAGCTATATCAGGATCCCTGCTTTACTTGGGGCTTGCGTTGATAGATATCGACTTTTTTCCGGGCTTTGTCGTCTGGGTGAGTTTTTTTTTTCTTTTTTCACCCCCGTTATGGAATCCCGGAGCATACGCTAATTATTTTTATTGTTGTTCATCTCCGCCATTTTCGATCACCTTACCCTGACGTGCGTCTAAAAACTCTTTTTAGATACAAAGTTTCATGATGATATCTAAATAGCTAAATGTTTTAACTCGGAATTTTCGCGGTTTATGATGCGTAAGAAAACATTTAAAGTTATAAATCGATTCCAGCCTGACAGAGACGCATGTCAGGTTATGTGATAAAAAAAAAAATAATTTCGAGGGATCGTCAGTTTCATGCAAACTACCACATTAAAACTAGAGGTGTCTCAATTTTTATTGATTCCAATAATCCTTTTAATCAGGAAGATATTATAGCCAATATTAATGGTAGATTTTTAATTATTAAAGGAATAGTTTGTAATAGGAAAATGGTTTTGGTTCAAATTTATGGATCAAACGTTGACGATCCGTCATTTTTTAAAGACTTTTTGCTATGTTGCCTGATTTAAATGAATATATGTTATTAATGGGTGGTGATTTTTTAAATCCTTTAATAGATAAGATCATCCAAACATCGACTCCCTAATCGTTCTGCATCACTTACTAATTCCTTTTTAAACTATTATATTTTAATTGAAATCTGGAGGCACATACATCCTGGTGATAGAGAATATTCTTTTTTCTCACATGTTCATAATAAGTATTCGTGAATCGACTATTTAACAGTCGACCCTCGACTGTTATATAATGTTCAGAAAAGTGAGTATGATGTGATTGCTATCTCTGATCATGCCCCTTTAATCTTAACATTTGAATTGAAAGACCATGTTGGCGCTTCCCAGAACATTTATTACAAAGTTCAGAATTTGTTCAGTTTATTGAAACTCAGATAAAAGAGTTTTTATTTTCTCTTTAACAATATAGGAAAAGTCTCAATGCTAGTAATTTGGGATACTTTAAGAGCTTATTGATGTGGCCAAATTATATTGTATACAGCTAAATTTAAGAAACAAACAAGAATGGAATTAGATAAAATTTCTAAGCGAATTAAGGAATTAGATAACATTACTGCAACCTCTTCAAATCTTGCTTCGTTTAAAAGAATAGAATTACAATCACAGTATAACTTATTACTAACACATCCTATTGAAAGATATATGGCTAACTTGAAAGGTAAATTTTAAATTTTTGTCGATAAAAATAATAATCCCTTAGATTCCCCATTAAGAGCAGCTAGAGCTAAAATACATCTTTTAACGATTCTTAAAAATAATGGAGATATAGTAAATAACTATGAGAATATTAATAATACTTTTCAAGAGTTTTATTCTGATCTTTATAGATATAAATTCCCTGCAGGTTCCTCCAAAATGGAGGATTTTGGAGAAATTTCCACAAATTTCTGATCATTATCAACAGATGCTTGATGCTCCAATTACCGAGCAAGAAATTCAGAAAGCTGTTTTATCAATGCAATCAGGTAAAGCTCCTGGACTTGACGGTTATTCGGTTATATCAAAAAAAAATTGCAAGATTACTATCTCCGTATCATTTGGATATTCCATGAATCTTTTGAGAAGGATAATTTACCTTCTTTTTGTGAAGCACGTATTTCCTTAATTCTTAAAAAAGATTATGATCCTGTTGACTGCTCATCATATAGATCTATTTCACTATTAAATGTGGATTATTATGTGGACTATTAAATGTAGAAATGTCTTTCTAAAATAAAGGCTAATCGTTTGGGAGGTCTTTTTACTAAAATCATCTCTATGGATCAACGGGTTTTATTAAAGACCGTTATTCTTTCTCTGATGTTCGGAGACTGATGAACATTATGTATTCACCATTATCTAAGCGATCTCAATGTGTAATCTATCTGTATGCAGAAAAGACATTTTACAGAGTCGAGTGGCCATATTTGTTTAAAGTGTTAGAAGTAAATGGTTTTGGTAACAACAAATGGATTCAAACTATTTAAAGAACCCTATTGCCACGGTCATTACTAATATTTATGTCTTTTTTTAAAATTTCACGTGGTACTAGACAGGGATGACCATTAAGCCCTTTATTATTTAATCTTGTATTGAAGCTTTTAGCCATGACCTTCCACGCAGAAATCCACGCTGACTGTTCCTATTGAGACCCTGTCTATCCAGATAATCAGAGATGCCATCTCTAAAAATACTTTCCATTAATTTACCCACCACTGACGTCAAACTTACAGGACGATAATTGATAGGTTTAATCTTAGAAACTTTTTTAAACAATGGAACAACATGAGCAATACGCCAGTCCTCCGCCACCATCCCCGTTTCTAATGATATTTGATATATTTCTGTCAGAGTCCCTGCTATTTCTACACTGACTTCCCTCAAGGTCCTATGGAATATCCATTCAGGTTCCGGAGACTTATCCACTTTTATATTCTATAAATGCGCCAGGACTTCCTCTTCTTTAATCATCATAAATTCCATAACTGCCCTATTTGCTTCCCTTACCTTACACAATTCAATATCCTTCCCCTTAGTGAATACCTCAGAAAATAAATTGTTCAAAATCTCCCCCATGTCTTTTGGCTCCACACATAACTGTGCACTGTGGCTCTCTAAGGGACGAATTTGATCCCTCCGTATCTTTTTGCCATTCATATAACTGTAGAAACCCTTTGGATTTATTGTCACCTTACTTGGCAAAGCAACCTCATATCTTCTTTTAGCTTCTCTAATTTATTTCTAAGGATTCTTTTTATATGGTTTATATTCCTCTAGCAGCTCGTCTATTCCATCCTGCCTATATTTATTGTAGATCTCTCTCTTTTTCCGAACCAAGTTTCCAATATCCCTTGAGAACCATGGCTCTCTCAAACTTTAAACTTTACTTTCAAACTGACTGAAACACAAAGATTCTATACGCTCAAAATTTCACCTTTAAGTAACCAACATTTCTCTATTGCATCTTCCGCATAAAACAAATTGTCCCAATCGACTCCTACCAAATCCTTTCGCATCTCCTCAAAGTTAGCTTTTTTCCAATCAAAAATCTCTACCTTGGGTCCAGTCCTATCTTTCTCCATAATGATATTGAAACTAAAGGCATTGTGATCACTGGTCCCGAAGTGCTCCCCAACACATACCTCCGTCACCTGACCTATCTCATTCCCTAACTAGTGATCCAACACTGTCCCTGTTCTGGTTGGTACCTCTTTGTTTTGCTGCAAAAAAAAAAAAAACTATCCTGCACATATTTTACAAACTGCCAACCGTGAATCCCTTTTACAGGATTGGCTTCCCAGTCTATGTATGGAAAATTAATATCTCGCACAATCACAACCTTATACTCACTATAAATATCTGATATCTCCTTACAAATTTGCTCCTCCAATTCCCACTCACCATTAGGTTGTCTATAATACACCCCTACAAGTGTTACTATACCTTTCCCGTTCCTCAATTCCACCCACATATACTCCCTAGACGAGCCCTCTGATCTATACTGCCAAAGAATTGCTGTAATATTTTCTCTGACAAGAAATGCAACACCTCCCCCTCTTCGCCTTCCAATTCTATCACACCTGAGCAACGAAATCCAGGAATATTTAGTTGCCAATCACACACCTCCTGCAACCACGTTTCACTAATAGCTACAACATCATATTTCCAGGTATCATTCCATACTCTGAGCTTATCCCCCTATCTTACAATGCTCCTAGCATTAAAATAGATGCATTTAAGAACGTCTGTACATCTTACTCTCTGTTTATCCCTATCAGTGCAAGCAACTTTATTATATTTTTCTTCCTTCGCCCCTACATGCTCGGTCTGAGCGCACCCCTTCTCTATCACCTGCCTATCCTCCCTCACAGGCTATCTACTAACTTCCTCTATTTCTGACCTAACCTCCTCTTTCCTAGTCACTTCAGGTTGATTCCCACCTCCAACCATTCTAGTTTAAAGTCTCCCCAGTAGCCTTAGCAAATCTCCCCGTTAGGATATTTGTCCTCTTAGGATTCAAGTATAACCCGTCCTTTTTGTATAGGTCACACCTGTCCCAAAAGAGGTCCCAATGATCCAGAAACCTGAGTCCCTGCCCCCTGCTCCAATCCCTCAGCCACGCATTGATCCTCCACCTCATTACATTCCTACCCTCACTGTCGCGCGGCACAGGCAGTAACCCGATATTACTACCTTTGCTGTCCTTCTTCTCAATGCCCTTCCGAACTCCGTATATTCTCCTTTCAGGACCTCTTTCCTTTTCCTACCAATGCCACTGATAACTATATGTACCGCAACCTCTGTTTCCTCACCCTCCCACTTCAGGATATCCTGGAAGAGATCAGAAACCTCCCGGACCCTGCCACCAGGGAGGCAAACCACCATCCGGATCTACTGACTCCGTCCACAGATCCGCCTATCTGACCCCCTAACTATCGAGTCCCCTATAACTACTGCCTCCCTCTTCCTTTCCCTACCCTTCTGAGCTACAGGGCCGGACTCTGTACTGGAGGCACGGCCACTGTTGCTTCCCCCAGGTAGGCTGTCCTCCCCCCAACAGTTCTCAAACAAAGTACTTACAGTCAAGGGGTACAATCACTGGGGTACTTTCTAGTGCATGACTCTTCCTCTTCCCTCTCCTAACTGTGACCCACTTGTCTCCCTCCGCTGGCCCTGGTGTGACCACCTGCCTGTAACTCCTCTCTATCAACTCATCACTCTCCCTGACCAGACGAAGGTAATCGAGAAGCAGCTGCCTTTCCCTGACACGGTCCCTTACGTGTCGGCATCACTGTGAGGTTTTATAATAATACTTCATTCCATTCTGTTTAATTACGGTCTGGCGGGACCCTGAGCCCGTTTCACTGACTATGGATCGAGAGCCCGGCAACGATCGCAATGATGATGGTCGGAAATTAGCAGAGTAGGCAGATCTTGCGGTACAGTCTATTTCCAATGTTCTCCATCGGCTCCTGTTTCTGCGGACCTTTAGAGAGACCATTCAGCATGTGCGTGAAATCAGCCGTGACTGCCATTGGCTCTTCCTCCCACCCACTATCCGCGCTCTCTCCTTCCACCGCGATCACCACCTCCCTCTCTCAATCTCATCTAATTTCAGCCGTCATCGCCGAGAGTCCAAATTCCTTGACATGGCAAAGGCTGACAGGTGTCTGACGGATTCCAGAGATCAGTCAGATCTCCCCTGAGCCTCCTCCGCTCCAGAGGAAGCAACCCAGGTGTCCGACCTCTCGTTGTAACACATGCCATCGAATCCCGGCTGAGTCCTGTTAAACCTCTCCGGAGGATCCCCAACGCCCTGACATACTTCCGATAATGGGGTGACCAGAACTGTACACAATACGCCTGACTCTGCCTAACTAGTGATTTTTGTAAAATTGCAACCTAACTCCCTGATATTTGTACTCAATGCCCCGACTAATAAAGGCAAGAATGCTACAGGACTTCTTAACCATCCCATCAAACTGCGCAGCCACTTTCAGGGAGCAATGAACATGAACCCCACGATCCTCTGCCCATCTAAAGGAAGGACATGTTCGGCACATCGTTACCATCCGACGGGCCAGTATTGTGCTGTAGATTTGCTATGTCTCTATGTTTCAACACTGTTTCGGGTCTTGGCTCTGATAGTGTGTCGTTTCTTTCATTTGACCTACCAAAGTGCCACATTTTAGGTTTGTCCGGGTTAAACTCCATTGGCCCGGTCTCCAAACCATATCTGTAACTGATCGACGTCCCACTGAATTCTTGGCCAGTCGTCTCCGCTCTCCGCAGCACCGCCTCTCGTCGTATCATCTGTAAAGCTGCCTACCCAACCTTCTGCAACTTCATCCAAATCATGTATATACATTTAAGAGCCGAGAGAAAATGTTACAGCTGTACAGAACTCTGGTCAGACACCACGTGCAGTGTTGGGCTCAGTTCTGGTCGCCTCACTATAGGAAGGACGTGGAACCCATAGAAAGAGTGCAGAAGGGATTTACAATGATGCTTCCTGGATTGTGGAGCGTGCCTTGTGAGAATAGATTGTGTGAACTCAGCCTTTTCTCCTTAGCGCGCCGAAGGATAAGAAGTGAACTGATAGAGGAGTACAAGATAATGAGAGGCATTGATCGTGTGGACAGTCAGAGGCTTTTTTCCCGGGGCTGAAATGGCTAGCACGAGAGGACACTGTTTTGAGGTGCTCGTAAGTAGTTACAGAGGAGATTTCAGGAATAAGTTTTTTTTTACGCAGAGAGAGGTGAGTGCGTGGAATGAGTTGACGACGGCGGTTGTGTAGGCAAAAACGATAGGTTATTTTAAGAGACTTAAGAGACTGCGGACAAGTGTGAGGTATTGCACTTCGGAAGGTCAAACCAAGGTAGAACTTGCAAGGTAAATGGTAGGACACTGAGGAGTGCAGGAGAACAGACGGATCTGGGAGTACAGATACATAATTCCCTAAAAGTGGCGTCACAGGTAGATAGGGTCGTAAAGAGAGCTTTTGGTACCGTACCTTTCCGGGCAGATGGAGTATAAGAGTTGGAATGTAATGGTGTGGTTGCATAAGACATTGATGAGACCGAATTTGGAGTATTGTGTGCAGTTTTAGTCACCTAATAACAGGAAGGATATTAATAAGGTTGAAAGAGTATAGAGAAGGTTTACAAGGATGTTGCCGTGACTTGAGAAACTGAGTTACAGAGAAAGTTTGAATAGGTTAGGACCTTATTCCATGGAGCGTAGGAGAATGACGGGTGATTTGATAGAGGTGCATAAAATTATGATGGGTATAGATAGAGTGAATGCAAGCAAGTTTTTTCCACTGAGGTTAGGGGAGAAAAAATAAAACAGAGGTCATTGGATAAGTGCGAAGGGGGAAAAGTTTAATGGGAACATTACGGGGATTTTTTCACACAGAGAGTGGTGGGAGTGTGGAATGAGCTACCAGATGAAGTGGTGAATGCGGGCTCACTTTTGACATTTAAGAAAATACTTGGTCTGGTATATGGATAAGAGGGTTTGGGGGGGATGTGGCCCAGGTGCAGGTCAGTGGGACTAGGCAGAAAAATGGTTCGGCACAGCCAAGAAGGGCCAAAAGGCCTGTTTCTGTGATGTAATGTTCTATGGTTCTATGGTTCTGGATGGCTACATGGAGCTTAGAAGAATACAGGGATACGGTTCAAACCTAGGTAGTCTTAAGTTGGGGAAATGTCCGGCAGAGTTTTCTGGGCCGAAGGGCCTGTGTTGTGCTGTACGTTTCTGTGTTTATCAGTTTCTAAACCACCCGTCTACGATTTAATCCAGATCACTGATATACATTACAGGCAGTCGAGTTCCCATTTGCATCCACAGATGGAAATACTTTCATAGGTGCAGAACAGCGTAAAACAATCACAGAATGCGGAGTAAAGAGTCACAGTTACAGAGAGAGGGCAGTGCAGGCAGACGATAAGGTGCAAGGGGCCATGACGAGGTAGATCGTGGGGTCAGAAGTCCATCTGATCGTCCTAGGGGGGCATTCGTGTAGAGGACGAGCTTGAGCCTGGTTGGAAGTGCTTTCGTATCTTTCTCCCCGCTGAGAGGGGTGCCGGGTTGGGCGGGGGTGTATGCACTGAGGCAGCAGGAAATGTGGACACGGTCCACGGAGGCAACATGACAGATTTCCATCTTTGGAGTGAGGCAACAAGACGGACGATGAGGGCAATGTACTAGACGTGATGTACAGGGACTTCAATGAGCTATTGTTGGGATGCTCTGTACAATGGGGTGGGGCCCAGGGAGATTAGACTGACCGATTTGATTGTAAAGGACCTGTTCATCCTGATTGGTTGAAAAAATGTACACTGAATTTAACAAGTCTAAGGTGAGAGGAAAAAGGGGATTAATTATGGAGCAGAATGACAACTTTTTTTTTACCCGGATAGTGGTCGGTCTGTGGACCGAGCTGACAGAGGACGTGGTCGAGACAGATACATTAGAAAGTCGGACTCTTGAGACTATGGGACGTGACCCCTCCAGAATGACGTCATCTCTGTGACCTCTGACCTGTTTGTGCAGTGGTCAATAACCCGCCGGGTCCCGAGGAAATGGGAGCATCCTCATCCTCATCGATGCGGGGATCCTCTTTCGGAAAGTTAAGCTCTGTGTAGGTGGAGTTCAGACCGTCTGGGAGAGAGAGAGTCGGACAGGCTGATCAGGAAGCGAGTGGGAGCGATAGGGAATGGGGGAGGGAGTCGGTGATAGAAGAGAGTGGGTGTGAGGGAAGAGAGAGAGGGATACGTGAGAGGGAGAGAAGGGATGAGACGGTGAGAGACTGTGAGGGAGAAGAGGGGAGAGAGAGGACAGAGACGTGAGGTCAGAGAGGAGGTGAATTCGATGGGCAGAAAGGGAAGAGTGCGATGTGGGCATTGGGCAGGAAAATGCAAGAGAAAGATGGGGGAAGAGTGGGAGGGGGAGGGGGGAGTGTGAGTAGGGGAGAGCGGAATGCAGTGAGTTAGGGGAATGAGAGGGGAGAGCGAGGGAGGGTAGAAGAGTGGGAGAGAGACAAGGAACAGAGAACAAGGGTATTTCAGAGAGAGGGGAAAGAGCGAGGGGGAGAGCGTCGGGAAGTGGGAGAGAGGGGTGGATAGAAAGGAGGGGAAGGAGCGAGGGGAAATGAGCGGCAAACGGACAGAGAGAGGTAGGAAGAACGGGAGATGTGGGCGGGTTGGAATGAGAGTTAACAGAGAGAGAAAAAGTGTGAGGGATGGACAGTGCAGAGACGGCGAGAGGAGACGGGGTGAGAGAATGTCAGGGAGGCGAGAGATGGGGAAAGAAGGCAAAGAGAGTGGGGTTAGAAAAGAGCGAGAGGGGTTAAGGTTTTATACCGCGCTCCCTACTCCCTGTCTCTGCCACTGTCCTCACTCCTCACCACGCCTACACGGAGCTAACTCATCTCCGCCCCACGGCGCTCGCTCAACATCGCCGCTTCCTCTACACGGCCCGTCCCATGCCATCTCTACTAGCCGATCTTTCCCATCCCATCGCACGGCACTCCCTCTATTCCGCCCCTCGCAGGATGAAACGTTCCGCACCGACGATCAAACAGTATTTCCCCGTCATCGCATCACTCACGCGTTCCCTCCGTGTTATTCTCAAACAGGGAATCATTAGGGTCAACTGTACGTTTGCCCTGAGATCTCTCGACAGGATTGGACACGTCACCTAAACAGGGACAAACCGACAAAGATGAAACTAACCTCGATCTGTCCGGACCTGGGGCTCAGGGACGGTATTGAAATTAATTTACCCGTACGTTACATCAGGTTCAGCTGGGGACAGAACAGTGAGGGTCAGACACAGAGTAAACCTCGCTTCACACCGCCCCATCACACACTCCCGGGGCAGTCACAGAGTGAAGCTCCCTCCACACCGTCCCATCACACACTTCCGGGGTCAGACACAGAGTGTATCTTCCTCCACACCGTCCCATCATACACTCCCTTTGTCAGAAAGAGATTGAAGCTCCCACCCCCCGTCTCTGCCCCATTCACTTCTCGATGAGACGGTGAGTCCGGTTTTACGAGCTGCACATTCATGTAGGTCTCTCTGTCGTCCATACTGTCGAGGATGCTCTGCGTCTCTGAGCTCAGCGAGGGGAAGTAACCGTTGTCAGAGGAAGCCCGTGTTGACAAGCGGATCAGACCGACGCAGACAAACACCAGATGGGCTGCTAATAAAGAGAGGACCCGAGAGCAGGGGGAGGAAGTGCTGGGGGAAAAGGACATTCAGAGTGTGAGAGGGGTGGTCTGGACCGATGAGAGTGGCGGAGGGAAGAGTAGTGAGAGTGGGGTGAATCAGAGTGAGGAGGGAATGAGGGGAAGGTTTGGGTATGGCGGAAAGAGAGTCGTGATTTACAGTGGTCAGAAAGGGGTATCACTGAATGAAGGGGAGGGCAAGGACTGAGAGAGAATGGGGAGACTGGGTAGAGAGGGAGGATTGTTGGAGAGATTCAATTTCGCCCCTCTCTCCAGCTGTCCTTTTGAAACCGCACCCACTCTCTCCTCTGCCTTTCTCTCTCTCTGCCCTCCTCACTAAACTTCTCTTTTTGCCTTCCCACACTCTCTACTCCCATCTCTCCCGCTCACTGTGAACGTTACCGGACTGAACTGTGCCCGGGACGTGTGTGGGTTCCCGGGAAATTCGAGGCCCGCTGGACAGTGGGGATTAGTTACATCCTCCACAGAAAGCAAAGGGGGAAAGTGAAAGGAAATGGGGGTTTTTTGAAATCGGGGTGAGGGCAGTGGCTAATGGGGTGGTGGTATGGGAGGCGATGTACCGGAGGCGCTGTGTGTGTGTGTGTGTGTGTGTGTGTGTGTGTGTGTGTGTGTGTGTGTGTGTGTGTGTGTGTGTGTGTGTGTGTGTGTGTGTGTGTGTGTGTGTGTGTGTGTGTGTGTGTGTGTGTGTGATTGTGTGTGTGTGAGAAAGAGAGAAAGTGAGAGAGATAGTGTGATTGCGCCCTTGGCACAAACACTCCTGGTGTCAGACATTAGTGCAGCCCCCTCCACCACGGCCCATCACACATTCCGTGGTCAGACACAGAGTGAATCTGCCGCCTCACAGCCCGATAACACAGTAACGGATTCAGAAACTGAGCGGATATCTCTCTTTCCTCATTCTCTCCCTCTCACCAATCAACAGCACTTCAGCGTTCCTGTAGTCTCCAATAGTGTGTCTGTCTCAGAGATAATAAGTGTGTGTGAGACCAGAGGTAGAACTGAGGAGGGAGGGGGAGTGGAGTGAGAGCTGTGGAAGGTTGGTGAGTTGGCAGTCACTGGGTGAAAGTGGTATGAAACCACACGACCGGCCTGTACTCGCAGAGACGTAGAGAAGCTGAGGACCGAGAGATCAATATCCGGCGGAAGTGATCAGAAATAACACCAACGGTCTGCAAAGAGATTGACCATGTGTCTGACCCCGGAGGTGTGTGATGGGATGGTGTGGAGGGAGATTCACTCTGTGTCTGATCCCGGAGGTGTGTGATCTGACGGTGTGGAGGGAGATTCACTCTGTGTCTGATCCCGGAGGTGTGTGATCTGACGGTGTGGAGGGAGCTAAACTCTGTGTCTAACTCAGGCAGTGTGTGATCCGATGGTGTGGTGGGAGATGCAATCTGTGTCTGACACCGAGGCATTGTGATGGGACAGTTTGGAGGGAGATTCAATCTGTGTGTGACCACGGGAGTGTGTGATGGGACGGTGTGGAGGGAGATTCACTCTGTGTCTGGCC
The DNA here is from genome assembly GCF_048418815.1 of Hemitrygon akajei. Classification (NCBI taxonomy): domain Eukaryota; kingdom Metazoa; phylum Chordata; class Chondrichthyes; order Myliobatiformes; family Dasyatidae; genus Hemitrygon; species Hemitrygon akajei. The sequence continues at coordinate 5,554,093 of NW_027331919.1, read as the reverse complement.
CCGGGAGTGTGTAATGGGACGGTGTGGAGGAAGATTCAATCTGTGTGTGACCACGGGAGTGTGTGATGGGACGGTGTGGAGGGAGATTCACTCTGTGTCTGGCCCCGAGAGTGTGTGATGGGACAGTGTGTAGGGAGCTTCTCTGTGTGACAGACACTGGTGGGATGTGATGGGACGGTGTGGAAGGAGATTCCCTCTGTATCTTACCCCTGGTAGTGTACGATGGGACGGTGTCGAGGGAGATTCCCTTTGTGTCTGGCTCAGGTACTGTGTGATGGGACGATGTGGAGGGAGATTCACTCTGTGTCTGACCCCGGAATTATGGAATGGTATGGAGTGGAGGGAGCTTCAGTCTGGTGTGTATGAATCTTCTGTGTGGCTCATACATACCTCTTCCTGTTTTGAATTTATTTCAAGACGCTTTGAAACAGAGTTAGAACAATGCTGCCTCGCCCCACTGTCTGTTCTGGAAAATGGGACCAATGCACAGTGAATCTCTCTCCACACCGTCCATTACATCCCCGGTTGTCAGACACAAATGGGGATCCTTTCACACCGACCCATCACACATTCCCGGCGTCATTTGCAAACATAAGATACGTCCGAACGGCCCAATCACAGATACTTGGCGGTAAAGAGACAGAGTGAATCTCCCTCCACACCGTTAGATCACACATTTGCGGGTTTAGACACTGAATGAACCCCTGCGCACGGTCCCACCACCCTCGCCCGTGGTCAGGACCAAATTGAATGTCCGTCCACTCCACCCCAGCGCACAGTCCCTCGGTCAGACAAAGTATGAACTCTAGTCCACACCGCCCTATCACACACTCACGCGGTCAGACACAGAGTGAATCTGCCACCTCACAGTCCGATAACACAGTAACGGATTCAGTAACAGAGCGAATCTCCCTCTTCACTCCCTCTCACCCCTCTCACCAATCACCAGCACTTCAGCTTTCCTCTAGTCTCCAAAAGTGTGTCTGTCTCAGAGATAATAAGTCTGTGTGAGATCAGAGGTGGAACAGAGGAAGGGGGAGGGGAGTGAGGGCTGTGGAGGGGTGGTGAGTTTTCAGTCACTGGGAGAATGGGGTGTGAAACCACACGACCGGCCTACACACACAGAGACGTAGAGAAGCTGAGAATCGAGAGATCGATATCCGGTGGAAATGAGCAGAAATAACACCAACGCTGGGCCAGGAGCTTGACCCTGTGTCTGACCCCGGGAGTGTGTGATGTGACGGTGTGGAGGGGCTAAACTCTGTGTCTGACCCCGGGAGTGTGTGATGGGACGGTGCGGAGGGAGCTACACTCTGTGTTTGACCCCAGGAGTGTGCGATCAGGCAGTATGGGAGGAATTACACCCTGTGTCTGACAACGGGAGCGTGAGATGGGACCTCGTGGATGGAGCTTCACCATGTGTCTGAAAGCACATTGTTTGTGCTGGGACGGTGTGGAGGTAGAATAACTCCGCATCTGACCCCGTTAGAATGTGACGTGACTGTGAATAGAATGCAGCAACACGTGTCTGACCCCGGGGAAGTGTGATGGGACGGTTTGGAGAGAGCCTCAATATGTGTTTAACCATGGGAGTGTGTCATGGTTCGATTTGCAGGAGCTTCACTCTGTGTCTGACCACGGGAGTGTGTGATGGGACGGTGTGGAGGAAGTTTCACTCTGTGTCTGAACCCGGGAGTGTGTATTGGGACGGTGAGGAGGGCGATTCTCTCTGTCTCTGACCCCGGGAGTGTGCAATGGGACGGTGTGGAGGAAGATTCAATCTGTGTGTGACTACGGGAGTGTGTGATGGGACGGTGTGGAGGGGGATTCACTCAGTGTCTGAACCCGGATGTGTGTAATGGGACGGTGTGGAGGGGGATTCCCTCTGTCTCTGACCCCTGGAGTGTGTAATGGGACGGTGTCAAGGTAGAATAACCTCGCATCTGACCCCGTTAGTATGTGACGTGACTGTGAATAGAATGCAGCAACACGTGTCTGATCCCGGGGAAGTGTGATGAGACGGTTTGGAGAGAGCCTCAATATGTGTCTAACCATGGGAGTGTGTGATGGTTCGATCTGCAGGGAGCTTAACTCTGTGTCTGACAAGGGAATGTGTGTGATGGGACGGTGCGGAGGGAGATTCCCTCTGTGTTTAACCCCGGGAGTGTGTGATGGGACGGTGTGGAGGAAGTTTCACTCTATGTCTGACCACGGGAGTGTGTGATGGGACGGTGTGGAGGGGGATTCACTCTGTGTCTGACCCCGGGAGTGTGTAATGGAACGGTGTGGAGGGCGACTCTCTCTCTCTCTCTCTGAACCCGGGAGTGTGTAATGGGAAGGTGTGGAGGAAGATTCAATCTGTGTGTGACCACGGGAGTGTGTGATGGGACGGTGTGGAGGGAGATTCACTCTATGTCTGGCCCCGGGAGTGTGTGATGGCACGGTGTGGAGGACGTTTCACTCTATGTCTGACCACGGGAGTGTGTGATGGGACGGTGTGGATGAAGTTTCAATCTATGTCTGACCACGGGAGTGTGTGATGGGACGTTGTGGAGGGGGATTCACTCTGTGTCTGTCCCCGGGTGTGTGTAATGGGACGGTGTGGAAGGGGATTCACTCTGTCTCTGACCCCGGGAGTGTGTAATGGGACGGTGTGGAGGAAGATTCAATCTGTGCGTGACCACGGGAGTGTGTGATGGGACGGTGTGGAGGGAGATTCACACTGTCTCTGACCACGGTAGTGTTTAATGGGACGGTGTGGAGGGGGATTCACTCTGTGTCTGACCCCGGGAGTGTGTAATGGAACGGTGTGGAGGGCGACTCTCTCTCTCTCTCTCTCTGAACCCGGGAGTGTGTAATGGGAAGGTGTGGAGGAAGATTCAATCTGTGTGTGACCACGGGAGTGTGTGATGGGACGGTGTGGAGGGAGATTCACTCTATGTCTGGCCCCGGGAGTGTGTGATGGCACGGTGTGGAGGAAGTTTCACTCTATGTCTGACCACGGGAGTGTGTGATGGGACGGTGTGGATGAAGTTTCAATCTATGTCTGACCACGGGAGTGTGTGATGCGACGTTTTGGAGGGGGATACACTCTGTGTCTGTCCCCGGGTGTGTGTAATGGGACGGTGTGGAAGGGGATTCACTCTGTCTCTGACCCCGGGAGTGTGTAATGGGACGGTGTGGAGGAAGATTCAATCTGTGTGTGACCACGGGAGTGTGTGATGGGACGGTGTGGAGGGAGATTCACTCTGTCTCTGACCACGGTAGTGTTTAATGGGACGGTGTGGAGGAAGATTCAATCTGTGTGTGACCACGGGAGTGTGTTATGGGACTGTGTGGAGGGAGATTCACTCTGTGTCTGACCACGGGAGTGTGTGATGGGACGGTGTGGAGGAAGATCCAATCTGTGTGTGACCACGGGAGTGTGTGATGGGACGGTGTGGAGGGAGATTCACTCTGTCTCTGACCCCGGGAGTGTGTAATGGGACGGTGTGGAGGAAGATTCACTCTGTGTGTGACCACGGGAGTGTGTGATGGGACGGTGTGGAGGGAGATTCACTCTGTGTCTGGCCCCGGGAGTGTGTGATGGGACGGTGTGGAGGAAGATTCACTCTATGTCTGACCACGGGAGTGTGTGATGGGACGGTATGAAGGAAGTTTCACTCTATGTCTGACCACGGGAGTGTGTGATGGGACGGTGTGGAGGGGGATTCACTCTGTGTCTGATCCCGGGTGTGTGTAATGGGACGGTGTGGAGTGGGATTCACTCTGTCTCTGACCGCGGGAGTGTGTAATGGGACGGTGTGGAGGAAGATCCAATCTGTGTCTGACCACGGGAGTGTGTGATGGCACGGTGTGGAGGGGGATTCACTCTGTGTCTGTCCCCGGGTGTGTGTAATGGGACGCTGTGGAAGGGGATTCACTCTGTCTCTGACCCCGGGAGTGTGTAATGGGACGGTGTGGAGGAAGATTCAATCTGTGTGTGACCACGGGAGTGTGTGATGGGACGGTGTGGAGGGAGATTCTCTCTGTCTCTGACCCCGGTAGTGTTTAATGGGACGGTGTGGAGGAAGATTCAATCTGTGTGTGACCACGGGAGTGTGTTATGGGACTGTGTGGAGGGAGATTCACTCTGTGTATGGCCCCGGGAGAGTGTGATGGGACGGTGTGGAGGAAGTTTCACTCTATGTCTGACCACGGGAGTGTGTGATGGGACGGTGAAGAGGGGGATTCACTCTGTGTCTGACCCCGGGTGTGTGTAATGGGACGGTGTGGAGGGGGATTCATCTGTCTCTGACCCCGGGAGCGTGTAATGGGACGGTGTGGAGGAAGATCCAATCTGTGTGTGACCACGGGAGTGTGTGATGGGACGGTGTGGAGGGAGATTCACTCTGTCTCTGACCCCGGGAGTGTGTAATGGGACGGTGTGGAGGAAGATCCAATCTGTGTGTGACCACGGGAGTGTGTGATGGGACGGTGTGGAGGGAGATTCACTCTGTCTCTGACCCCGGGAGTGTGTAATGGGACGGTGTGGAGGAAGATTCACTCTGTGTGTGACCACGGGAGTGTGTGATGGGACGGTGTGGAGGGAGATTCAATCTGTGTGTGACCACGGGAGTGTGTTATGGGACTGTGTGGAGGGAGATTCACTCTGTGTCTGGCCCCGGGAGAGTGTGATGGGACGGTGTGGAGGAAGTTTCACTCTATGTCTGACCACGGGAGTGTGTGATGGGACGGTGTGGAGGAAGTTTCACTCTATGTCTGACCACGGGAGTGTGCGATGGGACGGTGTGGAGGGGGATTCATCTGTCTCTGACCCCGGGAGCGTGTAATGGGACGGTGTGGAGGTAGATCGAATCTGTGTGTGACCACGTGAGTGTGTGATGGGACGGTGTGGAGGGAGATTCACTCTGTCTCTGACCCCGGGAGTGTGTAATGGCCAGGTGTGGAGGAAGATTCACTCTGTGTGTGACCACGGGAGTGTGTGATGGGACGGTGTGGAGGGAGATTCACTCTGTGTCTGGCCCCGGGAGTGTGTGATGGGACGGTGTGGAGGAAGATTCACTCTCTGTCTGACCACGGGAGTGTGTGATGGGACGGTATGAAGGAAGTTTCACTCTATGTCTGACCACGGGAGTGTGTGATGGGACGGTGTGGAGGGGGATTCACTCTGTGTCTGACCCCGGGGGTGTGTAATGGGACGGTGTGGAGGGGGATTCACTCTGTCTCTGACCGCGGGAGTGTGTAATGGGACGGTGTGGAGGAAGATCCAATCTGTGTGTGACCACGGGAGTGTGTGATGGGACGGTGTGGAGGAAGATTCAATCTGTGTGTGACCACGGGAGTGTATGATGGGACTGTGTGAAGGGAGATTCACTCTGTGTCTGGCCCCGGGAGTGTGTGATGGGACGGTGTGGAGGAAGATTCACTCTATGCCTGACCACGGGAGTGTGTGATGTGAAGGTGTGGAGGGGGATTCACTCTGTGTCTGTCCCCGGGTGTGTGTAATGGGACGGTGTGGAGGGGGATTCACTCTGTCTCTGTCCCCGGGAGTGTGTAATGGGACGGTGTGGAGGAAGATCCAATCTGTGTGTGACCACGGGAGTGTGTGATGTGACGGTCTGGAGGGAGATTCACTCTGTCTCTGACCCCGGGAGTGTGTAATGGGACGGTGTGTAGGAAGATTCAATCTGTGTGTGACCACGGGAGTGTATGATGGGACTGTGTGAAGGGAGATTCACTCTGTGTCTGGCCCCGGGAATGTGTGATTGGACGGTGTGGAGGAAGATTCACTCTATGTCTGTCCACGGGAGTGTGTGATGGGACGGTATGAAGGAAGATTCACTCTATGTCTGACCACGGGAGTGTGTGTTGAGACGGTATGAAGGAAGTTTCCCTCTATGTCTGACCACGGGAGTGTGTGATGGGACGGTGTGGAGGGGGATTCACTCTGTCTCTGACCCCGGGAGTGTGTAATGGGACGGTGTGGAGGAAGATCCAATCTGTGTTGACCACGGGAGTGTGTGATGGGACGGTGTGGAGGGAGATTCACTCTATGTCTGACCACGGGAGTGACTGATGGGACGGTGTGGAGGGACCTCCTCTGTGCGTCTGACCGCGGAATTAGGGAATGGTATGGACTGGAGGGAGTTTCTGTCTCTTGTTTATGTATCTTTTGTGTGGCTCACACATACCTCGTCTGTGTTGTGAATGTATTTCCAGACGCTTTGAAACAGAATTAGATCAATGCTGCTTCGCTCCATCGTCTGTTCTGGAAAATAGGACCAATGAGCAGTAAATCCGTCTCCAAACCTTTAATTCCATCCGCAGGTCGTCGGAAACTGAATGGGGATCTTTCACACCGGCCCATCACAGTTTCCCGGTGTCAGTTGTAAGGTGAAGATCCCTCCGAAATGTCCGATCACATAGACTTGTCCGGGATAGAGACAGAGTGTAGCTGGATCTGCACTGTACCATCAAATAGTCCTGCTGTCAGTCACACAGAGAGACTCCAACACAGTTTCCCGAAACACGTTCCTGGGATCAGACACAAATTCAAGATCCCAAAACACTGTCCCAGCACATACAAACAGCGTTAGGCACAGAGTAAAGCTGCTTCCACACCGTCCCATCACACACTCCCGGGGTCAGACACAGAGTGAATCTCCCTCCGCACCGTCCCATCACACTCTCCCGGGGTCAGACACAGAGTGAAACTCCCTCCACACCGTCCCATCAGACACTCCCGGGGTCAGACACCGAGTGAATCTCCCTCCACAAAGACCCGTCACACACACCTGCCTGGTCCGACAGAGACTGAAGCTCCTCCACAAAGTCCCGTCACACACAATGGGCGAACTCTCTCTACATCGTCTCATCTCACAGCTCCGGGTTCAGACACAAGTGAATCTCCGTCAAACTTCACACACACACAATCACACAATCACGTTTCAGATACAGAGTGTAACTCCCGACACAATGTCCAAACACACCTTTCCGGGTCAGACCCAGAGTAAATCTCCCTCCAGATCCCCTTGTGTCAGTCATAGAGTGAATCGCCCTCCACACCGTCCCGTCACACGCTTCCGTAGTCAGGCACAGAGTGATTCTCTCTCCGCACCGGCGATTCAGGCGAAGATGCAGGCCTGGGTTGCCGGCAAGGCTTCACACGTGGGTAGCCGGCAAACGTTCAGGCGTGGGTAGCCGGCAAACGTTCAGGCCTGGGTTGCCGGCAAAGGTTCACACGTGGGTTGCCGGCAAGGCTTCAGGCCTGGGTTGCCGGCAAACGTTCAGGCCTGGGTTGCCGGCAAAGGTTCACACGTGGGTAGCCGGCAAGGCTTCAGGCGTGGGTTGCCGGCAGCATTACAGGTGTAGGTCGCAGGCTGGACTTCAGGCCAGGCTTCAGAGGGAAGGAAGGGAACAGTCCAGCCTCAAGGTAACAGCAAAGTCGGCCTGGCTTACCCAACGGAGGCAAGGACAGGGAGGGACAGATCCCACTGTAGGGTAATGGCAAGGGCAGGATTGGACTGATCCCACCGTAGGGTAACGGCAAGGACAGGAAGGGACAGATCCCACCGTAGGGTAACGGCAAGGACTGGAAGGGACAGATCCCACCGTAGTGTAACGGCAAGGACAGGAAGGGACAGATCCCAACGTAGGGTAACGGCAAGGACGGCCTGGCTTACCCAACGGAAACAAGGACAGGGAGGGACTGATCCCACCGTAGGGTAACGGCAAGGACAGGGAGGGACAGATCCCACCGTAGGGTAACGGCAAGGACGGCCTGGCTTACCCAACGGAGGCAAGGAAAGGAAGGGACTGATCCAACCTTAGGGTAACGGCAAGGACTGGAAGGGACAGATCCCACCGTAGGGTAACGGCAAGGACAGGAAGGGACAGATCCCACCGTAGGGTAACGGCAAGGACGGCCTGGCTTACCCAACGGAGGCAAGGACAGGAAGGGACAGATCCCACCGTAGGGTAACGGCAAGGACGGCCTGGCTTACCCAACGGAGGCAAGGACAGGAAGGGACAGATCCCACCGTAGGGTAACGGCAAGGACAGGGAGGGACAGATCCCACCGTAGGGTAACGGAAAGCACAGGAAGGGACAGATCCCACCGTAGGGTAACGGCAAGGACAGGAAGGGACAGATCCCACCGTAGGGTAACGGCAAGGACAGGATTGGACTGATCCCACCGTAGGGTAACGGCAAGGACGGCCTGACTTACCACACGGAAACAAGGACAGGAAGGGACAGATCCCACCGTAGGGTAACTGGAAGGACAGGGAGGGACAGATCCCACCGTAGGGTAACGGAAAGCACAGGAAGGGACAGATCCCACTGTAGGGTAACGGCAAGGACAGGAAGGGACAGATCCCACCGTAGGGTAACAGCAAGGACAGGGAGGGACAGATCCCACCGTAGGGTAACGGAAAGCACAGGAAGGGACAGATCCCACTGTAGGGTAACGGCAAGGACAGGAAGGGACAGATCCCACCGTAGGGTAACGGCAAGGACAGGAAGGGACAGATCCCACCGTAGGGTAACGGCAAGGACGGCCTGACTTACCCCACGGAAACAAGGGCAGGGAGGGACAGATCCCACCGTAGGGTAACGGCAAGGACAGCCTGATTTACCCCACGGAAACAAGGGCAGGGAGGGACTGATCCCACCGTAGGGTAACGGAAAGCACAGGGAGGGACAGATCCCACTGTAGGGTAAAGGCAAGGACGGCCTGACATACCCCATAGAAGCCGAGGACAGCATACCGACGAGACGAACCAGCCACCACACTCGAACCGAGGGCACTTTCATTGCAGCCACAACATGAGGATCAAGTGCCTGTGATTAAGCCCAACTGAAACAACGGACAGCCATAAGACTTGGAGTCCGGATTCCACGGAGCGGACCGTGAACTGGAACACGGACTTTACGGACCGGAACATGACATCTTCCTTCCTTTCAAAGAATAAAGCCCCAGCTCCCTTAATCTCTGATCATAATGAATACACTCTAAACAAGGCAGTATCAAGGTAAATCTACTTCGTACCCTTTCCAGTGCTTCCACATCCTTCCCATAGTGAAGCAACGAGAACTGGACAATGTACTCCAATAAACAAACGGAACACAAATCAACAACAGTTCTGCGCCTCTCTCACCTGAGAAATCCCCTCCTTGAAGATTCAAAATATAATCTCACTAACTAACACTCAAATGCGATTTCAAACCCGGGGTCGGACACAGAGTGAATCTCCTTCCACACCGTCTCATCATACACACCGGGGGTCAGACACTGAGTTAATGTCCCTCCACACTGTCCCATTACATATTCACGGGGTCAGATAGAGAGTGAATCTCCTTCCACACCGTCCCATCGCACAATCCCGGGGTCAGATATAGAGTTTAATTCCCTCCACGCCGTCAAATCACACACCTCCGGGGTCAGACACAGTGTCAAGCTCCTGGCCCACCGTTAGTGCTATTTCTGCTCATTTCCACCGGATATTGATCTCTCGGTTCTCAGCTTTTCTACGTCTCTGTGTGTACAGACCGGTCGAGTGGTTTCACACCTCTTTCTCCCAGTTACTGCAAACTCACCACCCCTCCACAGCCCTCACTCCCCGCCCCCCCCCCCCCTCTGTTCCACCACTGGTCTCACACACAGTTATTATGTCAGAGACACTCAGTTTGAGATTACAGAAACGCCGAATTGCTGGTGAGTGATGAGAGGGGAGAGAGAGAGTGAAGAGGGAAATTCGCGCTTTTTCTGAATCCGTTACAGTGTTATCGGACTGTGAGGCGGCAGATTCAATCTGTGTCTGACCCCGTGAGTGTGTAACAGCGCGGTGTGGACGAGAGTTCACTCTTTGTCTGACCGAGGGACTGTGCGCTGGGGCGGAGTGGACGACCTTCAATCTGATCCTGACCCCGGGCGTTTGTGGTGGGACCGTGCGCAGGGGAGGTTCATTCAGTGTCTAATCCCTCAAATGTATGATCTAACGGTGTGGAGGGAGTTTCACTCTGTGTCTGACCTCGGGACTGTAATGGGATGGGGTGGAAGGAGCTTCACCCTGCATCTGACCACGGGATTGAGTGATGGGACGGTGTAGGGGGAGCTTCACTCTGTGTCTGATCCCGTGTGTGTGTGACGGGACGGTGTGTATGGAGTTTCAGTTTTTATCTGACACCGGGAGATTGTGAGGGGATGATGTGGAAGGAGATTGACTCCGCGTCTGACCACGGGAGAGTGTGATGGAACGGGGTGTAGGGAGCTTGTCTCTGTGTCTGATCCCGGGGATGTGTGATGGGACTGTGTGGAGGGAGATTCAATCTGTGTCTGACCACAGGTGAGTGTGATAGGACGGGGTTTAGGGAGCTTGTCTCTGTGTCTGATTCCGGGGGTGTGTGGTGGGACTGTGCGGAGAGAGCTTCACTCTGTGTCTGATCCCGTGTGTGTGTGACGGGACGGTGTGTATGGAGCTTCAGTCTTTATCTGACACCGGGAGATTGTGAGGGGATGATGTGGAGGGAGATTGACTCCGAGTCTGACCACGGGAGAGTGTGATGGAACGGGGTGTAGGGAGCTTCTCTCTGTGTCTGATCCCGGGGATGTGTGATGGGACTGTGTGGAGGGAGATTCACTCTGTGTCTGACCACAGGAGAGTGTGATAGGACGGGGTTTAGGGAGCTTGTCTCTGTGTCTGATCCCGGGGATGTGTGATGGGACTGTGCGGAGAGAGCTTCACTCCGAGCTCGACCCTGGGGATTGAGAGATGGGATGGTGCCGAGGGAGATGCACTCTGTGCCTGACCACGGTAGTTTGAAATGGGACGGTGTGGCAGCAGCTTTCCTCTGTGTCTAAACCTGTTTGTATATGCTGGGACTGTGCCTTGAGATCTTCGCTCCACGTCTGATCCCGGGAATGTGTATTGGGACAGTGTTTCGGGAATTTCCCTTTAAGTCTGTCAACAGGACTATTTGATGGGAGAGTGCAGAGGAAGCTTCGCCCTGTTTCTAAACCGCCGAGTCTGTGTGATCGGACGGTTCGGACGGATCTTCACATTACAACTGACGCCTGCAATGTGTGATGGGCCTGTGTGAAAGTATCCCTGTTTCTGTGTCTGTCTACCGGCGTATGTAATGGTCTGTGTGGAGAGAGATTCACTGTGCATTGGTCCCATTTTCCAGAACGGACGATGGGGCGAAGCAGCATTGTTTTGTCTCTGTTTCAAAGCGTCTTGAAATAAATCCAAAACAGGAAGAGGTATGTGTGAGCCACACAGAAGATACATACACACCAGACTGAAGCTCCCTCCACTTCATCGAATTTCATAATTCTGGGGTCAGACACAGAGTGAAGCTCTCTCCACATCGTCCCATCACATACTCCTAGGGCCTGAGACAGAGTGATTCCCCTCCACATCGACGCATCACACACTCCCGGGGTCAGTCACAGAGGGAATTTCCCTCAACAGCGTCCCATCACACTCTCCCGGTCTAAGACACAGACTGCGTCTCCCTCCACACCGTTCCATTACACACCTCCGGGGTCAGACACAGGGCCAAGCTCCGAGCACACCGTTGGTGTTATTTCCGCTCATTTCCACCGGATATCGATCTCTCGGTTCTCAGCTGCTCTACGTCTCTGCGAGTACAGGCAGGTCGTGTGGTCGTGACTGCCAACACACCAGCCCTCCTCAGCTCTCACTCCCCTCCCCCTCCCTCCTCAGTTCTACCTCTGGTCTCTCACACACTTATTGTCTCTGAGACAGACACACTGTTGGAGACTACAGGAACGGTGAAGTGCTGGTGATTGATGAGAGGGATAGAGGGAGTGAAGAAGGAGTGTCACTCTGTTTCTGAATCCGTTACTGTGCTACCGGACAGTGAGGCGTCAGATACAGTCTGTGTCTGTCCCCGGGATGTGTGATGGACCCTCAACACCATTTCAAATACCCCATTTCCTTTCACTTCCCCCCTTTGTTTTCTGTGGAGGATGTAACAAATCCCCACTATCCAGTGGACCTCGACTTTCCAGGGAACCCAAACACGTCCCGGGCACATTTCACTCCGGTACCGTTCACCGTGAGCGGGAGAGATGGGAGTAGAGAGGGTGGGAAGACAAAAAGAGAAGTTTGGTGAGGAGGGCAGGGGAGCGAGTGGGAGCGGATTAAAAAGGAGAGAGCTGGGGAGTGGGGCGAAAATGAATCTCTACAACAATCCTCCCTCTCTACCCCCTCTCCCCATTCTCTCCCAGTCCTTGCCCTCCCCTTCTTTCAGTGATACCCCTTTCTGACCCCTGTAAATCACGACTCTCTTTCCCCTGCCATACCCTAAACTTCCCCTCACTCCTCCCTCTGTTTCTCTCCACTCTCACTACTCTTCCCCCGCCACTCTCATCGGTCCAGACCACCCCCTCTCACACCCTGAATGTCCTTTTCCCCCAGCGCTTCCTCCCCCTGCTCTCGGCTCCTCTCTTTATCAGCTGCTCAACTGGAGATTGTTTGTGTCGGACTGATCCCCTTGTCAACACGGGCATCCTCTGACAACGGTACTTCCCCTCGCTGAGCTCAGAGACGCAGAGGATCCTCGACGGGAAGAACGACAGAGGGACTTTCATGAATATGAAGTTCACCGAAAAGGACTCACCGTCTCCATCGGGAGGTGAGTGGGGCAGAGAAGGAGTGAGGGAGATTAAATCTCTTTCTAACCCAGGGAGTGTGTGATGGGGGTTTGTGGAGGGAGCTTCACTCTGTCTCTGAACCCGGGAGTGTGGGATGAGAACGCGTGGAGGGAACTTCACTCTGTCTCAGACCCCGGGATTGCTTGATTGCACGGTGTGGAGGTAGATTCACTCTGTGTCTGACCCCGGTAGTGTGTGATGGGTCGGTGTGGAGGGAGATTCACTCTGTGTCTGACACCGGGAGTGTGTGATGGGACGGTGTGGAGGGAGCCTCACCCAGTTTCTGACACCGGGAGTGTGTGATGTGACGTGGTGGAGGGAGAATCACTCTGTGTCAGATCCCGGGAGTGTGTGATGGGACGGTGTGGAGGGAGATTCTCTCTGTGTCTGACCCCGGTACTATGTGATGGGTCGGTGTGGCGGGAGCCTCAACCTGTTTCTGTCTCTCACTGTTCTGCCCCCAGATGAACATGATGTATCGTATGTGGAACTTCATTTCAAGACCCTCTCTGTTCCCCGGGTCCGGACGAATAGAGGTAAGTTTCACTTTGTTGGTTTGACTGCTCACTGATGTGTCTTTCCTGTTGAGAAATCTCATCGCAAGGGCACTGTTAACCCTAATGATTCCCTGTGAGACAATAAGTCAAATGTAAAGTGTGCGAGACTCGATGAGCTACGAGCTTAATGGGAGGGTCTGTGAGGAGGGAGCACTCTGGGAAGGGTCGCAGTGGAGGCAGAGAAACAGACGGGGCGGTATAGAGGGAGGCCTGTGGAACGGGATGAGGAGTTTATCTGGGTGTGGTCGCTGCAGAGAACGCCATGAGATTTTTTGTGTGGTGGGAGTACCATGAGAGGCGGTTAAACTAGGGGCGCTGAGGAAGGAGAGCTGTGCAAGGAAGGACAGAGGCTATTTTAGTGAGGAACAACTTTGTAAAATGTGCACAACACTCTCCCCGTTCTATCCCCACTCTCATCACTCTCTCTGCTTTCTCTCCACTGCCTCCCTTTTCTCCGCCATCTCTCACATGCTAATCTCTCATCCGCTTTTCTTCCTTTTTCGTCCACTTTTTCCTTTCTTTCACCCTCAATCTCACGCTCCCTCCCCTTCCCCAACCATTCTCTTTCTGTTCCACAACTCTCCCCTTCTACGGCTCCAGATCTCTGTGTTGCCATTTCCCCTCTAACTACTTCTCTTTCTCCACTCTCCCCTTTCCCACACTCTCTGCCGTCTCTCTTTCACACTCCTCCTCTCTAACGCTCTCTACAGACGAGCACCTTGATTGTCTAATTTACCAAGCACGTGAATTCATACACTATGTACCTTGTGTCCACACCGGATAACTCACCCTGACCTTCCATGCACGGTCAGAGAACAGAAAATATGTCACCACGTGTAAGGGAGCTTCTGCTGCTGGTCACGTGTTTCCTTGTGAAGGGCTGGTCCTGTCTCACGAGCCTAATTGAGCTTTTTTGAAGAGGTAAGGAAATAAATTGATGCTCGTAGGGCTGTAGATATGGTTCATGTATTTAGTAAGGAATTTGACAAGGTCCCCACGAGAGACTCATCCAGAAAGTCATGATGCATGGGATCAGTAGAATCTTGGTTGCTTGGATAAAAAGTTGGCTTACAGGAAGAAAGCAGAGGGTGGTAGTGGAAGGGAAGTGTTCTGCCTGCAGGTCGGTGACTAGTGGAGTGCCGGAAGGATCTGTCCTGGGGCCCCTGCTCTTTGTGATTTTTATAAATGACCTGGATGAAGAGGCAGAAGGATGGGTGAGTAAGTTTGCGGATGGCACGCAGATTGGAGGAGTTGTGGATGGAGCTCTAGGTTGTTGAAGGTTACAAGAGGATATAGGCAGGATGATAGATATTGACAAGATTATGAGAGACATAGATAGGGTGGATAGCCAGTACCTGTTTCCCAGGGTACCAATAGCAAACACCACAGGGCATATATAAAAAGTTAAGGGAGTGAAGTTTAGGGGAGACATCAGTGGTAAGTTATTTTTTTTTTTAAATAGAGGGTTGTGGATGCCTGGAATGACTTGCCAGGGATGGTGGTGGAAACTAAAACATTAGGGGTATTTAAGAGCCTCTTGGACAGGCACGTGGATGAAAGAAAAATAAAGGGTTACGGGGTGGTGTGGGTTCAGTACTCGTTTTAAGGAATAAATGGGTCGGCACAATATCGAGGACTGAAGGGCCTGTACTGTGCTGTAGTGTTCTAGTGTTCCTGTGTTCCAGTGCCCACTGCTCTGTCCCCGTCAAACCTTCTTGGCTCCTCCGTCAGCTTAGCATGTTCCTGTGGAACCCCGCCCATCTTTGCCGACGCACCACCGAAAGCATCCAATCACGATGCAGTTCGGCTTTGACGGGAACTACTCAGTCCGTGACCGAAGAAAACTGTAAAGAGTCGTGGACACAGCTCAGCAAATCAGGCCTCATCTCCCTTCTCACCGTTCCCGTCCTACTGCACTCTCTCCTGGCACAGTACCCCCTCCCCCTCTGTTTCTCACTCTTTCCCCCTTTCTCACCTCGTTGTCTTTCCCCATTGCTCTCGTATTTCCCGTCCATTATCCCATCCCTCTCTCCGCATCCCTCTCCATCCCTTTCACAGTCTCTCCTCCTCTCTCTCTCCACCACTCCATTTGTCTCGCTGTCTCTCAACCCCTCTCTCCCCCTCGCTTACCCCATCTCTCTCTTCTGCTGTCTCTTCACTCTCTACGCGAATCTATCTCCCGTTCTCTACCCTTATCTCATTCTGTCCCTAATCAGTCTGTCCGACTCTCTCTCCCAGATGGTCTGACCTCCACCTACTCAGAGCTGAACTTTCGGAGAGACGATCCACTCACCGATGAGGACGAGGATCCTCCCATTGCCTCGGGACCCAGAATAATGCCAACTACTGCACAGACAGGTCAGAGTTCACAGTAGTGACGCCTTTCTGGAAGCGTCAGGTGTCATTCGCTCGAATGTTTCAAATGTTAATGTCTGCCTCGGCCACTTCTCTGGGATCTCCCTCCAACTCCTGCCTGTGATGTATAGAAATGATCTGGCTGTAATTGTAGATGGGTGCGTTGGTGAATTGCTTGTGATGCGAAGATAGGTGCTCTTGTGGATCATGTTGAAAACTGGCAAAATAAGATTCAATGCGAGAGAGACGAGTCACAGATCTGGTTGGAGAAATGGCTGAGTTCAGCCCGTCAACTATCCGATGTGTGGAAAAAGAACAAAGCTGGAAAACAGTAATACAACTGTGAAAAACAATAAACTCTGAATCCAGACGGTCACTTCCCCGTGGATCCCCTGTATCATAATCCTCTGGATCAGTCTCCCCTGAGGGACTCGGTCAAACGTCCAAATGAAATTGACGGCGACAACACCCACGAATCCAATTTAGACAATCGCGTACGAGAGAGGAAAGCACCTGTGGAATTAGTCAGACACTTCTCAGCCTTTTCCGAGTCAGGGAATTTGGACTCTCAGCGATTACGGCTGAAAGTAACTGAGGCTGGGAGAGGGAGGGGTGATCGTGGTAGAAGGAGAAACCGGGCTTGGTGGGTGAAAGGGACTCCAAATTGGGGAGACGCTGAATGATGTCAGTGATTTGGACGACGGGATTAAATCTCATGGACCTGATGGGATGCACGCTCACATCCCCTGCTTCACACTCCCATTCGGATATGTCCATATATGGCCTCCTCTACTGCCATGATGAGGCCAAACTCGGGTTGGAGGAGCAACACATCAATTACCGTCTGGGTAGTCTCCAGCCCCTTGGTATGAACATTGAATTCTCCAACTCCCGGTAATTCCCTCCCTCTCCCTTCCCCATCCCACTTTCACTCAGCCTCCTCTCCCAGCTGCCTCTCTCATGATTCTGACTCTACTACCCGTGTTGCTTTCCTCTTCATCTTTCCTGCCTATCCCCTCCCGCACCCCTTGATCTTTCCTCCGGTTGGTTTTTCACCTTCCACCCTCCCCCCACCTTCTTGTAGCGCCCCTGCCCCTTCCTTCTTCAGTCCTGACGAAGGGTCTCGGCCCGAAAAGTTGACTTCTCGTTCCAATGGATGCTGCCCAATCTGCTGAGTCCATCCAGCTTGTTTGTACAGACTATTATTTAGCTGGTGAGAGAATTAAAAATGCAGATCTGCAAACGGACTTGGGAGTGCTTGTCCAAGACAGCCTAAAGCTTAACCTCCATCTTCAGTTGGTGGTGAAGAAAGCGAAGGAAATGTTGACATTCATTTTTAGATGTATAGAATATAAGAGCAGGGATGTGATGTTGAGGCACCAAAAGACTCTCGTGAGACCACACTGAGAGTATTGTGTGCAGTTTTAGGCTCCTTATTTTGGACAGCACATACAGACATTGGAGAGGGTTCAGGGAAGATTCACAAGAATAATTCCAGGAATGAGAGGGTTGCTGTAGGAGGAACATCTGGCAGCTCCGGGGCTGTATTCCCTGGAGATCGGGAGAATGAGAGGGAAATCGTTATAGAAACATTTCGAATGTTGAAAGGCCTGCAGGGATTAGACATGGAAATGTTATGTCCCATGGTAATCGATTCTAGGACAAGAGGGTTGGATTTCCGGATTGAAGGAATCTTTTAGAACTGAGCTGCGGAGAAATTACTTCCATCAGAAGGAATTTGTTGCCACGAGAGGCTGTGAAAGCCAAGTCATTGGGAGCATTTAACGCAGAGAGAGATAGGCTCTTGATTTGCCCGGCCATCAACAGGTATGGGGAGCAGACAGTGAGTGGGGTTGACTGGAAGAATTGGATAGGCCCATGATTAGATGGCGGGATAGACGCGATTGCCCGAATGGCTTCCTTCTGCTACTATATCTTATGATCTCCTGGTCTTGTGGTCTCCCCACAGCTGCGTATGACCGGGAATCGAAAGTGAAGATCGGAAATAGACCGCACCGTCAGATCTGCCTACTCTGCCTAGTTACGTCCGCCCTCATCGTGATAGTGGCCGGTCTCTCGATCCATGGTGAGTGGAACGGGCTCCGAGCGGAGTCAGACCATAAATAAAGAGAGTGGAATAAATTGTTAACATGCCCCTGACTGTCTCACTGATAAACTCCTCAAAGCTAAACCGAAACACGCCTCACAGTGACACCGACACGCTCTTCACCGTGGCACTGAGGTACCGTACACCGTGACACCTTCACGCTCCTCAGCGTGATCCGCTCTGCACCGCATCGTGACAAAGACTCACACGTCACTGTAACACACCTTACCGAGACAGTATCACCCCTCAACATAACACAGATGCATCGCTCACTGAGGCAATTACCCACACCTCACCCTGACACAGGCAAACTCCTGAACGTGATACAGACAGCTAAATTATCAATGACAACGACATAGTTCTCTCCATGACACCGTCACACAGCTCAGCGTTATACTCTCACACACACCGTGGCCATGACATGTCTCTCAACGTGAAACTCAAACATACGTGAGAACAGCACACCATGACACAGATGCTCCACCCACCGTGATCCCACTAACCCCTCACTCTGACATTTCCCTCGCCTTGACGTCGAGATACACTTCATTGTGATCTGGCACGCCTTTCGCCGGGGCACAGAAACACCTATCACAGTGACACCGACACGTTCCCCACAACAACTTTGACATGCCCCGCACGATACTGACGCAGACCCCCACTGCAACTTCAAGAAAATCTTCATCAGGGCATTGATATACCCTGCAGCGTGACACATACACGCCCCTCACGGTGGCGCCGACGCCTCTCACTGTGCCGCCAGATTATCCTTCACTGTGACACCCTTCACCGTGACACTGACACAACACTCTCTGTGACCCGTTCGGTAGCGTGACTCTGACTCACGTGTCACTGTAAACGCTAAACATCCTTCACCATCTCTCTCAGTATCACAGATTCGTCAGTCTAAGGAAACCTGCCACCGAAACTACCATGAGTTAAACTCAACCCTTCAATCCAGGCTTTCTGCGCTCAAGTCTAATCTATCCGTTTATAAACAAATACACAGCGATCTCCGTCACCAGTTCTGTAAATTTTTGACCAGCAGAAGAGGTGAGGCATCATCCCCCTCTTTCACCCGCTCGTCATCACAGGGCAGGCATGGAGAGAGGATGCGTCATTCTGTGCTTGACATCGGGAGTGTGTGAAGAGATGGTATGGAGGGTAATTCTTTAGGTGTTTGACCCGGTGAGTGTGTGATTGGAATGCGTGGAGGAAGTTTCACTCTATCAATGTATCCAGGAAATTCTGATTGGACGTTCAGGAGGTGGATTCACTCTGGGTCTGACCACGGGGTTGTGAGACGTAACATTACAGCTTCACTCGATGTCTCACTCCGGGAATGTCTGATGGGACAATATGGATCCACCTTCTCTCTGTATCTGACAGCGGGATTGTGTGATGGGAAAGTGCCCAGAGAGATTCACCCCATCTCTGACCCTTGAAGTGTGTTATGGCACCGTGGACAGAGAGTTTCACTGAGAATCCGGGACTGTGTGACGGGATGATCATTCTATTTGTCACCCGCTTGTGTGATCGGATGTTGTGGAGGGAGTCTGACCCCGTGGCTGTGCCATGGAACCTTGTGGGAGAAACCTTGCTTTCTGTGAGAACACAGGGTAGCGCGATGAGTCGGTACAGATATAGCCTCACTCTGTGGCTCGCCAGGAAGTGTGTAATGGGACGTAAGGAGGGAGATTCACATTGTATTAAACTCGGAAGTGTGTGATGGGACCGTGTGCAGGCAACTACCCTCTGTGTCTGACACTTTGCTCTGTGTTGTGTTGAGAAGCTGTGGAGGGAGAATCACTCTCCCTCTGACGTTTGACGAGTGTGCTGAGGGAGTTCCTTTCTGTGTCTGACCGCTGGAGTGTGTGTGGCGGCCGTGGAGAGTGCGATTCACACTGAGCCTGACCAAGGCTGTGTTATTGGACTTTGTGGAAGGATCTAAATTCTGTTGTCTGACCGCAGGAGTGTGTGATGAGATGGTGTGGAAAGAGTAATACTGAGCATCTGACCCGGGATCAGAGTGACGGGACGGTGTGCTGCAAACTTCATCACACATCTGAAAGCTGAAATTTAGCACCTCGCACTTATCAGCATTAAACTCCATCTGCCATTCTTCAGCCCACTCTTCTAAATGGCCTAAATCTCTCTGCAAGCTTTGAAAACCTACTTCATTATCCACAACGCCAACTACCTTAGTATCATCTGCATATTTACCAATCCAATTTATCACCCCCTCATCCCGATCATTAAAGTATATGACAAGCAACATTGGACCCAGTACTGATCCCTGAGGCACACCACTAGTCACCGGCCTCCAACCTGACAAACAGTTCTCTACAACTACTCTCTGGAATCTCCCATCCAGCTACTGTTGAATCAATTTTACTGCTTCAATATTCATACCAAACGATTGATCCTTCCTAACTAAACATCCGTGCGGAACCTTGTCAAAGGCCATACTGAAATCCATATAGACAACATCCACTGCTTTACCCTTGTCAACTTTCCTCGTAACCTCTTCAAAAAATCAGTAAGATTTGTCAAACAGCACAAATCCATGCTGACTGTTCCTAATCAGACACTCTCTATCTAGATAATTATATATACCATCTCTAAGAATACTTCCCATTAATTTACCCACCACTGACGTCAAACTGTCAGACCTATATTTGCTAGAATTTCTCTTAGAACCCTTTTAAAACAAAAGAACCGCATAGGCAATACTTCAATCCTCCGGCACCATTCCCGTTTCTAATGACATTTGAAATATTTCTGTCAGAGCCCCAGCTATTTCCACACTAACTTCCCTCAAGATCCTAGGGAATATCCTATCAGGACCCGGATATTTATCAACTTTTACATTCCATAAAAGCGCCAGTACTTCCTCCTCTTTAATCGTCATAGTTTCCATAACTTCCCTATTTGTTTCCCTTACCTTACACAATTCAATATCCTTCTCCTTAGTGAATACCGAAGAAAATAATTTGTTCAAAATCTCCCAAATCTCTTTAGGCTCCACACATAGCTGTCCACTCTGATTGTCTAAAGGACCAATTTTATCCCTCACTATCTTTTTGCTATTACTATAACTGTAGAAACCTTTTGAGTTTATTTTCATCTTACTTGCCAAAGTAACCTCGTATCTTCTTTCAGGTTTTCTAATTTCATTCTTAAAATTCTTCTTATATTCTTTATATTCCCAGAGCACCTCATTTACGCCATGCTGCCTATATTTATTGTAGATAGCTCTCTTTTTCCTAACCAAGTTTCCAATATCCCTAGAAAACCATGTCTCTCTCAAACTTTTAACCTTTCCTTTCAACCTAACAGAAACATAAAAATTCTTTACCCTCAAAATGTCACCGTTAAATGACCGCCATTTCTCTACTACATCCTTCCTATAAAACAAATTGTCCCACTCTCTCGTTTTAATCCTTTCACATCTCCTCAAAGATAGTCTTTCTCCAATCAGAAATCTCGACCCTGGGTCCAGTCCTATCCTTCTCCATAATTATATTGAAACTAATGCCATTGTGATCACTGCAACTGAAGTGCTCCCAAACACATACCCCCCTCACCTGACCTATTTCATTCACTAACAGAAGATCCAACACTACCCCTTCTCTCTTCTGTACCTCTATGTATTGCTGTAAAAAACTATCCTGCACACATTTTACAAACTCCAACCCCATCCAGCTATTTACAAAATGGGCTTTCCAGTTTAGGTGTGGAAAATTGAAATCCCCCACTATCACAACTTTGTGCTTACTACAAATATCTGCTATCTCCTTACAAATGTTCTCCTCCATTTCCAGCTCCCCATTAGATGGTCACTAATACACCCCTGTAAGTGTTATTAATCCCTTTCACATTCCTCAATTCCACCCAAATAGTCTCCCTAGAGGAGCCCTCTAATCTATACTGCCAGAGCACCGCTGTAATATTTTCCCTGACAAGCAACGCAACACTCTTGTCCCTCCGATTCTATCACACCTGAAGCAACGAAATCCAGGAATATTTAGTTGCCAATCACATATCTCCTGCAACCATGTTTCACTAATAGTTACAATATCATATTTCCAGGTATCAATACATGCTCTAAACTCATCCAATATTCTTACAATGCTCCTAGCATTAAAATAAATGTATTTAAGAAATTCTACACCTCTTCCTTTCTGTTTATCTCTGACAGTACAAAGAGCTTTATTATCTTCTTTTTCTTCCTTCTCCCATACATCTGTTCCTACACTCTGGTTCTCACTCCCCGCTTGTATCTAGTATAAATCCACTGGATCCACTCTAGCAAACCTACCCGCAAGAATATTTGTCCGCCTCAAGTTCAGATGTAAACCGTCCCGCCGGAACAGGTCCCACCTTCCCTGGAAAACTGCCCATTTACATATAAATTTGAAGCCCTCCCTCCTGCACCATGTCTTCAACCAAGTGTTGATCTGCATTATCTTACTATTTCTAAACCCACCTGCAAGTGGCACTGGTAGCAATCCTGAGATTGCTATCCTGGAGGTCCTGTCCTTTAACTTGGCACGTAGCTCCCTAAACTCACCTTTCAGGATCTCCTCACTCTTCCTACACACGTCATTGTTCCCTACATGCACCACGACATCTGGCTGCTCACCCTCCCTCTTGAGAATACTGAGAACTCCATCCGAGATACCGTGGACCCAGGCACCACGGAGGCGACAGGCCATCCGAGATTCTCGATCTCTTTTACAGAACCTCCTATCTGTCCCACTAACTATCGAATCCCCTATCACTATTGCTCTCCTCTTTTCCCTCCTTCCCTTCTGAGCTGAGAGTCCAGTCTCGGTGCCAGAAACGCAACCACTGCAACTTGTCCCTGGTTGGTCGTCCCCACCAACAGTATCCAAAACGGTATACTTATTGTTGATGGGAACGGCCAAAGGGGTACTCTGCTTTTCCAGTCTATTCCCCTTCCCTCTCCTGACACTCACCCAACTGCCTGTCTCCTGATTCCTAGGGGTGACTATCTCCCTGAAACTCCTGTCTATTTCTGCTTCTGCCTCCCGAATGATCAGAAGTTCATCCGGCTCCCGTTCCCTAACACGGTTTGTCTGGAGCTGCAGCTCCATGCACCTTTTGCATGTGTAGTCATCAGGGACAACAGTGCTCGCCCTGAGTCAGCCTCCGCTCGCTATTTAAATTCTCCCGCTGCCTCACTGGACGACTTTCACGCGCTTGCGCAGTTGCGCCCCGCCTCTGTCTGTTCTTCCGAAGCCAGATTGAGCCAAAGCCGACCCACTCTGACACAGTCCACTCCGACTATTGTCGCGGTATATGGCGGTCTTTCATTTAAAACTTTAGCGCACTACGTCATGCACCTCCACAGTCCAGCATCTTTACCAATATCAGTTAAAAAAAAAACAGCTTCTCACAGAGCTTCCGTCTCCACCTCTTAATGAGATTTAAATAGCCCAGTGGTGTGTGAAGGGACGGTGTCGAGACTGTTTTACTCTCTGTTTGACACCGGGAGTGTTTGATGGGACTGTGTGGAGAGAGCTACATTCTGAGCCTGATCCTGGGATGGTGTGATGGGACGGTGGGGAGGGAGCATCACTCTGTATCTAACCCCGGGACTGTGTGATGGGACGGTGTGGAGGGAATTGCACTCTGCGTCTGATCGCGGGACTGTGATGCGACGGGGTGGAGGGAATCTCACTCTCTGTCTGACCCGGGGAATGTTCCGCCGCCTTCTCTCCTTACATTCCTTCTTCACCTTTTCAGCCTATCCCCTACTCCTTCTTGTGAATCTCCCACCACACCGTCCCATCACACACTCCCGTGGTCAGACACAGAGTGAATCTCCCACCACACCGTCCGATCACACACTCCCAGGGTCAGACACAGAGTGAATCTCCCTCCACACCGTCCCATCACACACTCCCAGGGTCAGACACAGAGTGAATCTCCGTCCACACCGTCCCATCACACACTCCCGGGATCAGACACAGTGAGTATCTCCCTCCACACCGTCCCATCACACAATCCCCGCGTCAGACCAGAGAGAATCTCTCTCCACACTTTCCCATCGCATAATTCCTGGCTCAGATACAGACTGAATCTTCCCCCACACTGTCGTATAGCTAGATGTCGCTCCCTCCAGACCGTCTCAACACACATTCCGGGTTCAGATACAGAGTGGATCTTCCTCCAAGCCGTCCCATCACGCACTCCCGTGGTCAGACACAGTGTGAATCTCCCTCCACACCGTCCCATCACACACTCCCGGGGTCAGGCACAGAGAGAATCTCCCTCCACACCTTCCCATCACACACTCCCGGGGTAAGACACAGAGTGAATCTCCCTCTTCATCGTCCCATCACACACTCCCGGGGTCAGACGCAGTGTGTATCTCCCTCCACACCGTCCCATCACACCCTCCTGGGCTCAGACAACAGTGAAGCTTACACCGCACCGTTCCATCACACACTCCCGGGGTCAGAAACGAAGTGAAGCTCCCTCCACACCATGCGCACACACACTCCAAGGGTCAGACACAGAATGAATCTCCCTCCGCACCGTCCCATCACACACTCCCGTGGGCAGACACAGAGTGAATCTCCCTCCGCACCGTCCCATGACACACTCCAGGGGTCAGACACAGAATGAATCTCCCTCCGCACCGTCCCATGACACACGCCCGGGGTCAGACACAGAGTGAATCTCCCTCCGCACCGGCCCATCACACACTCCCGGGGTCAGACACAAAGTGAATCTCCCTCCACACCGTTCCATCGCACACTCCCGGGATCAGACACAGAGTGAATCTCCCTCCACACCGTCCCATCGCACACTCCCGGCGTCAGACACAGAGTGAATCTCATTCTGCACCGTCCCATCACACACTCCCGGGTTCAGACACAGGGTGAATCTCACTCCACACCGTCCCATCACACACTCTCGTGGGCAGACACAGACTGATCTGCCACCGCCAGGCGGAGGCAGGAATGAGCTGATAGGTAACTGAAGGAGGAGGCATAGTGAACATGGGATAAGGGAAGGCAGGGGGAGGTAATTACCGGAAGTTGGACAATTCAAGGTAGCTTCATCCTGTGTCTGACCCTGGAAAGTGTGAATGGACAATGTGGAAACAGCGTCCCCTACTGTCTGATCTCAGGAGTGCGTGATGCGGCAGGTCGGATACTGAATTACTACACTTTGCGTCTGACTCTGACTGTGGGAAGAGCTGATGCCGAAGGACAACGAGAATGAGTGACGTGACTGTGTGGAGTGAGGTTCAGTCTGCGTTCTATCCCAGAAGAGTGTGATAGGACGGTGTGGATGGAGTTTCACATTGACCCCGGGAGTGTGTGAATGGACGGTGTGAAGGGAGATTTATTCTGTGTCTGACCCGGGGGGTGTGTGATGGGACGGTGCTGAGTTTAACTTTTTCTGATCCCAGCTGATGCAACGGGATTTATGGAGGGAGATTCACGGTTTGTTGTTCCTGAGTTGCAGAGTCAACGTGTCCCCAGGAATGGACCGAAAATGAAGACCGTTGTTATTTCATATCGACGTTTGGAGCATCTTATGATGGAGCGAGGCAAAATTGTTCGGAACTTGATTCAAGGCTCCTCGAAATAAATTCAAACAAGGAAAAGGTATGTCTTACCGCGAGAAGAGATATCAATAATCTAGAGGTCGCGCGGTGAGACAGACACTGAATCTCCTTCCACACCGTCCCATCACACTCTCCCGGGGTCAGACTCAGAGTGAATCTCCCTCCACACCGTCCCATCACACACTCCCGGAGTCAGACACAGAGTGAAACTCACTCCACACTCCCGAGCTCAGTCAATTGGTGTTTCCCTCTCTATACCGTCCATTCACATGTATATGCATTGTGAGAGTCTGTTTCTAAACATTAACTGAAGGGATTTAATTTCACAGAAGTTTGTTTCCAACGCTATCCAACGACACGTAACATACTGGATAGGAAAATGCGCAGACAGGTGAGGTTTGGACTGTTGCAGCTCTGTGGTGTGGAGCTGGGTCAGTGCGATGAGTTTAAAGACTGAAACGAGGTCGTGGGGATAGAGTCGGACAGTGTGATTAGTTTGAGCTCTGACATAGATCTGTGGGGGGTGTGTGCGTCAGTGAGATCTGTTTGGAAAAAGACAGGGTTGTGGAGAGAGTGAGACAGTGGGATTAGTTTGGAGACTGAAACGAGGTCGTGGGGATATAGTCGGGCAGTGGGATTAGTTTCAGTTCTGACACAGATCTGTGGGGAGAGAGTGAGTCAGTGAGATCAGTTTGGAGAAAGACAGGATTGTGGGGTGAGTGGTGCAGCGGGATTAATTTGGGAGCTGATTCGGGATTGTAGGGGAGAGCGTTGTAATGGGATTCGTACGGCGATGGGCCCGGGGCTGAGGGGAGAGCGCGGTATCATAGGATAAGTTTAGAGGTTGACAAGGGGCTGTGGAGAGTGGCGCAGATCAGTGGGATGAGTTTGGCGACGGTCTCCGGTTGTCTGCTGGATCTGTTTTGTCTCTGTTGAAATTGTCTAACCCTCTTTGACAGGAATGTGGCCTCTGATCTTCTGTACGAGTTAAACTATGAAACGCCCACCTGCAGTAAGTGCGGATCGAGTTACCGTTACAGTTGCAAAGGTAATTTCAGATTCATCTGCGAGAAGACGGCATATTTGTACCCGGATATTCCTGAAGAGGTCCAAGGTCTCTGTCAACTGCCTTTCGGGCCGACTTCAATCAAGTGACTTCACCCCACTTCCCCCCATTCAATATACCTCACCCTCACTCCCCCATCCTTTCATACCCTCCCACCCTATCATCCCCTCCTTTCTACCCGTGTTTCCTCCTCTACTTGCATCCCCATTCTCCCCCTACTCTCCCTCTCCCCACCTAGACCACTCGTCTCCCCTCCCTGCCCCAAACTCCCCCGCTCTCCCCATTTACTCCTCCTTTCTACTCACTCCTCTTTTCACTCTGCCCTTCTTCTCACAAACTCATTCCGCTTCTCCCCATTTATCTCTCTCTTACCCCAGTCCCTGCCTCTCCTCTCTCCGTTCTCTCCACCCACTCTCACCTCAATGCTGTGCATACTAGCTCTCGATGCCCCAACCAAGGGGAAAAAAGGCTGTGTATTCACCCTATCTGTGCCTCCCCTGGCTTCATACCCACGCTCCAAAGAACAAAGTCCCATTCTTCTCGTCTCTTCTCCATAACTCAGACCCTCGAGACCCGGCAACATCCTCGTAAATCTCCCCCCGCACTCCTTCCATCTCAGTGGCGTCTTTCCTACAGGAGGGCGACCAGAACTGAACACCGCCCTCCAAGCGGGGCCTCACCGACCTTTCCTGCAAATACAACGTGACTCAATGCGGTGACCAGAACTGAACACCGCCCTCCAAGCGGGGCCTCACCGACCTTTCCTGCAACTACAACGTGACTCAATGCGGTGACCAGAACTGAACACCGCCCTCCAAGCTGGGCCTCACCGACCTTTCCTGCAACTACAACGTGACTCAATGCGGTGACCAGAACTGAACACCGCCCTCCAAGCGGGGCCTCACCGACCTTTCCTGCAACTACAACGTGACTCAATGCGGTGCAAAGATGTAAAATTAACGTAAATCGGGGAAGTTAATAAATACTGCAAAAATAAGTGATTACCGAGGGAGTGTTTAAGTGTTCAGGGCGAGTTCTCAAACTGATGGCGGAGGGGAAGCAACTGCTTGTAAACTGTTGAACTTTCAGGCTCCTGTATCCCCTCCCTGATGGTACCGATGAGCACAGGGCATTTTCCGGCGGGAGGGGGTCCTCGCTGATGGATGTGGTCTTCCCGAGGCATTCCTTCTTGAACATGTCCTCGATGGGGGGGAGGTTTGGGCCCGTGATGGGGTTGGCTGAGCCTAGAACCCTCTGCGACCTCTGGCGACCCTCTGCGTTGCAGCCTCCACACCAGGCGGCGATGCGACAAGTCAGAACGCTCTCCACAGTACACTCTGAGAAATTTGCGAGTCTTCAATGACAGACCACATCCCCTCAAACTCCTAACGCTCTAATTCGTTTTGTAACGAGAGAGATATAACCATAAAACCATATAACCATTACAGCACGGAAACAGGCCATCTCGGCCCTTCTAGTCCGTGCCCAACGCTTACTCTTACCTAGTCCCACCGACCTGCACTCAGCCCATAACCCTCCATTTCTTTCCAGTCCATATTGTCATTTCTTTAAATGACAATATCGAACCTGCCTATACCATTTCTACTGGAAGCTCGTTCCACACAGCTACCACTCTCTCAGTATAGAAATTTCCCCTCTTGTTGCCCCTACACTTTTGCCCCCTAACTTTCAACTCATGTCCCCTTGTTTGAATCTCCCCTACTCTCAATGGAAAAAAAGCCTATCCACGTCAACTCTATCTATTCCCCTCATAATTTTAAATGCCTCTATCAAGTCCCGCCTCAGCCTTCTACGCTCCAAAGAATAAAGACCTAACTTGTTCAACATTTCTCTGTAACTTAGATGCTGAAACTCAGGAAACATTCTAGTAAATCTCTTGTGTACTCTCTCTATTTTCTTGACATCTTTCCTATAATTCGGTGGCCAGAACTGTATACAATACTCCAATTTTAACCTCACCAAGGCCTTGTACAATTTTAACATTACATCCTGAAGCACCATCAATAACTCACTCTGAGACGTAAGAAGCGAGATATCGGCTTTTATTGACTGGAAGAATGAACAACACTACATCCTGGAGAATGAGGCCGGACACAGACCTCAATCGCCTTTATACAGGGGTCTGTGGGAGGAGCCACAGGAGCAGTCAGAAGGGGTCTGTGGGAGGAGCCACAGGCGCAGTCAGCAGGGGTCTGTGGGAGGAGCCACAGGAGCAGTCAGCAGGGGTCTGTGGGAGGAGCCACAGGAGCAGTCCAGACAGGTACATGTAGTTCACCACACATCCCAACTCCTATAATCAATGCTCTGATTTATAAAGTCCAGCATACCAAAAGTATTCTTCACCACCCTATCCACATGAGATTCCAACTTCAGGGAACCATGCACCATTATTCTTAGATCACTCTGTTCAACCGCATTCCTGAATGCCCTGCAATTTACCATGTATGTCCTATTTTGAGCAGTCCCACCAAAATGTAACACCCCACACTTATCAGCATTAAACTCCATCTGCCATCTTTCAGCCCTCTCTTCTAACTGGCTTCAATCCCTCTGCAAGCTTTGAAAATCTTCTTCACTGTCCACTATACCTCCAATCTTTGTATCATAAGCAAATTTGCTGATACAATTTGCCACATTATCATCCAGATCATTGATATAGATGACAAATAACAATGGACCCAGCACTGATCCCTGTGGCACACCACTTGTCACAGGCCTCCACTCAGAGAAGCAATCCTCCACTACCACTGCCTGGCTTCTCCCATTGAGCCAATATCTAATCCAATTTACTACCTCTCCATGTATACCTAGCGATTGAATCTTCCTAACTAACCTCCCATGCGGGATCTTGTCAACGGCCTTACTGAAGTCCATGTAGACAACATCCACTGCCTTCCATTCATCCACTTTCCTGGTCACTTCCTCGAAAAACTCTAATAGATTGGTTAAGCATGACCTACCACGCACAAAGCCATGCTGACTGTTTCTAATATGCACCTGTCTATTCAAATACTTGTAGATCCTATCTCTTAGTATTCCTTCCAATAATTTACCTACTACCGTTGTCAAACTTACCGGCCTATAATTTCCTGGTTTACTTTTTGAGCCTTTTTTAAACAATGGAACTACATGAGCTATCCTCCAATCCTCCGGCACCTGACCCGTGGATATTGACATTTCAAATATTTCTGCCAGGGCCCCTGCAATTTCAACACTAGTCTCCCTCAAGGTCCGAGGGAAAACCCTGTCAGGTTCCGGGGATTTATCTGCTCTGATTTGCCTCAAGACAGAAAGCACCTGCTCCTCTTTAATCTGTATAAGTTCCCTTGTACAAACACAGAGTTAAGCTCCCTCTTCCTCGTCAAATCACACACTCGCGTTTCCGACATTGGCTTCAGATCCTCCCTTCACAATCACATCATTTAACTCTATTCGCGTGGATTGTTGGCTGGCCTGTAATGTAGCCCCATGAGCATGGTCATGCATTTCTCATTCCGCATTCTGTTCTGACGCCTCTCAGCCTTCGCCGCTCCATAGCAAAGAAGCAAAAACTTTCTGATCTCTGCTTATAGACTGTGCTCTCGATTCGTGGCAGCATCCTAGTGAATCCCTTCTGTATCCTCTCCAAAGACACCCACACTCTTCCTGTAACGGGGCGACCAGAAATGAATTAGGGAACTCAGAAACGTCAAGCCCAGTCCCAACTCCCATCTACTTTGTTGGTCAGTTTCTCGGCAACCCAATCTTGTTCACTGAAGTCGCTCTCTCCTTCAACGCCTCCATCTATTCACTGTCTGGTCCTTTCCCCTCTACACTGAGGCTGAACAGCGCTTCCGCTCCAACTTGCGATGAACAGCAGAAAACAGCCTGACCGGATCCACACTTGGCAGTTCACTCCTGACCCCAATAAAGCTGGTCTTTCTCAAATTCGGAAACTAAACTCAACGTCACACTTATCCATTTCCATAATGACCATTTACCTAATGGCATCACCATCACTAGATGCAAAGTCGTCCCCTACACAAACTTCTGTCCCTTGCCTTGTCCCATTCCGCAGTAGGAGATCAAGTATTGCACTCCCTCGATGGGACTTAAAACGTCCTGATTCGGGCAACTTTCTTCCAAACGCTTGACAAGCTATCCCACTGGTCCTTTCACAGTATGGGACTCACAGTCAATTCCTGCTAAAATCACCCAAGATCACAGCGATATGCTTCTTGCAACAGGCTGCGACCTCTTACAGGTTTGTTCCTCTAAACTCCCAGGACTGTTGCCCCATGAACGAGTTCATTCCTTTTTATTCCTCAGCTCCACCCTTAAGTCCTCACGTGGACGAGTTCTCCTTTCTGTCCTAACTGACCATTGCCATCATATATTCAACGACTAGTTCAATATAACCGTAGCCCTTGAATTATCCCCGTACTAGTACGACTAAAACAGCAGATACCGGGAAAGATGAACTAACGGTCCTGCCGTTCCTGCAACCAACTCTCACTAATTGCTATAATATCATGCTTCCAGGCGTTGGGCCCTGCCCTGAGCTAATCTTCCTTTCGTACAATACTTCCTGCATGGAAATGGACGCATCTCAGAACATGAGTCCCAGCAGGCTCAACCTTTTCCTTCCTGACTTTATCTGAGGTCTGAACAACATCTTTCACAACAACCACTTCACTATCTGTTATCAGAATCTTGTTTCAGAACCCGGCTGAAGTTTAAACCCACCACTCCCCCTTTCTAATGACGAAACTCACGCTGGGATATTACTTCTACTTCGGTGCAGGTGCAAACTGAGAGTTGCTCGCTGGCGGAGAAAATGAAGGAGCGGCGCAACGCGGAGCGGTGTATTGCGTCCTCCAGGCAGCAGTCTATGCTGCCCCCCAGTGTTCGCTCTGCAGAAGACAAGCTCTGTTATGGTCGACTTCAGATTTGCATAAATGTATTTGCATACATGTGAATGTATATACAGTCTAAATTGTGTGATCATATAAATACTGATATTCACCGTGTGCTTTCTATTTATCCTGATGCATTTTTACTGATGTATGGTTGAATGACAATTAAACTCGGATTGGATTGAAACGCTCTCTTATGCACAGTTCTCACCTTCCTTAGAAGCCCCAGTGATCCAACTATCTGAAGCCCTCATTCCCACCCCAACACCTTAGCCACGTGTTGATCTCGTTTACCCTCCTATTTCCGGCGACACCAGCCCGTGCAGAACTTTGCCCGCTCACCCTCCCACTTGCCATTGCTGAGGACAGGATCGGAGAGGTCGCGACCCTGGCACGCGGGAGACAAAATACCCTGCAGGAATCTCTGTCCTGCACAGAAAACCACGGTTAATTTCCCCAAACTAGGAATCGCCGATAACCACAGCTTGTTTCATCTCGCCTTCCCTTCTTAACCACAGACTCGGTGCCAGAGACTGGAACTGTGAGACTTTCCTCTTCTCGGTCATTTCCACTCGTCTCCCCCACCCAGACGTATAGAAAGTCAGAAACCTGTTATTAAGCCAGTTGGACACAGGGGTACTCTACAGTGTGTCTAGCTGGTTAACACCTTTCAACCTCCTGACTGTCACCCAGTTTCCTGTGAACTGCATATGGGGTCTACCCTCCTCCCAATATGTCTCTCGACCATCCCCCCACCTTCCCGAATGACCCTGAGTTCATCCAATAGCAGTTCCAACTCCATAAATCAGAGCGTTGGAATCTGCATCCGGATGCAATTGTCAGAGGCGAGGTTGTCAGAGACACTGGAGGTCTCCCTGCCGACCCAGATCCTGCAAGAGGAGCATTCAACTACCCTGCCAGGCATACCTACTGTTCTAACTGTGCAATTATAAAGAAGGAAACGATAAATAAACTGAAAACAAACCTACCAACAGTTTGCCCCTACAGTGACATGCACAAATTTGGGCACCCCGGTCAAAAGTTTTGTTGCTGTGAATAGCGAAGAGAATAAAAGAGGACCTGATTTCCAAAAGGCATAATGTTAACGATGACGTATTTCTTTAATAATCTAATCAAGATTACCTTTTTTTTTAATTTCCATCTTTTACAGTTTCAAAATAACAAAAAAATGAAAAGGGCCCAAAATAAAAGTTTGGGCACCCTGCACGGTCAGTACTTAGTAACACCCACTTTGGCAAGTGTTACATCTTTTAAACGCTTTCTGTAGCCAGCTAAGAGTCTTTCAATTCTTGTTTGGGGGATTTTTCACATATTCCTCCGTGCGAAGGGCTTCTAGTTCGGCGAGATTCTTTGCCCGTCTTGCATGAACAGCTCTTTTGAGATTTATCCACAGATTTTCGATCATGTTTAGGTCGGGGGACAGTGAGGGACATGGCAAAACATTCAGCTTACGCCTCTTGAAATAGTTCGTTGTGGATTTTGAGTTTAGGATGTGTTTGGTGTGATTATCCTATTGTAAAAACCGTCCTCTTTTCATCTTCAGCATGTTTACAGGTGGTGTGATGGTTGCTTCCAGAATTTGCTGGTAAATAATTGAATGCGTTCTTCCGTCTACCTGTGAAAGTTTCCCCGTTGCCACTGGCTGCAAAACAAGCCCAAAGCATGATCGATCCACCCCCGTCCTTAACAGTTGGAGAGGTGTTCTTTTCATGAAATCGTGCACCTATTTTTCTCCAAACATACCTTTGACGGCCACAGGATAGAGGGATGTCAATTCACAACAGAGATTGGGAGGAATTAATTTTGCCAGAGACCGATGAAGATGTGGAATTCGTTGTTACACGCGGCCGTGGACGAGAAGCTACTGGACAGAGAGTCATAGATTCCTGACCAGACAGAGCATGAAGAGAACGGAGCGAAAGCTGGACATTGGGAATAAGGGTCGATCAGTGATAGATTCCTGACTAGACAGAGCATGCAGTGAACGGAGCGAAAGTTGGACATTGGGAATAAGGGTCGATCAGTGATAGATTCCTGACCAGACAGAGCATGCAGAGAACGGAGGGAAGGCTGGACATTGGGAATAAGTGTGGATCAGCCATGATCAAATGGTGGGCCGACCCGATGGAGCAAATGGCTTAATTCTACCACTCTGTCGTATGATGGTATTTGAAGTTCCTGGGATACTGGGTATCAGCATCTCAGAGGGTCTACACTGGGCACGACACATTCATGTGACACGAAGAACGTGTCATATTCCTGACAGAACAGCCTCAGGTATCCAGGTTTTCAGACTCCCATTCCTCGGAGAGTAGTTCGCTGTCACTTTCCCTTTAAGACTCAGACTGCCAATTATTGTCTGACAATGTTCATGGAATGTCTGTCGGTTAAGGCCTCGCGCCGAGCACTCAGTGCTCAACCGTACGGGATCCATTTCCTGTACTGCTGTTTGTGACTTTATCTTTGGATTTCATCACTGTGGTCTTGTTTATTTCGAGTCTGAGCCGGAATGTATTCTAGACTCTACTCGGCCCTTGCCTTCTCCACCATCCATATCTCTCTCGGTACAGAGGGGATTGCAAGGTTAGGGGTTGGAGGGGATGTGGTCTGTCACTGAGGACTCGCGAATTTTTCCGGATGTACTGTGGAGAGCGTTCTGACTTGTCGCATCGCCGCCTGGTGTGGAGGCTGCAACGCAGAGGGTCGCCAGAGGCTGCAGAGGGTTCTAGGCTCAGCCAACCCCTTCACGGGCAAAATCCTCCCCCCCATCGAGGACATGTTCAAGCAGGAATGCCTCGGGAAGACCACATCCATCAGCGAGGTCCCGCTCCCGCCGGGAAATGCCCTGTGCTCATCGGTACCATCGGGGAGGGGGTACAGGCGCCTGTAAACTCAACAATTTACAAGCAATTGCTTCCCCTCCGCCATCGGATTGCGAAAGCCTGCTGAACACTTGAACAGTCCCTCGGTATTCACCTTTTTTACAGTATTTATTTTTGTTTTCCAATTTACGTTAAATTTGCATCTTTGCAGCGTGCTAAGGGCACGTTGTAATTGTTCAAGGCGCCGGTGAGGTCGTACTTGAAGGGTGGTGTTCGGTTCTCGTCGCCCTCCTGTAGGAAAGTTGCCACTGAGCTGGAAAGAGCGCTGACGGAGATTTACGCGGATGTTGCTGGGTGTCGAGTGTCCGGATTATGGAGAGCCGGCAAGAAGGATGGGTCTGTGTTCCTTGGAGCGTGGGTATGAAGCCAGGAGAGGCACAGATAGGGTGAATGTGCACAGTCTTTTTCCCCTGTGTTGGGGAATTTAGAGTGCACAGAATTGAGGTGAGGGTGTGTGGAGAGAACGGAGAGAGGAGGGTCAGATAATGGGATCTGACAGGGAGAGGAGGGTGGAGAAACGGAATAAGTTGGTGAGAAGAATAGCAGAGCGAGACGAGGAGTAGAAAGGGAGAATAAATGGGGGGGAGCGGGGTAGAGCGGAGGCGGTAGGGGAGAAGAGTACTCTCGAAGGGTAGGGAGAGTAGTGAGAAGAATCGGGATGCGAGTAGAGGAGGAGACTGGAGTAGGAATGAGGGCAAGACAGGGTGGGTGGGAATGAAAGGATGGCAGAGTGACAGTGGGGTAGATTGAATGAGGAGTAGCGGGGTGTAGTCACATGATTGAAGTCGACCCGACAGGCTGTTGACAGAGACCTCGGATCTCTTCAGGAATATCCGGGTATAAATGTGCCGACTTCTCACAGATGAATCTGTATTTCCTTTTGCAATGGAAATTGTCACGGGACGAGTCACACTTGCTGCAGGTGGATGGTTCATAGAACATCTTGTAAAGAAGATCAGAGGCCACATTCCTATCAAAGAGGGTCAGACAATTTCAACAGAGACAAAATAGCTCCAGCAGATAACCGGAGACCGTCGGCAAACTAATCCCACTAATCTGCGCTCTCCCCACAGCCCCTTGTCAGACTCTGCACTAATCCCATGATACCGCGCTTTCCCCACAGCTCCGGTTTCTTGGCCGTACGAGTCCCAGTACACTGATCTCCCCCACAATCTCGAGTCAATTCCCAAATTAATCCCATTCCCCCTCCCTCTCTCGACAACCCGACATCTGGCAACAAACTAATCCCACTTTTCCACTCTCCTGACAGCCCCGTGTCAGTCTCCAAACTAATCCCAATGACCCACTGTCTCCCCACAAATCTGTGTCAATACTCAAACTAATCCCAATGACCCACTCTCTCCCCAATGCCTTGCGTCAGTCTCCGATCTTATCCCATTGACCCACACTCTCCCCACGGCCTCGTGTCAGTCTCCAAACTGACTCACAGCGTAAATCTGTAAGTCTGAAAAATAATCCCACTCCCGGCTCTCTCCCCACGGCCTCGTGTCGATCCCACACCACCGACCTGCAACCGTCCAAACCTCACCCTTCTCCGCATTTCCCAATCCAGTAAATTCCGGGTCCGTAGCCGATAGAGATGGAAATAAAATTCTGTGAAAGTAAATCCCTTCGATTAATGTGCATGCAAAACCCTGGGAAATGTTTCACTGCTAATGTAATGGGTTCTCTGTAGCAGCAGTGTGTTTGTGTTATGACGAGAGATAACGGGGGCTTTGGAATGAGTGGTGTCCAATGATGGGAGGGGTTTTCTTTCCTGTGAGACCGAGAGCGAGGGACTCGCGGGCTTTTGTTCGGCAGAAGATGGAGAGAGAAGATGCCAGAACGGGGTAATCGTAGACTGCAGGCCTGAGCGGACATGGAATGGGGTCGGGAGTGGACCACGCCCGGGGGAAATCGATAGAGAACGGACGGACGGGAAAACAGTGAGCTCCAAGGAACGCATTAGACTGTCTCGTTAAAATTGGCCCTTTTTTTCTTTGTTTTCTGTAATAACCCAAAGACAAATGAGGAATCATAAAGCCCAATCGTTTAATTGCAAATGGTGTTCTGCTGGTTATTTCTTGGGATTGATTTGTAACCGGGCCACACCCACACAATGGAGATTATTCAGTTTGACCGGGCCGGAGGCAGTATCGACCCCCCGCCCCCACAACCGAGCCTCAGACAAACGCATGCTGGTCCAATGTCAGCGTTCCATTTAGCCTCCCTCCATACCTGACCACGGGAAAATGAGAAGAAATGGTACAGAGGTGGATCCACGCAGTGCCTGCTGCCAGGAATGTGTGATCGGACGGTGTAGATGGAGTGTCACTCTCTTCCTGTCCCCGGGAGTGTGTGACGGGACGGCGTGGAGGGACTACATTCGGTCACACTAAAAAAAAACTTCTACAGTTGCAGCGTGGAGAGCATTCTGACAGGCTGCATCACTGTCTGGTGTGGAAGGGCTACTGCACAGAACCGAAAGAAGCTGCGAAAGGTTGTAAATCTAGTCAGTTCCATCTTTGGGCGCTTGCCTACAAAGTACAAAGGACATCTTCAGGAGGCGGAGACTCAGAAAGGCAGCGTCCATTATTAAAGACCTGCAGCACCCAGGGCATGCCCGTTTCTCTCTGTAACCATCAGGTAGGAGGTACAGAAGCCTGAAGGCACACACTCAGTGATTCAGGAACAGCTTCTTCTCCTCTGCTATCCTACTCCTGAATGGGTTAGAGCTTTGGACACTACCTCACTTCTCATAATCTAGACCATTTCTGTTTTTATTTACATTTAATTTAGTCTATTCAATGTACGCGTTTGATTTACTTGTTTATTTTTATTATGTTTTATTTTATTTATTATATTTTTCTCTCTCTGCTAGATTATGTATTGCATTGAACTGCTGCTGCTACGGTAACAAATTTCACGTCAAATGGCAGTGATAATAAACCTGAATCTAATTCTGCTTCCAGTGGTAGTTTCACTCTGTGTCTGACCCCGGGAGTGTGTGATGGGACGGTGTGGAAGGAGATTCACTTTGTGTCTGACCCCGGGAGTGTGTGATGGGACGGTGTGGAGGGAGATTCACTCTGTGTCTGACCCCGGGAGTGTGTGATGGGACGGTGTGGAGGGAGATTCACTCTATGTCTGACCCCGGGAGTGTGTGATGGAACGGTGTGGAGGGAGATTTACTCTGTGTCTGACCCCGGGAGTGTGTGATGGGACGGTGTGGAGGGAGATTCACTCTGTGTCTGACCCCGGGAGTGTGTGATGGGACGGTGTGGAGGTAGTTTCACTCTGTGTCTGTCCCCGGGAGTGTGTGATGAGACGGTGTGGAGGGAGATTCACTCTGTGTCTGACCCCGGGAGTGTGTGATGGGACGGTGCGGAGGGAGATTCACTCTGTGTCTGACCCCGGGAGTGTGTGATGGGACGGTGTGGAGGGAGATTCACTCTGTGTCTGACCCCGGGAGTGTGTGATGGGAAGGTGTGAAGGGAGATTCACTCTGTGTCTGACCCCGGGTGTGTGTGATGGGACGGTGTGGAGGGAGATTCATTCTGTGTCTGACCCCGGGAGTGTGTGATGGGACGGTGTGGAGGGAGATTCACTCTGTGTCTGATACCGGGAGTGTGTGATGGGACGGTGTGGAGGGAGATTCACTCTGTGTCTGACCCCGGGAGTGTGTGATGGGACGGTGTGGAAGGTGTTTCACTCTGTGTCTGACCCCGGGAGTGTGTGATGGGACGGTGCGGAGGAAGATTCACTCTGTGTCTGACCCCGGGAGTGTGTGATGGGACGGTGCGGAGGGAGATTCACTCTGTGTCTGACCCCGGGAGTGTGTGATGGGACGGTGTGGAGGGAGATTCACTCTGTGTCTGACCCCGGGACTGTGTGATGGGACGGTGCGGAGGGAGATTCTGTCTGTGTCTGACCCCGGGAGTGTGTGATGGGACGGTGTGGAGGGAGATTCACTCTGTGTCTGACCCCGGGAGTGTGTGATGGGACGGTGTGGAGGTAGTTTCACTCTGTGTCTGACCCCGGGAGTGTGTGATGGGACGGTGCGGAGGGAGATTCACTCTGTGTCTGACCCCGGGAGTGTGTGATGGGACGGTGTGGAGGGAGATTCACTCTGTGTCTGACCCCGGGAGTGTGTGATGGGAAGGTG
Source organism: Hemitrygon akajei (assembly GCF_048418815.1). NCBI lineage: Eukaryota > Metazoa > Chordata > Chondrichthyes > Myliobatiformes > Dasyatidae > Hemitrygon > Hemitrygon akajei. The sequence continues at coordinate 5,515,730 of NW_027331919.1, read as the reverse complement.
TGAAGGGAGATTCACTCTGTGTCTGACCCCGGGTGTGTGTGATGGGACGGTGTGGAGGGAGATTCACTCTGTGTCTGACCCCGTGAGTGTGTGATGGGACGGTGCGGAGGGAGATTCACTCTGTGTCAGATACCGGGAGTGTGTGATGGGACGGTGTGGAATGATTCAATCTAGATTCAGTCTATATTAGACTCCGGGAATCACATACCTCTTCCTGGTTTGAATTTATTTCGAGGAGCCTTGCATCAAAGTTTGAACAATGTTCCCTTGCTCCATCATAAGGTTTCTCCAAGGAGGATATGAAATAACACCGATTTACGTTTCCGATCCAGTTCTGAGGACACGTTTGCTCTGCAAATCAGCAATAAAAAACAGCGAATCTCCCTCCATAACTCCCATTGCACCGAATGGGATCAGTAAAATTCAACCTCCCTCCACATCTCCCATCCCGGATTCAGACAGCAGGTGTCGCTGCTTTCATACCGGCCCATCACGCATTCCTCCGGTCAGGCATAAAGTGAATCTCCCGCCACACAGTCCCATCACACACTCCCAAGATCAGACATGCAATAAAACTAACTCGGCACCATCCCATGAGTTATGGAGTGAAAGTCCCTGCAGGCCATTCAATCACACACTTCCTGACGGGTCTGTGTTCCGTACACCATGTCCCGTCACACACTCTCGGAGACAGGCGAAGAATGAAGCTCTTGTCTCACGGTCACATCATGTTGTCCCGGTGTCAGACACTGAGTGATGCTCCTTCCGCATTGTCCCATCACTCACGACCCTAACCCTAATCTGCACTATCACACACTCCCTGGGTCAAACATAGAGTGAAGCTCCCTACGCACTCTCCCATCACACTGTACTGCGGACAAACACAAAGTAGACCTCCCTCCACACCAACCCAATACAACCTCCCGTGGTCGGATAGGAAATGAAACACTCTCTGCTTCGTCCCGCCGCACACTCCCGTGGTCAACCATAGCATGATGTCTACCGGTGACATCACAGGGGTCAATAAACGAGAGAAGTTCCCTCCACAGTCCTATCACAGAGATATCTGACACAGAGCGGAACACCATCCAGGCACGCGTCACCGTTACCGGTGTCAGACAAACACATAACGTTCCCCACCCGCCGTCAAAGGCACTCGCCCTCTCCACGTCCTGCAGTAGCTTCTCATCACACGCAACTGGGTCGAACACAGAGTCCCATCAAGCACACACGGGGTGAGACACAGCTTTACGGTCCCTGCACACCGTCCGATCACACACTCCCGGAGAGAGACATATAGTTTTCTCCCTCTACAAAGTCTCGTCACGCACTGCCTGGATCAGACACAGAGTGAATCTCTTTCACCATGGCCTCATCACACATTCCAGCGTTCAGACGTGTAGTGAAATTTCCTGAACGCCGTCCAGTCACACCCCTCCGCGGTCAGTTTCTCGGTGTTACTCCATAGAAGCATAAAACCATAGAACACTACAGCACAGTACAGTCCCTTAGCCCTCCATGTTGTGCTGACCCATATAATACTTAAAAAATGCACTAAACCAACACTACCCCAAACCCTCCATTTTTCTTTCATCCATGTGCCTGTCCAAGAGGCTCTTAAATACCCCTAATGTTTTAGCTTCCGCCACCATCCCTGGCAATCATTGCAGGCAATCACAACCCTCTGTGTAAAAAAAAAACTTACCCCTGATGTCTCCCCTAAACTTCCCTCCCTAAATTTTGTACCTATGCCCTCTGGTGTTTTTTTCTATTGGTGCCCTGAGAAACAGGTACTGATTAACCACCCTATCTATGCCTCTTATAATCTCGTGGACCTCTATCAAGTCCCCTCTCATTCTTCGACGCTCCAAAGAGAAAAGTCCCAGCTCTGCTAACCTTGCTTCGTATGACTTGTTCACCAATCAGGCAACATCCTGGTAAATCTCCTCTGCACCCTGTCCATAGCTTCCACATCCTTCCTATGATGAGGTGACCAGAATTGAACACAATACTCTAAGCGCAGTCTCACCGGAGATTTGCAGAGCTGTAACATGAACTCTCTACTCTTGAACTGAATATCTCTGTTAATGAAGCCTGGCATGCCATAGGCCTTCTTAATTACCCTATCAACCTGCGCAGGGTCCTTGAGGGATGTATGGATTTGAACCCCAAGGTGAACTTTGTTCATCCACACTCTTATGTAACTGACCATTAATCCTGTACTCAGTCTTCTGGTTTCTCCTTCCAAAATACATCAACTCACACTTGTTCGGATTGAACTGCATCTGCCATTTTTATGCCCAACTCTGCAGCCTGTCTATATCCTCTTGTAACCTTCGACAACATACAGCTCCATCCACAGCTCCTCCGATCTTCGTGTCATCCACAAACTTACTCACCCATCTTTCCACCTCCACATCCAGGTCATTTATAAAAATCACAAACAGCAGGGGTCGCAGGACAGATCCCTGCGGCACTCAACTAGTCACCGACCTCCAGGCAGAATACTTTCCTTCCACAACTACCCTCTGCTTTCTTCCTTTACGCCATTTTTTAATACAAACTCCTTCCACACCGTCTCATCACAAACTCCCGGGATCAGACACTAAGTGAAGCTCCTTCGGCAACATCCCATAACTCACTCCCGTATTCAGACACAAAGCGAAGTCCCCGCTGCACCGTCCCGTCACACACTCCCGGATTCACAGTGCAGCTCTCTCTCCACGGTGCTATAACACACTTCAGAGGTCAGACATGAGGTGATTCGCTCTGGGCACTGTCCCAACATACAATCTCTCGGTCAGGCACAGAGTGAAGCTGGATCCATACCGTCCCATCCGACATTCCCGGAGTCAGACATAGAAGGAAATTTTAATGCTACGTCCCACAATCCCGAAGTCAGACCCAGAGTGAATCCACCTCCACAACATCCCGCCACACTCTCCTGAGTTCAGTGACAGAATACAACTTCTTCCAGGGAGACGCGTCACAAACTGACCAGCTCAAATACAGAGGGAATCACTCTCCATACCTTCTCTTCACACACTCCCGATGTCAAGCACAGAATGACGATTCCTCTCTCCATGCCTGTCCTGTGATGAGGAGCGGGTGAAAGAGGGGAGTGATGCCTCACCTCTTCTGCTGGTCAACAATTCACAGATTTGAGCCTTGGTTTCGTTGACAGATCTGTACTTCGTTTCCATCTCAGTGAACTGGTGACGGAGATCACTGTGCATTCGTTTAAGATCGGAAAGATTAGAGTTGAGCGCAGAGAGATTCTTGAGACAGGTTCTCCGGGTGATCTGAGACTGAAGAATCTGTGATACTGAGAGAGATGGTGAAGGATGTTTAGCGTTTACAGTAACACGTGAGTCAGCGTCACGCTACCGAACAGGTCACAGAGAGTGTTGTGTCAGTGTCACGGTGAAGGGTGTCACAGTGAAGGATGTGCTGGTGGCACAGTGAGAGGAGTAGGCACCATATTGAGGGGCGTGTCTGTGTCACGCTGAGGGGTATATCAAAGTCCCGGTGAAGATTTTGTTGATTTTACAGTGGGATTCTGCGTCAGTATCGTGCGGGGCATTTCCGAGTTGCTCTGTGGAAAATGTCGGTGTCACTGTGATAGGTGTTTAGGTGCACTGTCGAGGGTTGAGCCGAGTCATAATGAAGGGTTTCTTGACGTCACGGAGAGGGAAAAATCAGAGTGAGGGGCTTGGTGGTGTCACGGTGGGTAGAGAATCTGTGTCATGGTGTGGGGTGAGCTGGTCTCTCAGGGAGAGGTGTGTCTGTTTCACAGTGAAAGGCATGTTATGGCTACGACTGGTGTGACAGTATCACGCTGAGGTGCGCGTCAATGTCACGGAGGTTTCGCTGTGAATTTCGGATCCCCTATTACGGTAAGGGGTTTGCTTGTGTCAGGGTGAGGTCTGGGTAATTGCATCAGTTAGCGGTGCATCTGTGTTAAGTTGAGGGGCGAAACTGTCTCGGTAAGGGGTGTTACAGTGACGAGTGAGTCTTTGTCACGGTGCGGAGCTGAACGTGTCAGGTTGAGGAGCGTGTCGGTGTCACAGTGAGTGGTGTCTTACTGTCATTGTCAAGGGGTGTCGGTGTCACTGTGGTGCTTTACAATCACAATTTATTTACATTTGGAGCCCGTTCGGCTCAACTTGGGTCGAAGGCTCGTCAGCAATCACGATAATGGCGGAAGTAGCTAGGCAGAGTTGGCAGATCCTACGGTTCGATATATTTCCCATGTTCACTTTCAGTGTGTGGGTGAATTCAGCCGTGTCCCCCCACTGGGTCTCCCTTCCACCCACCAGCCGCGGTCTCTCCTTCCACCACGATCACCCCTCCCTCTCTCAATCCCAGTTACAATGAGCCTCATCGCTGAGAGTCCAAATTCCTTGACTTCCCCGGACTGACAGCCTCTCTGATTCCAGAAACTTAGCCACGTCTCCTGAATGTGATTGATTAAGTTGGAACTGTGGGTGTTTGAGTGAGCCCTCAGGGGAACCTTATTAAAAAAATATGGGAATACATGGGATGCACGGGGAATTGGCTGTCTGGATTCAGAGTTTTACGGTCATGTTTCATTCCACTCGGTTAGTTTACGGTCTGACTCCAACCGGAGTCCGTTCGACTCACCATGGATCGACAGCCCGACCACTGCCAGGAAGAGGACGGACGTCACTAGGCAGAGTAAGCAGATCTTACGGTCCAGTCTATTTCCGATGTTCTCGTTCGGCTCCTGTTTATGCGGACCTATGGAGAGACCATTCAGATAAACAGAAGGAGAGGAAAGGATATGGTGTGAGGGGAGCGATGGGCGGGAAAATGTGAGACAATGGGTGAGAGAAAACTAGAAGGGAAAGGACCTAGGAAATTTCCGCGTGAGAAGAAGAAGCGATGTTCGATGTGAATGGGGAGTGGGTTGTGTGAGAGAGACAGAGAAAAAGTGGGGAAGAGAGGGGAAATGACGAGAGAAAAAAAGTGGGAGAGATGGGAGAAGAGACAATGGAGCGAGAGAGAGGGGTGTGTAAGAGTGGAAAGACAGAGTGTCAAGGGTTTATTATTTTTCCTATCTGTATCATTGTTTGCCCGCTTTGTTCATTTTTCACGAATGAGATAAATGACGGTCTTGTGGGGGTGAACATGTTGTGGGGATTTTCGTGGACTCCATTGTGTTTCTATGTTTTGTGGCTGCTGACAAGGAGAAGGGCAGCACGGACACGTGATGGTTAGCGCAGCGCTTTACAGTACCAGCGACCCGGGTTCAGTTCCCGCTGCTGCTTGCAAGGAGTTTCCAATACTCCCCATGAGCCAGTGGATTTCCTCCGGGTCATCTGGGTTCCTCCCATAGTGCAAAGACATATCGGTTTTCGGTTAATTGTTTATTGAAAATTTAACTGTCATTAAAAAGGAATAATTCAAAGTATTGTTGGCATCGCGGCCTGAATGGCCGGAAGAGCCGATTCTGAACTGTTTCTCTATAATAAAAAAAAACAAAATAAATTTTGAGGAAGAAATGATAAAAGATGGTGGGAAATGGTATACATATACAACCGGACCATTCGGTGTTTGTGATGGGTATTACTGTCCTGGATGAAAATAGAGATGGGAGGCTGTAATATCTCAGACGACACAAATATTGTAGGTGTTGTGGACAGTGCGTAAGATCGCCAATAGATTCAGTGGGGTATGGGTCAGTTGTAGATCTGGGTGGAAAATGGCAAACGGAGTTTAGCTCAGGTAAGTGTGAGGTATTTTCCTTTGGGGCGTTAAATGTGAAAGGAGAGGAGACAGTTAACGACAGAACCCTTAACTGTCGATAGAGAAAGGGATCTCGGGTTGATCACGCGTTTCAATGGAGAGATAAAGAGTTAACTGCAGACGGGCCTTTGACAAAGTCTCTCTCATGGGAGATCCATTCACAAGATTGTGATGACTGGGATTCACAGTGAATTGGGAATTAAGTTTCCGTACTGGCTTGTCCACAGAACCCAGAGGACGTTGGACGTCCGTGACTGGTGGTGTTACCCGCGGGACCTCTAATGTCTGTGGCCAAGACTTGTGCGAGGCTGGGCATTTAACACGGCTTTGTGTGTTTCGAACATCCTGCATCGTAGACCAGCCAGTACAGCACAGGAACAGGCCCTTCGGCCGGCAATGCTGTCCAGGAAGCATTCCCTCTGGTGTTAGACATTTCACATTTGGGAATGATACCCTCTGTTACTCTTATGAGCTTGTGCTATATCTGAGCATTTTGCCTACCAAGGTACAACATTTTACGTTTCTCCGGGTTAAACAGCATCTGCCATTCCTCCATCACATATCCGAAACTGATCCAAGTCCTACGGAATTGAATGCAGGTCCTCGAAGCGATCCACAACACCCATCAGCCTATCATCTACAAACATACCAAATCTCCCACCTACATTCTTATCCAGATCGTTCATTATATATAAAACCATATAACAATCACTGCACGGAAACAGGCCATCTCGGCCCTTCTAGTCCGTGCCGAACGCTTACTCTCACCTTGTCCCACCGACCCGCACTCATCCTATATCCTTCCATTCCTTTCCTATTCAAACACAATATCGAACGTGCCTCCACCACTTCCACTGGAAGCTCGTTCCACACAACTACCACTCTGTGCAAAAATGTCCCCTCTAAACTTTTGCTCCTTAACTCTCAACTCATGTCCTATTGTTTGAATCTCCCCTGCTCTCAATGAAAAAATAAACCTATCCACTTCAACTCGATCTATCCCCCTCATAATTTTAAATACGGCTATCAAGTCCCCCCACAAGCTTCTGCGATTCAAAGAATAAAGGCCTAACTTGTTCAAACTTTCTTTGTAACTTAGGTACTGAAACCCAAGACATTCTCGCAAATCTCCCCTATACTCTCTCTATTTTGTTGACATCTTTCCTATAGCTCGGTGACCAGAACTGTACACAATACGCCATATTTGGACTTCACCAATGCCTTGTACAATTTTTACTTTACATACCACTTCCTATATCTGATTCAATGATCTGATTTATAAAGGCCAGCATACCAAAAGCTTTCTTCACCATCCTATGCACATGACATTCCACTTTCAGGGAACTATGCACCATTATTCCTAGATCTCTCTGTCCTACTGAATTCCTCAATACCCTACCATTTACCATGTATGTCCTATTTTGATTAGTCCTACCAAAATGTAGTACCTCAAACCTATCAGTATTGAACTCCATCTTCCATCTTTCAGCCCACATTTCTAACTGGCCCAAACCTCTCTGCAAGCTTTGAAAACCTACTTCATTATCCACAACGCCACCTATCTTAGTATCGTTTACATACTTGCTAATCTAATTTACGACCCCATTATCCAGATCATTAATGTACAGGACAAAAAACATTGGACCCAGTACAGATCCCTGAGCCATACCTCTAGTCACCGGCCTCCAACCTGACAAACAGGTATCCACCACTACTCTCTGGAATCTCCCATCCAGGCACTGTTGAATGCATTTTACTGTTTCAAAATTAATACCTAACGATTGAACCTTCCTAACTAACTTGCCGTGTGGAACCTTGTCAGTTACTTACCATATAGACAAGATCCACTGCTTCACCATTGTAACTTTCCTTGTAACCTCTTCAACAAATTCAATAAGAATTGTCAAACATGAACTTTCACGCACAAATCCTTGCTGACTGTTGGCTATCAGACTCTGTCTATCCAGATCATTAGAAGTAACTCAGATATACATCACAGACAGGAGAGACCCCACCCACATCCATTGATACAGGACACTTCATTGGAGTAGAACAAGGTTACTCAATCACAGAATGTAGAATAAAGAATGTAGAATAATGTTGAAAGAATAAGTTAATTTAGGAAGGACAACACAATCCTAGGGGCGTATAGCCCGATGGGAGTTCGGGGAGCTGGGCTAAGCACAATAGGCAGCGATTCAAACAGAGAGAGGAGAAATGGGCTAAAAATTCTATATCTGAATGCACGAAGTGTCAGATATAAGGCGGATGAGCTTGAAGCCCAGGTGCGAATGGGCAACTATGATGTTGTTCGGATAACGGAGACATGGCTGCAGGGAGATCAGACCTGGGAAATAAATGTACAAGGGTATACGTGCTATCGTAGGGACAGAAATGTGGGCAGAGGGGGTGTGGTGGCTCTGTTTGGTGAGGAATGAGATTCAGTCCCTTGCAAGGGGGGACATAGGGTCAGGAGAAGTAGAGTATGTGTGGATAGAACTGAGGAACAGTAAGGGCAAAAGGACCCAAATGGGTGTTGTCTACAGGCCACCAAACAGTAGCATGGATATTGGGTGCAAGTTGAATAGGGAGTTAACTTTGGCATGTGGCAAAGGTAATGTCGCAGTAGTTATGGGGGATTTCAACATGCAGGTGAACTGGGAGAATCAGGTTGGTGCTGTACCACAGGATATGGAGTTTGTAGAGTGCCTACGGGATGCATTTTTAGAAAGCTTGTACGAGAGCCGACCAGGGACAAGACTATTCTGGATTTAGTGTTATGTAATGAACATGATTTGATAAGCGATCTTGCAGTAAAGGAGCCATTAGGAGGTAGTGATCATAATATGATAAGCTTTTATCTGCAACTTGAGAAGGATAAGGGCAGCTCGGAGGTGTCAGTGTTGCAGTTGAACAGAGGAAACTATGGAGCCATGAGTGAGGAGCTGGCCAAAGTTGACTGGACGGATAGCCTAGCAGAAAAGACAGTGGAACAGCAATGGCAGGTATTCTTGGGAATAATGCACAAGGTGCAAAATCAGTTCATCCCCCAGCGAAGGAAGGATTCAAAGGGGGTAACGGGGCCACAGTGGTTGACAAAGGAAGTTAGAGATTGCATAGCATTAAAAAAAAAGGAAGTATGACAGAGCTAAGGTGAGTGGGGGGACAGATGATTGGGAAGTTTTTAAGGAACAACAGAACTTAACTAAAAAGGCAATACAGGGAGAAAAAATGAGGTACGAACGCAAGCTAGCCAGGAATATAAAGGAAGATAGCAAAAGCTTTTTTAGGTATGTGAAGAGAAAGAAGATAGTTAAGAACAACGTTGGGCCCTTGAAGAATGAATATGGTGAAATTGTTATGGGAAACAGAGAAATGGCAGAAGAATTTAATGAGTACTTTAGATCTGTTTTCACAAAGGAAGACACAAACTATCTCCCAGATGTATGGATGGGCCAAGGACGTAGGGTACCAGAGGAAATGAAACAGATTGACTTTAGGAAGGAAACGGTGATGAGAAGACTGATGGGACTGAAGGCTGACAAATCCCCAGGTCCAGATGGTCTGCACCCTAGGGTACTAAAGGAGGTGGCCCTGGAAATTGCGGATGCATTGGTAATCATTTTCCAATGTTCCTTAGATTGAGGATCAGTCCCTGAGGATTGTAGAATGTTTAATGTTGTCCCACTTTTTAAGAAGGGAGGGAGGGAGAAAAAGAGAACTATCGACCTGTCAGCCTGACATCGGTGGTGGGAAAGATGCTAGAGTCCATTATTAAGGATGAAATAGTCGCATATCTAGATAGCAGTGATAGGATTGGGCTGAGCAAGCATGGATTTACCAAGGGTTATCATGATTGACTAATCTGTTGGAGTTTTTCGAGGATGTAACCAGGAAGTTAGAAGGGGGAGATCCAGTGGATGTAGTGTACCTCGATTTTCAGAAGGCATTTGATAAGGTCCCACATAGAAGATTGATGGGTAAAATCAAAGCTCAGGGCATTGGGGGGAAGGCATTGACATGGATAGAAAACTGGTTGGCAGATAGAAAGCAAAGGGTAGCGGTGAATGGGTGTTTCTCGGAATGGCAGGTGGTGACTAGTGGGGTGCCACAGGGCTCGGTATTTGGACCACAGCTGTTTACCATTTACGTTAACGATTTAGATGAAGGCATAGAAAATAACAGCAAATTTGCTGATGATACTAAGCTGGGTGGCAGTGTGACATGTGATGAGGATGTTAGGAGAATTCAGGGTGACTTGGATAGGGTGGGTGAGTGGGTAGATACTTGGCACATGACTTTTAATGTGAATAAGTGTGAGGTTATCCACTTTGGGAGTAAGAACAGGAAGGCAGATTATTATCTGAACAGTATAGAGTTGGGTAAGGGAGAAATACAAAGAGATCTCGGAGTCCTTGTTCATCAGTCACTGAAGGTGAATGAGCAAGTGCAGCAGGCCGTGCAGAAGGCTAATGGAATGTTGGCCTTTATTACAAAGGGAATTGAGTACAAGAGGAAGGAAATCCTCTTGCATTTGTACAGAGCCCTGGTGAGACCACACCTGGAGTATTGTGTACAGTTTTGGTCTCCAGGGTTAAGGAAGGACATCCTGGCTGTAGAGGAAGTGCAGCGTAGATTCACGAGGTTGATTCCTGGGATGTCTGGACTCTCTGCCGCAGAGAGGTTAGAGAGACTGGGCTTGTACACACTGGAATTAAGGAGATTAAGAGGGGATCTGATTGAAACATAAGATTATTAAGGGATTGGACAAGATAGAGGCAGGAAATATGTTCCAGATGCTGGGAGAGTCCAGTACCAGAGGGCATGGTTTGAGAATAAGAATAGGTCATTTAGGACAGAGATAAAAAAAACGTCTCCCAGAGAGTTGTGTGGTTCTGGAATGCACTGTCTCGGAAGGTAGTGGAGGCCAATTCTCTGGATGCTTTCAAGAAGGAGCTAGGTAGGTATCTTATGGATAGGGGAATCAAGGGATCCATGGGGACAATGCAGGAACCGGGTATCGATAGTAGATGATCAGCCATGATCTCAAAATGGCGGTGCAGGCTCGAAGGGCCGAATGGTCTACTTCTGCACCTATTGTCTATTGTCTATTGTCTAAAGTATCACAATTACAGAGAAATTGTAGTGCAGGCAGACTATAAGGTTCAAAAGCCACGCAGAGGAGGATTTCAGGTCAAGAGTACATCTTATCCCAGTAGTGGTCCGTTCAATAGTCTGATTACTGTAGTGTAGAATCAGTCCTTGAGCCTTCTGATACATACTTTCGCATTTTCCTTCCGATGGAATCGTGCAGAAGATAGAATGACCGGTGACCTTTGATGCCGCGGAGTGCTTTATCAAAACTGCAGTATGTGTTGAAAGAGTTCATGGAGGGAAGGCTGGTTTCGGAGCTGATCTCAGCTATTTCCACAACGCTCTGCAGTTTCTTGCGGTCATGGGCGGAGCAATGTTAATATTTTTTAGTGAGGAACCAGGACGTTTCATGAGAACAGGGTAGTAGACATGGTGAACAGGGAAGAAAATAAAACATTTAATTTCTTTAACTTGTAGACTACTCTGTGTGATGGTGTGGGACCCTGGGGAATTTGACTGACTGATAAGTCCAGATTAATAGCTATAATGGACGCTTGACAAGTCTCGTGTCCGGGGACCTTTGATGATGCTGAGTGCTTTATCGGAGCAGCAGTACGTGTAGAAAGAGTTCATGGCGGAGAGGCTGGTTTCGGAACTGGGCTCAGCTCTTTCCACAACGCTCTGCAGTTTCTTGCGGTCATTGGCGGAGCAGTGTTTATATTTTTAGTGAGGAACCAGGACGTTTCATGAGAACAGGTGAACAAGGAAAAAAATAGACTTTTTTTTTTAACTTGGTAGACTACTCGGTGTAATGTTGTGGGACTCGGGGGAATTTGATTGACTGATATGTCCGGATTGATAGGCATAATGGATGCTTGACAAGTCCCCTATCAAGATCCAGATGGTAGATCACTCTGCAAGTTGGGGAGAGAGGAATGTAGAGAGAGACCAAGAAGGAATGGAGCGGTGAGACTGGGCGGGAGAGGGAATGATAGGGAGAGTAGAAGAGAGAAGGGGGAAGGAGATGACAGGTGGCGTGAGACCCAGGTAGATTTGCCGGCGGATTTAACTGGGGAGAACAGACCAGGAATTGGTAGTAGATGTACCATACAGAAGCTTGAACAAGGTCTTTAACAAGGGCTCAGATGGGAGAATGGTCTGAAGATGCTGTGGAACTCAAGGAGATCTCTCTGACCGATTTGATTGAGGAGGACTGATCAGGTTGAGGTGCTGGATGTAATGTACATAGATTTTAACAAGACCCCAGATGGTATACCGCTCTGGGAGAACGTGCGCGACGCAGAGAGGGATGGCCGATCCAGTATACAATTGGCTTGGAGAAAGGAGACACGGTTTAGTGTTGCAGTCCATTTCTCAGACCGGAAGCCCGTCACTAGCGCTGTTCACGGGTGGTCGGTGGTTGGACGATCGATCTTTGTCAAATATATCGACCATTTATAGCAGATTACACAGATCGCAGTAGGTGAGCTTGCAGACAACATTAACATTGATGATGTTTGAAACAGTGAAGACAGATTTCTCGTACAGTGGGATCTCGATTAGCCGGGGAAGTCGGCCGAGCAGAAGCAGATGCAATTTTGTTTGAGCTTTCGTATTTCAGGAGGACAAACAACAGGGTAGGACTTGCACGGTCAACGTGAAGAAACTTGTGAAAGTTTATAGAACGTAGGGCGAGAGGGACACTGTTCCCTGAAAGTGGAGTCACAGGTAGACAGGAACCTGGGGAGAGTTGTGGAACAGAGGGATCAAGGGTATAAGGGCACACTGTTCCCTGAAAGTGGAGTCACAGGTGGACAAGACCGTGGAGAGTATTGTAGAACAGAGGGACCCAAGGGTATAGGGTACACGGTTCTCTGAAGCTGGAGTCACAGGTAGACAGGGCGGTGAAGAGAGCATCTATCGCACCGCCCATCAACAGTCAGGTCAATGAGTACAGGAGTAGGGAGGACAGGTTAGAATTGAAGAGAGAGAGGGTTAGGGACTGAGAGGGAAGAGGGAGAGCAGAGTACGGACCGAGGGGTGGTGAGAGAAAGCTGTAGTAACAGAGAGGGAGGAGGGAGAATGAGTTTGGGACTGAGAGGGAAGAGAGTGGGGGAT